>NC_039254.1:13668548-14268548 GCF_003368295.1 Carassius auratus | reverse complement strand
GACAGAACAATGGGGCCCATTTTCCATTCCATATTTTCACAGCATTCCTTTCTTTTCCTTCATGCCTGACACAGAGTGCCCTACTGCCAACAACCACCTGCAGGAAAGAAAATTCCAGCAGTGGGTATGTGAACGCATCCAGACTGTTTTCCTGCATGCACAAACATGCTCACGTACACACACTCACATAGGCACATAGACCCGGTGCTTTTCTGCGGTTCTGCAGCAGAGCTGGGATGAAGCAAGCTTGAGGAAAACAGTGATCACACTGTTCATTCCTAAATCCCTCTACAGGGCAGCCGTGTCTGCTCCCATCCCATTAAGCCAGTCTTTAGGGAGCTGCGCTCGCATCAAATTCACAACATCCTGCACACTGACTCTCTGCTCACGCTGCCAGACTTCCAAATGGCACGTCATAAGCAAGTCTGTTTGATTATCTGCTTTCCTCTGCAAACAAGATCCGCATAGAGAATGTAAATGAATATTGGGTTATGAAAGAGAGATGCAAGGAGCTGGGAGAAAGACGGCAAATCCTTATCTCTGTGGTCTCTGCTTTATGACATTATGTGGCGGCACATCCACAACATGCACAGAGAAAATCCAAGAGAAAACAGAATAACTTGGAGATATGACTCATTTGGTGCAATCCAGATGGTGATATTCCTGTGGTTCATCATTTTATGTAATCTACCACTCAAATGACAAACGATCAGACTTGAAGACTCAAGAAGGTAAAGCGCAAACAGCATCATTCTTTGTGCTAGTGATCTTTGTAATGATTCCAGATTCATTTGCGATAACGGGACAGCTTCATGGTTACCCCTGAAATGTGTGAAATTTGCCACTGTGGTGAAACACTAGCACTTGCTGCAAAAGTGTCACGGCAAGCATCAGCACCCATTTACCATGAGCTGGGAACTAAATAAGAAATCCACGTGACTTTTCTTAGCATTATTTCCCCTTTGATGAAGCATTAATTTAGCCTAATTAGATTTAATACCAAGTTATTGTGTTGTAAGCATATTTGCCCAGTGGAAGTGGTCCTCTTGCTAGGCTTAAGGGGCCAAATGCTTTGTGTATTTGAAAAGCTTCCTTTAAATCACACTGTAGCCCATATCACCAGATTTAACCCAATTATTACAGCTTATTTTCACCCTCAAGATGGTTTTAATTCCTAATCACAAATAAAAGGGGGCATTTGCATGCAGAGATGAAGGGAAGGAACAAAGTAATTAATTATACGGGTGTGTTCAAATTTTAGCACTACAGCATCCTAGATTCACAATTACTTTAAAAGCATGTGGAGAACCACAACATTAATTGATATACTGAATATAGTTTTCAATATTTGAAAAAGTGTGCAATATTCAAGATATAAATGAGTGCTACAATTGTGTTGAATGTTAGTGGTCCACAATTGCCATTTCAGAAGTAAATAATGGTTATTTTACTTTTCTTATTAAAATAAAAATAAAGTTTAAAAAGACTTCTGGTTTGTACCATCATCAATTACTTATAACGAACAGCACTTATGAACAAAGTAAATTATTTAAAAAAAAAAATAATAATTTCTTTAAATTGTGTGGTCCTATGATTTAATATTAATTTAATATTTTCAAGAAAATTGTGTTAGTGTACTATTCAGAATATATAGAATTCATAATGTGCACTCACTGCAAATTATGATTTAATCAAACATAGGATTTTGCTGAGAACATCAGAACTGTATTCTAGTCATCATCAACCATGTTCATTACAGATCACCACCTCTGAACCCTGTGATGATTGATTAAATGACTGCCTCATGTAAATACATGGTTCAATTTTTTGTATCTTGTCAGAGATAAGCACCCTTTGGTCTACATAACATGGAGAAAGCTGTCTAGATTGGGGATCACAATGAGTCGTGGCAGGACCTCAAACATCTGCTAAAGGTCAGGTTTCCACTGTATGGAACCAATCAATGAAGCCCACAGAGCTTCCAAACAAAGAATAGTGTTTCACACTACAGAAGAACCTTGCCCTTCATTTAAAGGACACTGATTTTATACACTCGGTAATCCCCTCTAGGCAAGACAACCCACAATCCACTGGACACCAACAAAAAGACATATGTGAAACTTGACTTGACTGTTGTCACGCTGAATGTGACTGATTATTCTCATTGCATCACATCTCTTGCTTCTTCTGAAACTAGCATAATGAACTTTGTTGTTTTTAAAGCAAGTAACACAAATGTGAAAAAGTTAACTTGTAAATATTTTAGGAAGTACCTAAATAATCATTGAAGTATACAACAGGGCTGCACAATATTGGGAAAAAATGACATCGCGATATTTTATTTTTCTGCGATATATATTGCGACATGAAATTTAATCACATTTTTTCGTACAAACAAAAATGGGGTGAGCACACTTACATTCTCATTTTAAATGATTTAAACATTGACACCATCGTGTCAATTGATTAATATGCGCGAGGGAGAAAGAGCAAGACAGCGCTCATGTTGTTTGAGGATGGTGAGTGTGCGGCCGAGGCTCTCTCTCTCTCTCTCTCTCTCACGTGCGCGCGCACTCTCTCTCTCTTTCGCCCTCGCTCTCTCTCTCTCTCTGCCAATTATTGTCCAATCCTAATAAACTATACATCAATGATGTATAAATCTCAATTTTGAAAAGTGGACACCTAAGACTGGTTATGTAGACCAAATTTTTGAAAAGTGTACACCTAAGACTGGTTTTGTCGTCCAGGATTACATATATAACATCATGTAATATAACTTTTTCACAGAAAAAAAAAAACTACAAATATGTGTTTTTTAATAACCAGATGGTAATTCCTATTTTTGGATTATTTACCAAATCGAGTCTTTCTGTTAGGAACCTGAAAGCATATGAATGCAAAATATTTAATTCATAAGAAATGAATGAGTCTTGAATCAATGTAAAAGTAGCTTTACAACTAAAATAACTAATATAATAAAACAGACAGTCCTGACTCTCAATTCTGATTGGATGAACCAGATCTATAGTCTTGGATCCCATTAACTGGCATGAACATCTGTTTTTTCACAAGTGGTCACACACCAGAGTACTCCACATCATATTTTACATTTATATTCAAGTTATGATGTTGCTTCAATGCCATAAACAACTTAATGCTTTATGTTGTACCTAACACCCCTTAATAGCTGTATCCTCTACCAGCTGATACATTTCTATCGCTGCATGACATACACTGTCATACAAAAACCAGATGTAATATACTGTGGGATATTCAGACACTACAAAGAACAATGCCGGGCTTAAAAATGAAAAAACTGGCACATATTTGCATCAAAGGTTTCTCGAGAGCAGCAGACACAGTTCCACCACATGATGAATAGACCAGATTTCAGCATTGTTCCTGGACGATCCTTTGCTCGCTGTAATTGCACTCAAATTTCCCTGGAGATTTTCACTAAATCTAAAGAGCAGCAGCCACATGCTGTGCCCTACATGCCAAAGGTATGTGTAGATGTATGTGTGTGTGTGTGTGTGTGTGTGTGTGTGTGTGTGTTTATCTTAAAGGCTGTCGCAGCTCCAGGCGTGTACACACCTCCCACTGGGCCTCTTTTTAAAGGTGTGTCATGCTGCACAATGCCGCCTCCAGCTTGTGGGTGTTGCTTTTTAGCCCCAGGCACAACAAAACCAAATAAATGTGGGCTCTCAGCAATCTTGCCAAGCTCATGACGTTGAGACAAACCGAGACAAAACAACCACTTAAAGTCAGATGTATATTTTCATCATAAGCTGGATTTAGGTACAAACATGTGCCCATAAAGGTCTGAGTAAAAACTCTTTCCACCACATCAAGCTGCATTGCACAACTTTCTCTTTCTTCTGCTTTCCTGTGTCCAAGCAGCACGTCCATATGCATCATTGGGCAATAACTAATGTGACTATTCAAAGAGAAAAGTTTATGAGAAAATATTGCTCTCTAATATTGCTATCCGGAAGTGGGACAGTATTTTTCAAAGCAAATCACTCTGAATTGTCCGTGCCATGGTCACGTTACCAACAAGAGTTCACTTATTCGAAACAAATTTAATTAAGAGCACATTCCAGTAAGCTTGTCAAATTGCATGACTGCCACCTCAGATGGAAGTGCTAAAAAAAGCGGTGCCCTTAGAGTAAAAGTCCATTTATTTGATTTGTGAAAGTATGCGCTGAAAACGAATATACACTGACTAAAGTCTAAACGGCAGACATCTGGTTTCGCTTAAGAGCACATTCAACAAAAGCAGAGAAGGATCAGCACAAGGAGATAGGGCTGGAAGCCTGCGTTGGCTCAGCCGACCATTCCCGCCTACAGAAAGCCTTGTTTGTGTTTCATGTCTGACCGTTTGCTGTCTTAGCTCGAGCTAAAAAGACTCAGAAACCAACATTAACACTTCCAGAACGTCAGACATTACAGGAAGCACCACATAAATTGAGCAAGAGAAATAAATTTCCCTGCTTTCTAATGCGAGTGTTATTTCAGAAATAGCGGAATAGGCTTTGTGTGTGTCACTGCCGAACATAACAGGATATACGACACTACTTTCTCATTGCATCACCCCAGAGCTATTCAGACCTCCATCGCTAATGTGTCCGTTCACACAGAGAGAGGTCAGTCAGCGCGGCTCCAATAAATGCACTAACATACTTTGATGTGTGACTGTACTGATATCCTAAATGATTTCACCTGTATATGTTTACATCAATTAAATGCATAAGTATGCTCTCAACCGTTCTGAAGTGCAGCTATTTCACAGCAAGACACAGGTGCTGTTCCAAAACCTAGTGAGCTGCATTGCTGTCTTGCTTCCTACATGGACAGCATCCTAACTGAAGTGGAACCGCACTGCTGGGCCTCTGTTTCTATGGGATACAGACGTCACTTCATCTCTATGTTAAAAAATAAAAACACAACTGCGGGACTAAATTGTGTGTAGTGAGTGACAAACTTCACGATCAAGGAAGTCATCAGTAGTCCATTTGAAACAATGGAACATACTGAAGCAAAAACAGAATACAACTGAAAGAAGAAATCAACTGACCATTGGCAAAGACCTGGCCTCCTTAGTTACTGTTGCTATGCCTGACAAACAATGCCGCGCTCACACGACCCTTTATGTTCTCACGCTGTAAGAAAAATACATAGCAGAGCATAGAGGAAACGGACAACACACTGATAGACAAGACAGAGTAGGTTACTTATGAAACAAGGTCTCCGGACTGTTTTGTCAAAACAATAAAAGTTTAAGTGTAAGTTTTGCCAATTTACAGTGTCGCAATGACTGTCTTTTTGCAGTAAAGGACCTGTCATAGTTTAATGAGTGGGAAGATGACATGAAGAGATGCGAGGTAAGCTGCACTGAAACAGATAAGCACACATGTGCATATACAGCTCCCGATCAGGGCAAAGTTCACAGGATTTTGTCCACAGAATGATAAGAACACACATTTTAACATATAATTGTATTATTTCACCCTCAGTATTTTAACTTAAGCTATGCAAGCCATGCATACAGTGCTGGACATGATAGGTTTTCTGGAACGCAAAACAAGTACTTTAAAAGAATTCCTTTGCTCATCCCCGTTACTGTGGCAGCACAGCAACCGCACAGCTAAACCCTCCACACATATTTATATTTAGTTTTATTGAAAAAGTTTAAATAAAGTCAATCTTTTTTACCCCGTTTTAACATGGATTTCTATGGAGACTGGCCGTAGATGTCAGGCCACATGGTGGATAAAATTGGAAGCACGTAATATCCATGTTCTGGTTGGTCAGATAGCCTGTCAATCAAGCTCTTTGCGAACGGATAATTCAATGAAATTGTGTTGATGTTGAGTTAACATCATCATGTAATTGTTCTCTCAACAAAGGAGCTCAGTAACATTTGAATGGAGGGTAGCTTTTTCCAGAGAGGTCTGGCTGGTACAGGACAGAGGTCAGTCCAGGTTAAACAGGCTGATTCTGGGAAGAGCATGTGCGTCACATTCTCCAGGCTAAAAGCAGTGTGAAATTATGACCTTCATTAGAGAACTATTTTTGAATTAAGAAAAATGTGAAAATGTAAAGGTTTAACATTTAAACCTATAAGTATACATCCCAAACACACAGAAAGTTATCAAAATCCACGCTCGGTTTGGAATATATTGGGTACGATTGCAATTGCATGTAACACAGTACAGTATGCACACTGTGCGTATTCTGCATAATATTTTTAATGCACTAACGTGCAATGCTAACCACATAATGCATCCCACAATGCAATCAATGTTGCCCTAATGATTAGACTACAGGTAAAGTATGTAATTTCTGTATGTAATTTTGCCAAACTAAGGTCCTAATATTTTATTATTTCACCAGCTTTTTTCCATTTTTATGACTGGATTCCACAATTTTGTTAATGTTTTCCAAATTATAGGGTCCTACCAAACACAGCTGCAGAAAACAAATAGCTTTCCTAAATACGGACAAACAGAAACAGACAGTATTCTGCAAGTAGTATGCTAGTATTTCATTTAAATATTTATATAGCCATAAACTGTACACTACAAGTTTCAGTCTTCAAAATCCAGTATTCAATGAAAGGCTGTTACTATTCACATCAAGACTGACAAGGAATGCACAGCTGAGAGGGCATATATCTAACCCAATAAGAGTACAAAAGTTCAATGTTTTTCCATCTCATTGCATTATGCGGCGTCCTTCAACACTCCTGGCAAACTACTGTCGCAATCCGCCCCCGAAAGGGAACACGCTAGAATGCTCTGCATTCAGGTTAATGCTCCAATCCACCTTTAATGTTTAAACTACAGGCCTTGTCAGCCATAAACCTCACCCAACGATAAGTGTCATATCTCTCGTTTTGAACCACTATTTTAAAAGATTACAAGACAGGTTCTTTATATTATGTAAGTCTAATCCACCGACAATTAAGATAGGAAATGTGTCATTGCCTGGGATCAGACAGAACTGTTGTCATTCCCAGAGGAAAGGTGCACAAAAGAAGATTGCTCAATAAATCTTTTTAGAGAAGATATGAAAACGGAGGCTCACTGTCAAAGGAAAACAGTGTAGGGTTATAGTGTCAGTCAGACTGAACAAAGAGCAATCTCTCTGTAGGTTAACTCTGGTTCAGGGAAACGGCTGAACATAGCAGCCTTTATGCTGTGCTGCAGTGGGGGAGGGCGATGTACGACCACCGGTCTCATGTTACGAGCTGTTTTCTTAAGCCACAAATCACATGGCCACTTCCAGCTCTTTACAGCCAGTTGTTGCCAATGGGACTGAGGGCTGTAAATGAAAGCTGCATTGCTATTTCTTGCAACCAGAGTTTTCTCCTACATCATCCCTGGTATCTAAGCAAATAACAGTGGTGCGATGTCATGGGGAAAAAGAAGCTGAAGAATTTCACATCTAAACGATATGTGATTTTGAGCCATTGAAAATGCTTGTTTTACTGTATACTAAATATATACTTCACATATAAGGTTGTAGAAAAGCATTAAAAATATTTTTCAAATATTCTATTTCAGACTATAAATTAAGCAAAACATTACACCTTTTTTTTTTTTTTTAGATGACTACGTTTCCATGTTACCATATTCTATTTTTATTTCCATGCAATGTACAGAAGCCCAACCAGACTATGAGCTTAATTCCTACTTTAAAAAGACAAAGAAACAAAAGCATTTACAGCTTGAACTTTCAGCTGCAGGGCAGCTATTGAGCGCGGAAAGTTCTGCGTGCTGATTAGCAGCGGTACAGTTGGTGACCTCAGGACACAGCCCTGAAAACAAACGGCTGGCATACTGTACACACTTTCTCTATACATACAATGACAGAAGCCGCTCCATTCATCTCCACCGCATGAGAACTGTCTTGTTGATCAAAGACCAAGCTAGATTTGGTTTCAAATACATAAGAAAATAAAAAAAGATCTACATTTGAAATATTTTTCTACTTAACACCTTTAATTTAAAATATTTAAATTGCTTACATTTTACACGTTAGTGTTATAATATTATTATTAATTATATTGAACAATATTTTTTAATTTAGGAATTATATATTAGTTGGAATTTTAAAAATATATGAACGTAAAATATATATGAACAAGGGGCACATAATAAATTGTAATGATAAAAACAGAAATAATATTTTTTTAAATATCTTTAAATTAAAAAGTAATTCAAATGCAAGTATTAGAAATAAACCTAAAGTCCTCTAACAACGACAAACACTTCCAACATTTTTATGGGGGGGGGTAGATTTATGTATATGTTACTACGTTTTACCACTGATGGATTAAAAACTTTAAATTATCTATAAGCATCATGGAGGGCCTGGAAAGTTATTTTCTAACGTTTTGCATTCATGAATGAAAATAGGTCAGAATTGTTTTATGGCCCTGACCACTTACACAGATGTGTTACATTTGGTCCATCTGTTTGCAAAATACTAGATTGCAAAATGTGCTATCATGACCGAAAACAAACACTGCAGCAAACAAGCTTATGTCTGACAGGGATAAATACTATAAATCAGTATTTCAAATATTTCACTTAGAAATTTTGGAGCAAAACATTTAAACATTATCTCGTCACAGGTTTTTTTTTCTCGGAGTGCAAATGGGACAACTGATATTACAATCCACCAACATTGATTGGGATCCAAATAGCGCTCTACTACACGATTCCATTGCCCGAATGACTTCCAAGCCTGTTTCCATGTACCAAGCAGGGCCGGATCTACCTATAGGCAGGGCAGGCAGTTGGCTAGGGCCCTCGGGCCATAACATAACCATAACACCCCATATACGATAGCCCACCAGTCAAGATAGGCAGCCTGATTGTTCATTGCATTGTCATTGCATTGTCATCATCTGTTTTGGCGTGATTGCGATGTATTCGAAATATAAACTTATTCTCTCGATCAGCGTAATTTCTGGACAGATAATTCACCAGTTTATTACCAGTTTAAAAGAGCCGTTGACACGCGCACAACGCTTTGAGCGTACAGTGAATGATAACGCGGCGGGAGCTGAATAGCAAAATAGCTACAAAAGTAAAAGCAAAGAAGTTTGTATTCAGTCAAAAAGCAAACACTAGAAAAAAAAATTAATGTTTCAAAAAAGGACCTCAGATCTGTTTTCTAAATTCTGCTGAAATTACATTAGTGCTCCAACATAACACTTAATTTGTTTCAACTAACTAGAGAATAACTTTTTTGCTACTAAGTAGCTATTGTTTATTTCGCTTCCACCGGATTTGTGTATATAGTGCATATCTAACAATGCAAAACATAATTTCATATTATTAATATGACAATATTTGCAGTAAATATTGATTAAATGGGAGGGGGAAATCCTGCCCATACCCAGCTAGGAAAGAAATAATAAAAGCACTGATTTTCACTTACTGAAGTGGCATTCAGAAACTGTGAATAAATTACCGAACAATTTACTGCAAAATAATAATAATAATATCACAGCTATAATAACATCCTCAACAAACAAAAAAAGAGATTACCTTCGATAAAGTTTGATTAATATGTACATACAGTCCCTTATGCTAATCAAACCTGCATTTATTTGATTAAAAATACAGGGGAACAAAACAGTAATATTCAGCAAGGATGTGTAAAATTGATCAAAAGTGATAGTGATGACTTATACTGTTATAAAAGATTTCTTCTTTTTTCTTTTTTAATTCTTAAACATCTTTTTATTCTTCAAAATATCAATACTAAGCAGCACTACTGTTTCTAAAATTGATAATAATTCAGCATATTAGAATGATTTCTGAAGGTTCATGTGACTGAAGACTGTAGTAATGGTGCTGAAAATTCAGCCTTGCATTGCAGAAATAGACTAGATTTCAAATTATAGTCAAATAGAAAACCATTATTTTAAATTGTAATAATATTTAACAGTATTACTATTTCTTCTGTATTTTTTATCAAATAAATGCAGGCTTGATGATAAGAGAAATAGTAATGCGTCCAAAATTTTGACTGATACTGTATAAGAAAAAAATTACAAAGAAATGTTATATAAATAAAAAGGTTAGGAATCATATTCTTTTTATTGGGGGTGGGCGCATCCAACATGAATTTTGCCTAGGGCCTCCAAACGTCTAGAACCGGACTTGCCAAGCGATAAAACCTAGAATAAACTGACGTTTAACACGCTATTTCAAAACACCAGAACCTAACTGAAACCACCCGCTCGTGAAATTTATTTTTCGCAGCATGACTGCCGTTGTCTTACCGTCAGTTCGGGATTGTCGTGGTCGCGGTGAGTGACGGCTCGGATGACTCCGGTTCGCCAGGACCAGCTCGCGATGTGCGCGGGCTCCAGCGGCTCCTCTCCGCTCACGCACAGGAACCGCTTCCCGACCACCATGGCGAAAAACCCTCGAAAACTTCAACCCTCGCACCCTACCGACCGCACATTTACACCGTCAAACTGCGTTCTGAACAAAAAGAAAGAAAGAACCGTGATTGTTTTCGCCTTTTTGCGTGTCGACCGCAACCCGGGGATTTAAATTTCTCTCAGCCTCCACCCACGAATGATCGCTCTCGCGCTCTGCGAAACTGAACACTGGACCGGATCACTGCGAACGTAAAACCGGTATCCCTCCGCCGCACAACTCACAAGTCCATGCAAAACCGCAGCAGGGAATTTTCTACGTCCGCCAGACTGATTCATTCTCAATGGGAGACTAGCTGCTTACACACTATACGCCAGTGTGACGAAAATAGTGCTTAGTTGTTGTTGTTGTTGTTGTTGTATTTGGTTCATTAACAGGCAGCGCAGGAATGAAGAACATAAAAAAAAGAATCATAAATAATTTTTAATAAATCAATAAATTCAGTTTTATATAACTAATTTATCTAATGGCATTAATAAACTATCTATCTATCTATCTATCTATCTATCTATCTATCTATCTATCTATCTATCTATCTATCAACCTATTTCTTGGATATTTTTATATTTATGAGACAATCAATATAATTATAAACTATATACCTAATAATAATAATATGATTGAAATGATAATAATTCTATAAAATACAATACAACCATACAAATTAAAATATTTTTATATTTTGTGTCCAATTGTGTTTCACGCTTTTGCAAGTATATAGCTACTCCAATAGCTGACCTATGGGCTGTCCGTTGATGAGCATAAGAGGAGCGCTGTTATATGAGGAGCATATCCACTGGATACAATCAGTCTGTGTCACCTTTAGGTCAGAGCAGAAGATGAAGACAGATATGTTATTGCTCATAGAATCACAAATCATAGAGTGCCACTGAGATTGTTGGTCCTGCAGACACCCTGCTGAATCTGTGCCTGTCTAAAATGAACATCAATGCTTAGAACATCTTCTTGAACGTCAATGATTAGAAGCAGCAGTGGAGAGAACGCCACAAAATCTACACAACAGTAATACACTTTTAATTTTATTCACATGCAGTGTGTATGAAATATGTAATTACAATATGTATTGTGACTGTATAGTTGAATATATTATAAAATAGGTCTTCACTGTAGCAGAGACATTATTATGTGAACATTAAACATATTACAGATGAAAGAAAGGATAAAGTTGAAAGAAATAATTACTGTCTGCTAAGTGCCATTATATTACCCCAATATATACTTAATACACAAAGAGAAAATGAGATGCTTAACACCTCAGATGTTTAATTACACCAAGCTGCAAGACACCAAATAGCTCTCTTATAGGAATATTCATGAGTTCCAACAAGATTGTCAAGAGAGACCACAATTCACAGATGTCATCTGATGCTACCCAAGATGGCTATGCTTGATGTACTATTTCAATCAGTTAAAAAAAAAAAATCATCACCACAAACCTTTCTCTGACAGAGAGAGATTGCTATCACATATTCACAACAGATATATTTGTAGTAATAATAGTGCATGTATTGCTTAATATGAAAAAGGGAAATACAAATAACGGAAATTACAGTTTCTTACAACTGTAATTCAGGAATTATTTGCATTTTCCCACTATATAAAAATAACATTTTGGTTACACTTTCCATAATATATTTAGCAGCTGTGTATTATAACATAGATCCTTGTTCAAACAGTTTAGGTCCAAGGTCTGTCACTTTGTACTCAGATCCATTTAGAATTAGACTCTACTCTATTTAATTGGTATAAGATTAAAGGTCCCATGACATGGATTATTTCCTTTTCTTTAAATGCTTTTTAATGTTTCCTTAGGTGTATTTATAATGTTAGTATGATTTTTACATTTAAAATTTAGAAATAAAAAGAATTTTTATATCCTGACTTAGCCCTCTGGCTTGAATGCTCTGTTTGAAGGGGCGTGTCTGCTGTGAGACTCTGAGTAAACCACAACTGTTGTGATTGGCTGACATCTTTGAAATCGAAATGCATATTACATGTGAAACCCCTCTGAAATATATATATATATATATATATATATATATATATATATATATATATATATATTACTATATATATATATATATATATATATATTAATATATATATATATATATATATATATATATATAGTAATATACTATATATATTACTATTACAGCTGTCGAGATTAACGAATCGTGGAAGTGTTGATTATATAATTATTTTTTCGATCTTTTCCCCATCACATGGAAGGCAGCAGTGATGAGCATTGAGTAGACAGAGTCTGTTTATCGCGTGGATGCAGTGATCTCGTCACTATTGCAACACGTTTTCTCACAAAATGCTTTCACCACAGCTAACAGCAAACACATGAATACAGTAAGAGCTACGTTGTGCAGCATAACAGCGTCATTCATTGTCATTCATTGTAACGGCAGTTGTGTGCAGATAAACTCGCGATGTGTAACAGCTCCGAAAAAAAGCGAGCGTTCTTTGATCGCTCTCTGTAGTTAAATCACAATTTAAATAACAGATTTGTTTCATGCTACTAAGAGAAACAACGTGAAGTTGATCGTTTAGTCACTGGCTTGATTCACTGATGCATCAGTATTAAACGATTTAGAAAGAAAGTCTGTGGGAACTTGAATGATTAGCTACACATCAGAAATCACTGATCACAGATCAGGCATTAATGAACACTGTTACTCACTGTTTGTGCCAGTGCCGTCGAATCCATATCATAAAAGTCTGTTTGAAACGCCTGTGCTGAAATTGCGACTTAATTATATGTAAATATTTGGGCGGGCAAAGCAGAGAAAGGGGAGGTAACACTTCTCGTTACAACGTCACAACGAGGAGATTCAAGATCACCCAGTTTGAGGCAGAGAAAGATAGCAAAATCTCAATTTACACCGATTCAAATTTCTAGAAACTTGGGGACCATATACAGGCTAGGGGAACTCATATTAATGTGGAAAAAAAACTCAGAAAGTGAAATTTTCATGTCTAAGGACCTTTAAGGTTTTTAAAAATATATTATATTCATGATATTTTTCAAATTAGTTCGATGATACTGAATTTATTCATTTATAATTATCTTTTATTTTGATGTTCTTCATCCTTGCGCTGTTAGTAAACCTCAACAGGCTTTCTAACATTGCTTGTCTATGTTTATTTCTATAACATATGATAATAATAAATAATAGTAGCCTAGAAATAACACTTGAGGAAAGAAGTCTTTAATTTACGTCCCTTAAAGCCCGTTAAAAGAAATGGCAAACGACCACAACATTCCCCCATTCTTTTGTTGTCGTTGTTGTTTGCAACAGAACAATAGGTTACTTGCGTAACCCCGGTTCTCTGATAGCATTAAGTGAGGTGTCTCACTATGGGATACGCCCCTTCCGCGTATTCCTCAGAAGCCCAATACCATTACGCCAGCCCCAATTGGCTGGCAGTCATGACGTTGCGTCAGGGAATGGCTCCCTCCTCTTGGTATAAAACGAGCGACGCAACGTCATTACGACATTCAAAACAAGCATACCTCTTCCTCGCTTCACACAGCAAGGAGGGTGATCTGGTGAGACACCTCACTTAATGCTATCAGAGAACCGGGGTTACGCAAGTAACCTATTGTTCTCTTTCAAGCATACGTTTCGGTGTCTCACTATGGGATATCCTAACTCCCGTATTGCCAGATAGCCTGTCTCGAAGTCTCCTGCCACCCAAAAACACTAATATAGGGCTGGTCAACACTTAAGATCCAACGCTCAAAACGGCATGTGCAAACGTTTGAGCTGTAACATCCAGTTTATAGAACCTCGCAAATGTGTGCGGTGAGGACCAACTCGCCGCTTCACAGATATCTTGTAACGTGACCCCCTTAAAGAGGGCCCATGTCGTTGACATTCCTCTTGTTGAATGAGCACGTAAACCAGACGGAGGCGTAAGACCCTTACTGGAATATGCAAGAGAAATTGCCTCCACTATCCAGTGGGATAAACGCTGTTTAGTAATCGGCTTCCCCGTACGCGGCTTCGCCCAAGACACAAACAGCTGATCACTCTCTCTGAACACTTTAGTCCTCTCAGTGTAAATGCGCAGAGCACGCACCGGACACAACGTATTCAGCCTTTGCTGTTCTGCTGAAGCAAAAGGCGGTGGGTTAAAGGCTCTTAACTTGAGAGGAACAATAGAATTGACCACTTTGGGCATAAAAACAGGATTAGGTTTCAAAAGCACCCCTGCGTCCCCTGGCATAAATTGCGTACACGCTGAATTCACAGAAAGTGCGTGAATTTCACTTACGCGCTTCGCTGAAGCCAAAGCTAACAGCAGCGCCGTCTTAAACGACAATAATTTCAGGTCAGCTTTGTCCAATGGCTCAAATGGAGACACAGAAAGCGCATCAAGCACCAGAACCAAATCCCATGACGGAGAGATCGGTTTCGAAACTGGCAAAGCGCGACGCGCACCCTTCATAAACCGGCATACCAAAGGGTGCTGCCCCACAGTTTTGTTATCAAAACCTACATGACAGGCAGATATTGCGGCAAGAAACACCTTTACTGTTGAGAATGCCTTACCCTGATCTATCATATCCTGCAGAAACGATAGGATAACTGCCACTGAACACTGAAAAGGGATTACGTGTCTAGCCGCGCACCAACGCTCAAACACGCCCCATTTACATTCGTAGAGTGACCGAGTGGACAGGGCCCTGGAATTCTGTATGGTTCTGATGACACTGTCTGGCAGACCAGCTGCATTCATATTTAGCCATTCACTGGCCAGGCCCACAGTGCCAGGCGTTCTGGATGAGGATGAAATATCTCCCCCCCCGCCTGTGACAGCAGATCCCTGCGCAGTGGCAGGGACCACGGCTCTGCGTAAAGCATATGTATGATCTCCGCCAGCCAAAATTTCCCCGGCCACCGCGGAGCCACCAGTATCATTCTCAGCCCCTCCTCCCTCACTCTGTGAAGGGCTGGAGATATCAACGCAATCGGTGGGAACGCGTACAGGAGAACGCGAGGCCACTCGTGCGCTAGTGCGTCTATTCCTAGAGGCGCGCTCTGATCCTTCAGAGAGAAGAACAGAGGGCACTGAGCATTGTCCTGTGACGCGAACAGATCCACTGTCGCTCTGCCGAAAATGCTCCAAATTTGGCCAACCACTTCCGTGTTCAGCTTCCACTCTCCATAAAGGGGATTTCCCCTGGACAGCATATCCGCACCCCGGTTCATTATGCCTTGTACGTGTGTAGCTCTCAGGGATAAAAGACTGGCATTGCTCCACAAAATCAGTTTGCGTGCCAACATGTGTAAAGGGAGTGATCTGAGACCTCCCTGTCTGTTTATGTATGCCACAACTGTAGTGTTGTCCGTTCTCACGAGAACATGATGTCCTTTCAGAAAAGGAAGAAAATGCTTCAACGTCAGAAAGACGGCCAGCATTTCCAAGTAGTTTATGTGACAGTGGCTCAGATGGGGACCCCATCTCCCGTTCACTGCCCTGCCCTCGTGAATGCCCCCCCAACCGGACAACGACGCGTCCGTCGTTATGACCTTCCTGGTCTGGACAACGCCCATCGGTGCCCCTTGTACCAGAAAGCACGGGCGCCGCCAGTGACGCAGTGCCAAGACTGCGGCGGACGTCACTCTCACTCTCCTCCGGGAGTGCCGTAACGGGTCTAGTCTCAGAGAAGCTACCCAGCGTTGAAACTCTCTCATAAATAGTCTGCCTAAGGGAATGACTATTAGAGCTGAGGCCATCAGACCTAATAGTCTGAGGCAGATGCGAAAAGAAACATTGTTCCCCTTCCGAAATTCGGCCAGGCATTTCGTAAATTTTATTACTCTCCCCTCTGACAGTCGCGCTCTGAATGTCACTGAGTCCAGTAACAACCCCAGATACGTTATTGACTGTCTGGGAACTAAAACACTCTTTTCGGTGTTTAATTTTAATCCCAGTTTCTGTAGATGTACTAGGAGCATGGCTGTGTGATCTCTCGCTTTGTGCTCTGATTGAGCCGTCACCAGCCAGTCGTCTATGTAAGTAGCGAGACGAATGCCTTTTTCCCTGAGCGGAGCTAGGGCCGCTTCTGTACATTTCACAAATACCCTCGGACTGAGAGATAAGCCGAAGGGAAGGACTAGATATTCGTATGCCACGCCAAGGAATGCAAACCTCAGAAATTTCCTGTGGGGTGGATATATTTTTATGTGAAAATATGCATCTTTCAGGTCGATTGATGTAAACCAATCGCCTGGGCGCACCAGTTTCAGAAGTGTAGAATGGGTGAGCATTCTGAACTTGTACTTCCTTAGGTATTTGTTCAGTGTGCGAAGATCTAATATGGGGCGGAGAGCTCGAGTCCCTTTTTTCGGGACTAGGAAGTATCTCGAGTAAAACCCATTGTGACTTTCCTCGGGTGGGACCACTCTTATTGCCTTTTTGTTCAGCAGTGAGGTAATCTCTTCCTGAAGAACATGTACTAATGCTCCCCGCACCTGAGAATAAATGATTCCCTTGAACTGCGGGGGAGAAGTTGCAAACTGCAGTCTGTAACCGTTTTGTACTGTTCTCAGCACCCAACGAGACTGCGTGCATTCTCGCCAATAGTTTATTTGCAGCGTTCCGGCGCCATCGTATGGCCGAGTTGAAAACGGGTTTGTGGTCTGTACTGCGCATGCGCGAACACTTATCGCTTGGACAGAGTTTATGTGGCTCACCACCTTCAGCGGAGCGATGACTCCACGAGGTGGTGTTACGCTGTGTTCTGACAAAGTGTTTTGCAACATTTTTTGGGGCATTATGTTTTGCAACATTTGTGGGGGAAACAGTGAAAACTTTATTGAACTTTGAGCATGTAAAGTGCTTGTGACTAGTGGGTGGGTGTACACCACTGCATCGTCTCTCGTTCTCTTCACTGCTCTGCATCCCCTGGACCAACTTGGCTCTGGTTTCCCCACAGAACATCTGTAAACAACTGAACTCGTTTTCCGTTGAACGCTGAACAACTGAGGGTCGGGGACAAGTGAACGGGGGGGCTGTGAGCCCCCTTCCCTCAGGAAGACCCCCTCAAACGGCCTTTTTCTTCCTCCTCATCACCTGGGTAGGGTGAGGGGCCGGCTGGACCGTCTGAGCTGTCGCGGGCGGATAATTTTTTCTGGGCCAGGCGGGTTTCTGCTCTGGTGCGCCGCTCTGAACCGTTGTTGCATTCACACGCGGTCTCTGTCGCCTAGGAATGCGAAAGCTGGGGGGTGGGCGAGCTGTAGCCTGCGCAAACGTCTGCCGAGGAGGTGGTGGGGGCGCGGTTTGCGTCTTTCTGGGCATGCAGAGCTGCAAGGCCTCATCATCCCTTTTCTTCTCCTCGCATCTCTTCTGCATCCGTGTCAGCGCTGAACCGAAAATGCCTTCTGCGACGACCGGTGCATCTAAGATGGCTTCCTTTTCTCTGTCGGAGAGATTCGCCAAATTAAGCCAGCGTCCTCTCTCCTGAATGACCATTGTGGCCATGGCCTTGCCCGCAGCCTGAACGGCACATCTCTGAAGACGGAGCGAGAGATCTGTGACAACACAGATTTCTTCCCACTGTGTCTGACTTGGCGTGGCAGACACCTCGTCTTGTAGCTCCGCCTGGTATGCGGTGAGCAGAGAGATGGCGTTCATGGCCCGGACTGAGAGGGCGACTGCTTTGTAAGCGCGCTCCGTCATGCTTGACTGGAAGCGGTCCGCTTTTGATGGCAACGTTGGGTTTGCAGCCGCCGTACGCCTTGGATGCAGATGCGCTGCAACTAAAGGCTCCATGGGGGGCATGCGAAGAAGGCCTTGCTTCTCCATACCCTCCACGTCGAGCGCAGATCCCCCTTGCACGGGCATTTTACTAGTAAAAGGGTTGTCCTTCCAGGTGACAGAAACCTCTTCCAGAAGCTCTGGAAAGACTGGAAGGAGTTGTCTCGCTGCCCGTTTAGCTCTCGGCAGCCTCTTCCCCTCATAACGCGACTTTGCAGTCTCAGCTATTACGGTCGGCCACGGAATATTGAGTTTCTCTGCAGCGCGTTTGCACACGTCTTGCAGATCCACACTAAGAAGCGGAGAGGATGGTGCCCCGCCCGCCTCCTCCGTGGATCCCGCCGTAGCGAGGGATTGTGCCGATTGCGCAGGGGGGAGAAAAGGGGAATCCTCGAAATCTTCCTCCTCTTCAGAGAGAAGGAAATCCGATTGCCCCTCTTCCTCAAACTCAAACGCGCCCTCCTCCTCCTCCTCGTCCGTGCTGAGGACACCGGCCAGAGGGGCGCATACATCCAGTTGTTCACCCCACGATAGGGTTGCCGTGGTGGGCAGCTCTACAGGAATAGGTACCTGAGGGGCGGAAACCGGAGCGGGACTAGCTGACATGAGGGGATCATGGCCAGACAAGCTAGCTTGGCGTGCTAACCTGCGACGGAGGCTCTTCATGGTGAAACGCGCGCAGTGCTCACAGGATCCGGGACTATCGACCGCCATTTGAGCATGTTTCAGCCCAAGACATGCAGAGCAGACCTGGTGTGTGTCTTTGCATGAGATCTTGTTCCCGCATGAGCAAAGCCGCGGTTCTCCCTCGCTAGCTACGTTAGTCTGCATTGCTGCAGCCATAGTTGCGGTACTGAATGACCCTAACAATGAGCTGGAATGCCGATTGAGGGGTAGGCGAAAGCGGCGTGGTGGCCAACAGATCGACTATAAGCACAGTACCAGAATGATAAGCCAGCAACCAGCGTGGAGACCAGTTGATGGCTATCAGATTTAGGAAGGCTTCTGGTGTGAAGCGAGAAGAGGTTTTTGAATGTCGTAATGACGTTGCGTCGCTCGTTTTATACCAAGAGGAGGGAGCCATTCCCTGACGCAACGTCATGACTGCCAGCCAATTGGGGCTGGCGTAATGGTATTGGGCTTCTGAGGAATACGCGGAAGGGGCGTATCCCATAGTGAGACACCGAAACGTATGCTTGAAAGAGAACACAGCGCCGATGAGAACATCGATTAGGAGTTTTTATTCTCAACGTTTTTATGTCTGATTGGTCTATATCTCTTCAAGGTGACTCTCAACGAATCAGCATCGACTGCGTTGAGAGTGTAATGTTAGCGTCTTCGAAACAACGTCACTTGACAAACATTTGATCTAGCCAACCAGTGCTCGAGTTTCATGTAAACAAATCATATTAGCCAATCATGTAACAGGAAGAGCGGACTCTTAAATCAAATTATTTCTGACGTCAACGTGAAAGCGCACCTTTTACAGAAACGGCATCGGTTTGGGCTAGAGCACGAAGAAGATGGGCACAGCAAGAGTGACGTTATTTTAACTCATATTAAGTCCATAGTTAGTTTTATACCGGATGTTTGTACGTAATACTAAATAATGAGCGAGCGGAGGCTCTCAGGAGACCGTTAATGTTTGTCCTCGTCTGAAGTTGAACACTGAAGTTGAAGTAAGGTTAGCCTAGCTAGCATCTCTCTCTGCTCGGCTCAATCCTGAAGAAAATATGGTGTCCTGGATTATATCAAGATCTGTCGTGTGAGTTTAAACCTCATTTCCCCCCATAAACATAGTTTATTTTTAAAGCTTGGGTTAAATTAGCTCTTTATTTAACTGGTTAGCCTTTTAGCGTCACTATACTGGAGACAGCACACATTGTCAAATTAGAAAGTAGATTATGATCTTCTCAACCCCACATCTGCTCAGATTGTTCAATCAAAGCGTTTTACTGTTTTTAAACATGACGTTTGGAAAGGATCCATGTTATTTGGAAGATAAGAACCAGAAACAACAAACCATTGTTCCTATTTGCAGTGTATTGTTTATTAACATCACAATTGGATTGCAGTGTCAGAGGTTTTTGTGTCAGGAATGAAATTATAAATGTGACTGTGGACGTGTCAATTAATATTTTTGGGTTGACTGCTTGTACAAGGTTTTGTTGGGGCTTTTGGGTAAGGTGCACCTATCATAAGGTTCTCAAGTGTAAAGCATTTTAACCTTAACCAAAGTATAATACATTTTCACCCATTTAGATTACATTTTGCACAGGTGTAATGACATAAGAAATAATAATCATCATTAATTAATAATAAACAATATTGTATGATTTCATTATTTTTTATTGTATATAAAAATCATTGTTGTAATAATTGTATTTACTATTGTGTAATAAGCAGAAAATGTAACCATAATTCATATATGCATACATTTAGATTCGATTTTGTAATGATAATAATAATTATATATCATGTTCACTGTACCATCATCATATTTTATGTCAAAGGTAGAAATGAAGCAAGAATGAATAATAATTTTAATTAGAATCAATCTGTTCTGTAAATTGGTTATTGATCATTAAAACAAAAATAATCAGCATTAAACTTCAATCAGCTGATTTCTACTATAAATAGAACACATTTGCCTGAGGGTTGAAAAAAGATTTGAATGATTGATGATTTGCCTGTCCTTGTTTGGTAGCTTGTTTGCAAACAGCAGAAAGAGTATCATTTTGGTTTATTTTGTGGGCGAGACACATTTTGCAACGTGGTCCCCTTACAGCGTTCCAGAGTCACAGGCAAGCAGTTAGGAAGAGACGTAGTCAGTCATAGAAACCAGCAAGTACCAATTACTGTCCACCTTGCTAGTTTAGGGGTATAATTCTGCGGTTAGGATTTTACAACATATACGATGTAGAAGTTCAAATATAGGACAATAACTTTAAGCTTATGGCAAGATGATTGGAAATCAAGACCACATTGTCTGTTTGAAATGCTGCTGTGGGCTTATATGCTGCGTGGACACTTTAATGGCTTTCCACGTTGAGGATGAAATATAGAAAACTCTTTTTATATAAGCTGGTCTCTGGGACAGGTTTGTCCTCATTTGCTTTGTTCAGGATCACGGTGGTGTTTATGTAACAACTACAGGGCTGTTTTTCTTGAGAATTTTAGTTGCTTGTGATGATTTGACTAAGATGTAATAAAAGAGCCCAATGCGCCCCCCCCCCCCCCACTAGCCCAGTTAGGACATGGTCCAATCACAAAAATAGGTATTGTTTTTGACCAGTGCTATAATTTTTTTCTCATAAATGGGCAATATCACATGACTAGCCTTGAGATATGGCTGTATCACAGCGTGTCAATATATAAAGATATATCTCATGGCTAAAAGTGTGATATTGCATTTATACAACAGTTTGACAGCATGAGTGTGTAAATACAAAAGAAACAACAACAGAGGGTCTATAAGAATTACAATCTCAGTTTAACAGCTTAGCCCAAGCCTCCATTGATAATTCGAAAATGTCACTTTAGAACTAGTAATGAAGGATTGTTGAGTTGCTTCATTAAAAGCTTAATGTATTACTGTATTAAAAGCTGTATTGAGATTGAGTGTGATTACCTGCATCTGATACAGCAATCATTCTTCAGCTCAATCTCATATTCACAATAAAACATTAGTTTGAATGTTTTCTGAGTAAATCTCTTTGTCGTACTATCCTTTCTTCTTGTTAAGTGTGATTTCTGATGACCGAGATTTTTGCCTGCATCTTACAAAATAGCTTATGTAAAGAGCATTCAGTCTCTTTCAATATAAAAGCTTTTACTGCAGTGCTCTTATATACAGCATTGACGTTACATAAAATATAACGTGATGAGATTTTGCTCTGTCAAATCTATTTGCTCTGGAACACATAATAGATTAACGAGACCAAGCACTTGCCGTGAGATTTACCCAAACTTAATTATATCTCATGTATAACCACTATAGAGACATCATTGCCAGCAGCAAATTCCAGAAGATCTGGCCTTGGTAAGGCTGCTCTCGGGCGGGTTCATGAGCGCTCTACGCCCACTGTTGCCCTGGAGCTCACATTTCCAAAAACGTCGAAGCAATAGCAAAATTTTCAAATGGACTTTATTAACAAACTGCATATTTGAAGTCTAAACAAGTACAATCTTTTTTTATACATTTAGTGCTTTTGAAGGCTCTTGCAAGTAATAGCTAATCCATAGCATCATCAGAGTGAGCATTGCCTTTCGGTTTCTTAGCAGAAACTCAAAGTTGACCTAAACCTGAGTGTCAAGGCCCATCTGAAGGTTTTATTTTTTCAGCTGCACACCCTGAGACCAATACCCTGCTTCACAAAAATACTTTTAAGACCAGGTCCCATTTCCTTCAGGGGCCGACTGGAGGAAGACCAACTCCTTGTTGTGAAAACAATGAAAGACTGATGTGCAGCACATTTATTTGTGTTTCATCGGAGCCGTGCAGGTTCTGTTGTAGGAGGAGTAGCCACAGGCAGACAGTTAGAGAATCAAAGCCTTCCAGTGAACTGATTAATAAACCAACAAGTTAAGCAGACTTTATGTCTTTATTGCACACTGTTAGGGCCGGGGTAGTCTGACAGTATATACCTGGGTTCCCACGGGCCACATCCGGCCCACGAGAAAAAAATGTTTGGCCAGGGCTAATTTCAAATAAAGTGGCATGAATATTCAAACGCAGCATCAGAAAGAAACATTAACTTACATCTGGTCTACACCGGACGCGAGCAGCTTGGTATCGTTGGCAGAATTCGGCCCCCAGCGAAAAATAATTGAGGAACCCTGGTATATACCCTGCAATGATAGAAACTTCATAACCGGTAGAGCCGGATGTGTCCCAAACAAGTGAAGAAGGGGAAGAACCTGTAATCAAAGGGATGTTTGTTAGGCACAACACAAAGCAGAGTTTAGTTTATGGTTGCCAAGCAATAGCTTGGCGCATTAATAATAATTAAATTTATGTACGGTGGCAGGTATGGGTATATAAGCTATTTTACATAATCTTAAATATATTCAGAGTATTAATTTTAATGTGCTTTTGTTTTTATCTCAAGTAATATATATTGTCAGGCATTTTTTTTTTTTTTTTTTTGCAACCAGGGTTTTCAAATAAAATAAAAAAAAAGATTGGCCTTTGTAAAGTTTTTAATTCCCTTCATTGGGTTAATTTCAGTACCAAAGCAAAACATATAAACACGCAAATAAAAAAATAAAAAAATGTAATCCTAACTGTGTACCTATTTAATTTAAAAGGGCTTTTGAATTTTAAAGCCAAGAATAACAAACAAGTTAGCTTAAAAAAAAAAGCCCAAAACTGCTTTTCTGACTGATATGAAACAATATTTACCATTTGTACATTCTCTAGTGTGCATATATTAGATTTACAATTCATTTAAATGCCTCTTTTATCTAAAAATAGCAAAAAAATCATGTTTTCCCCCTTATAAAAGTTATAGGAGCATTAAATAGTTAATAAAGATATTTAATTCTAATGCTCATTATATTAACGTTAGCCGTGCTTATGCTAAGGATAAACTACTCTAATAAAAGCATTCATTAAAATCCGACATTCAAATTAAAATATTTAATAATATTCATAACAGAACGGATTCGCAATCTTTTTTTGTGGCGGCATATATATGCAAATTAATTCTCTGCCAGCAGGAGGCACTTGTAGAGCGCGAGAGATATAGGTTTCCCCGGTAACGGCTGTAATCAAATAAGCGCTGAGCTTGCGCTCACAGACGCTGCTCAAGCATTACAAGCAAGATGAAATGAAAATGATATCCATAATTTTCAGAAGACCGTCAGTTTCCTTCAGAAATACAGTGATATAAGAACACCCACACTGGGTTTCGACTTTGACTCGTTCATTGCTAATGTCTATTCAGTCAAAGTCAAAGCCTTTTGGAAAATCTATTTGTGGCGTTCAGTTTTTATATTGTGGCAGACCGCCACAAATAAATCAATGTATGGGAAACGCAACAAAACTTACCCACTTGAACTCTTTCATCTGATCTTTGTGTCTGTCTTTTAAAGTTTATTTTAGTTTGTGTCCTCATTTTGATGTCGCCACATCTCAGTGCTTGTACCTTGTGAATAGCACATCAAGAACCAGGTTATCCAGGTACTCTGTACCACCGGCACTTAAACAAATCTGGAACCGTTAAATTTAAATTTTTTTAGTACCGACTTGATACCGAAGTACCGGGTCTTTTTACAACACTAATATGAAATATCTGATCATTTTTTTCCATACTGTTAAAGAGGTGTTTTTGAAAAGTGATTATTTTATATATTCCCTCCTGCATATTTAATTATTCATGGCACCAGGCATGTTTCTATAGGGAGTTCAGAGAAATATATTCGGTTTGCATGTAAACTGAATGACAAATGAGTCAGCAGTAACCTGCGTGACTGATATCTAAAGATGTGCAGAGCTGTTGGCATGTTGGTGATAACACCAAGCTGCATGTTTTGCTTAGTTGAGAGTAATAGTGACTGTAGACTCTTTTATTCTCTTAAAGAACTGTTATTTCATTTATAAAGCAATATATTTAATGTAGAATAACACTTAGGCACTCAGAGTTATACACCAAGGTTATAATTTTGAAAGCTTCACCAGTTTTTTTATTTTATTTTTTTAAAATAAAATGAGCAATTTGAATCTAGTTTAAGTCATTATAGTTAGATTTTTTTTTGTGATATTAAGTTATTTGAGTCTTTTATAAATGTCTGCTTAAGTTTTTGTTTCAGTAGCACTTTCATTATTAGTTTTTTCCCCCGTCACTCATGTCACAAGTTGTTCTGCCGGTAATGACATATGAAAATGCTACAAGTGAACTGTGTGCTTTAAAGAGCCAGTAAGATGAAAATTCTAAGCTTCCTATCACTGTTTATAAGTCCTGTACGTTAGGTTTAAATCCATCCAAGGTTAAAAAACATTGTCATTTTGTCAAAATATCATTTTAAAATTACCTCAATTCTCAGAGATCCCCAAACGGTTCGCGCGAAGCTGTTCAAAAGATTCAGTTTCCTTAAACCCCACCTTTCGGTAGCATACTGTGTTCTGATTGGTCAACTAACATAGTCAGGTTTGATTGGTTGTTCCGCACACACCTCCACGGTAAACTATGCGTTAGCATCTGTTTGGGGTGAATTATGTCTTATTTCTCTCACCGCAAAGCCCCCGCTGTACTCACCGAGATTAGAAAAGCAGTCATCAGTGAAAGGGATTTGTTGTACTGCTCTGGTATTGTGGTAGAAATGAATTTTAGCCATTGGTTCTTCTGATCTTCATTATTTGGCAGTGAAAATAAAACAAACTTGCCTTTACAATTAAAAACACACTGTCTCCTCGACATGATGCTCTCACACCAACCAGAGCATCTGTGTGTGGGGGTGGGGCAGGTCAGAGTTACGTTTCTCCCAAGACGGTAGGCGGAGATTATTATGCAAAGTGCTCCTAATGACGTACATAGAGATGGGCAAAAGATTTGAAATCTATAACGACTCATTTCAGCGATTCAGAGTCGACTCCTTACTTTAGAAGCCATTAACTTTATAAATCGTGTACTTTTTGGTTGAATTACTTTGCACATTGTTTACACTGATGGACAGCTACATCATACACTGTAATACAGGTAATTTTTGATTTCCCATCTGTGTGGCTCTTTAAATAAACACAAACTCTGTTTCCAGAAGTTAACAGTTAAAGTATGGCAGTGCAATTTTAAGTTTCACAAATTGAACTTAAGTTGACAGTAAAGGGAGATAATTTTATAAACATTTTATGAAGTTTAATTTATGGTTTTCCACTGTGAGTTATAAAACTACTTTTCTATCTTTCAAAGAGATTTAAAAATACATTAATAATATTGTACTATAAAATGAATCAATGAAATTTCTCATCAAATCTATTACAGTTTTTGATTTTATATAGTAAGGAAACTGTTTTTTTTTACCATATTATTTGTACAGCAGTTGTTTTTTGTCACTCAGACAGTTGCTGGTTCAGTGATTGGGTGGTTCTTTTAGACAGAATACCCTGATCGTTTAAATTCAGACTTAGAAGAGTCATTAAAGTGAATTTTATCATCTAAGTAAACATTTTGACCCAGTTGTTCAGTCTCTTGATTTCTGTCAACCACAGTGATATTTCAAAGGTTTAAAATCCCACTCCACTGTGCTGATTGTGTGACATTACACCGCCTTTTCTCTTTCAGCGTAGACAGATAAATGGCTAGCCGATTGAAGCATGCTGCTTGTTTAGAACGTAGAGAATCGATGTCTGATATTTGAGGTTTCTTCATATTCACAGACTACAATTGAATTGTGGGAAAACCGTATTCTTCAGTGTCTACAGTCCGTCTAGCCAACTGCAGCTCCCTGTATATTACTGAACACTGTTGTAGGTGAATTTCCTCATTTGATGCTGATTAAAACAATCGTCCAATGAAAGAAAAATACTAGGTATTAGGTACACAGAACCACATGAATGCGAGTAACAGATCTGTAAATTACAGTGCTGGAGGGATAGCGGCGGGGGAAGGGTTGAGAGATGTGTGGAGCCCAACACCATTGTTACAGCCTGGTGCCGCTGCTGTTTCTATGGCAACTGGAAAATAAACTGCTGCCAAGGTGGATCTTTGGATGAGGACCGTGCAACAGGGAGAACTTTGTGAACGTGTACTTTGCATTGCCAGTGCACGAATGTTATGTTTCTTGGTCATCAAAAGACATATAAGTATAATTTTCCCATTGGCTGTTGCAAAATAATTATTAGTAGATAATCGATTAACCTGTCTTTTTTTTGGGGGGGGGGGGGGGGGGGGGGGGGAAATTGGGTGAAAAATCCAGAAATGAATATATACAGGAGTGCACAAGATTTTCTGACTGATTCTTATGAGGTCACTTGAAGATTTGGTTTGTTACTTGCATAGAACATAGTGTGGCCCATTAAATATAGCTATAAAAGTCATCACTGATAGCCCAGTGGGCAGTGTGCTGACATTACATTGCTGGCATCCCGAGTTTGAATCACAGCTCAAGGACCCACTCTCCCACTTCACTTCCTGTCTACTCTATCACTACACTATCCATCTTAAAGGTGCAATAGGAGATCTTGGAAAATGATAACATTAGCATGATAGCACTGAAAGCGTACATCCCAACATCCCTGCAATCGCTGTCCAAAGCCATGCCCCCTGAGCGCATTTATACGCACAACCGATGCAGCGTCATACAATGTCTATGAACAGATTCACGCCCACTTTTAGGGGAAAACAAACCAACATACAGTATTGGATCGAGGAAGTAGACTTACCAACATGCCAATGAGTTGTTGTGTGATTGGGTGCACCAATAATGTTTGTAAAACCCCAAATTTGAAATTCATGGCTACCTGCCATCATCATTGATATCTTGCTGTTATGGAAATATCATGAATTACGTATGATGCTAATCAAAAGCTAAGCCAGGCTACTTTTATGGCTGCACAGAAAAGTGATCTCAGTACTCCAAATATAGAGACATAATATATACATTTAAAGATGTTTACTTTCAAATATGCAGTAAAATCATTCACTGGCTTACCTGGTGACTCGATGGGTTACGAGTAAATGTCAGGGTAAGACACTTCTGGCCACTGGGTGAGGTGCTTACACCAATTTGACACTGGGAGAATGAAGGGACATGTTTTTAAATTGACCAAATTAAGTTCCAGTTTAAGTTTCAAATTAAGTTTCATGCTCTGTGGCAGGCAAGGTGGACATATAAATACTTGACATGTTTAGTCTTAGGGATTTCTTAAGTTATTCATGCCTGCTGGCTGTGTGCTTTTTGCAGCTAATTTGGAATATGGAAGTCTATGGGAAATCTAGTTTATTTTCCCCTAAAAAGGGGCAGTGACGAAATTGACAGTTACATTCCAGGATGTGCTAGTTTTGCGTATGCTCACATACCAAAATACCAGAGACAACGTCAATAGGCTACATCAGCGGTTCCCAATTCCAGTATATTTCCGAAGTGAAGTAAACCCCTGCATATTCAGACATATTCTGTCTGCGCAAACAGGGTGGTATGCAGATACATACGTTGAACAGCAGTTAGGAAAGCTGTTTCAAACGCTTGGACCAAGTGTACATTTCTTGGTCCTACGCCTTCCACAGAATACATAAATACAGATAAATTTAAACTACTCGATGATTGCCATCGGGATGTGAAGAGACTTTCAACCAGTATAACAATATGTTTCTGAAGACTGCTATTGCACCTTGTTAAAAAACTAAAACTAATCTTAAAAAAAAAAAAATTATAAATTGTTAAAGGGTTAGTTCACCCAAAAAAAAAAAATTAGCCCATAAATTACTCACCTTAAAGTCATTTTAGATGTATATGACTTACTTCTTTCATACGAATCTAGTCAGAGGTATTTTTTTATCTTTCAAGCTGTTTGATGGCACTCACAGGTGCTGCACTGCATTGGTTCATGAGAAGTTTAATAAAAAGCGCATCCATTAAAAAAAGTCTCACGGCTCCGGGGGTGAATAAAGACATTTTGTAGTGAATTGATACATTTTTGTAAGAAAAATATCCATATTCAAATCGTAATAATCACTTTAATCCAGCTTGCGCTCTCTGTTGTAAAACGTAAGCAGTTCCGTACGAATGAAGTATGAGGTCAGCGTTGCGCATGTGCCGGTGAGTCTCGTGAAAACCAATATTTGTTAACTAGAGTAAAAGCGGCAGTTTCTTTACTTTAGCAAAGGAAAAAAAGTCTCCTTTTGGCTTGTATCGAAATCCTCCAACATTTTTTACAATCCATCGTTTTGTACTTCTAATTAGTGACTGTTGTTTTGTTTTAATCTCTCTTCTGCTTTTCCGCATTTGTCACTTCTGAGCAGCGCATGCGCAAAGCTGACCTCATACGTCATTCCCATGGAACTGCTTCGTTTACAGCTGTTTTTTTATGGATGAGCTTTTTATTAAACTTCTTAAGGAGCTAAATGGCATCAAACATCTTGAAAGATCAAGGAAAAATTACTCCATCTGAATTTGTCTGAAAGAAGAAAGTCATATACACCTAGAAAGAAATCAGGGTGAGTAATTTATGGCTTAATTTTCATTTTTGGATGTACTTACATGTATTGACTATATTGTAAGGGTTAGGATTAGAGTTTGGTTAAGGGTTACTTGCATGTAATTATGCATAAATAATTGGTATTATAATAGTAAGTACATGTAATGTGTCTAACAAGGACACCTTAAAATAAAGTGTAACCAAAAATTTAATTTAATTTAAAATAGTTGTTTTGTAGTACACTTAAATGCTAATATAAAGAAAATATCTGTTTTACTTTTTAATATGAATTTTCAACCATAAATCAGCATGTTTTTATTTTGCCGCATTGCTGGCAAGTATGTGTATGTACTGTATGTAAAGTGAAACGCATCAGTAAAAGAAGTGTCATAGTTTTGCATTTTGCTCTGAAACTGAAAGATTTATGCTTTCAGTTCAAATGGAAATCTTACACAGAATTAATGTTTAATCAATCTAAAAAAGTAAAATAACAAAATATGTCTGTGTCTTTCCACACAGATGGTCATAGTTTAAGAAATGGAAGGAAACCACAAATTTGTTATTGTCATAGTATTGTCATAAGACTTTGCTGCTCCAAAACTGCACCTAGACAAGTTTTCGGGCTGATATTGGAGTGGCCTTAATTTCTGGGTCACACACTGTCCATAATTGACACCAGAAACGGTACACACTGCCCACCAAATTTAGCTGCACTCCTGAGTCAAGATGCCTGTCTGGCTGCAGAGGCACAGTGCATCTAAATCATCCCAGTGCAGAGATAACTTTTCAACCTGAGACAGTTCACCAATAAGCTACTTTGAATGACTCTTTTAGCCCTTGGGGAAATACCATTTTCAAGGCACAACCTTAGTACGAAAGTGAAACGTTGGTTTCAGAGAGCAACTTTATCATCTGGGAAACATCAAGCCTGGTTCCTGTCTGTGAAACCGAATGCTAGCTGAAGCTTTTGTCTGTTATCACATGCTTGTCTGGGCCACAGGCAGTTTGGGGCCAAAATTCTGTGTGTTGTCCTGCTTTTGTGGAGGTTATCCCCTGAACTTATTTGTGTGGGTCCAGATGAGAAGAGGATTTGTTTTGCGTATGGCTCCTCTGATTGTGCCCTAATTTCTCGGTGACAATGGAAGTCTAGCACAAGGAGGGGGTTCGCTATCATCAGTATGTTGTAGTATCTGCCGCTAGTTCCCCAACAAATTTATTTGAGCATAACGTAATAAATGGGGCTCGTGTGAGGGCGACAGGCTGCAGATGAAGGGTTGGCGCTGAGCCCATCTGCCAGTTTTTTGGCTTGTCTTAGGTCAGTCGCTCATAGGAAGAAATGAAAATGGAAACTTAATGATTTACTCAAATGAACATATCAGTGTGACCCTAAGGTCCACCTTCTTCCCATGTTTGCATTATATCCAATTAAATATAATTTCTCAAACTGAATAATTTCCCCAAAGTTAGGTCATTGCTCAAAGTTTCTGTATACAGAACAAATAAAAGGATAGTTCACCCGAAAATGAAAATACTGTCATGATTTACTCACCCTCCAAACCTTTATGAGTTGTGTCCTTCTGTTGAGCATGAAAAATATATTTTAAAGAATGTTAGTAACCAAGCAGCTGATGGTAGCCAGTGACTTTCACAGTACTTTTTTTTTTTCTTCATACTATTGAATTCAGTGGCTACCGTCAGCTGACCATCACACTTTAAAATATCTTTTGTAATCAACAGAAGAAAGAAACTCATACAGATTTGAGATTTGGAGTTTAAAGCTGGATTATGCTACGAGTTATCAAAAATGAAAAGATTTCATAAACTTGCCAACTTTTAACATGGTTACAAAAGACTGATCACACACTGCCAGACTTTCAACTCATTACATACACAACAAACTCATGGAAACTTGTGCCATGTTGCTAAGAGATGCATAACAAATAAAAATGTGTTCTGAAATCAGCTAAAAATATTAAACATGCCTGATATCCGCCGACTGGATCAAATCAAAGTCTGAAGACCATTAATACACTGCACAATTTTCTGGGAAATCTGTCAATTCCGATTGCCCAAAATCTGTAGGCTGCCTCTAACCTTCAGCAGTTGTGTTGTGTATTCCAGATTTTTGTTGATGTGTCAATGAGATGCTTCATGAATTCGTTTTTAAAAATTACATTTATATTGTCCTCAATATTGTGTGGTACTTGTTGCCATTTTGGTTTCTTCAAGCTAAAAGAGCTAGTGTTAGTTTTCTAACAGTCGTGCTCTATGGGCCGCTGTCCACATGGATTTAATCTCTGTTAGGGCATGTTTTACATTAGGTGTCTCCTGCATTTTTGTCCCTTCAGTTTTCTTTATTTTTCCTTTCGGAACGGAAGAAAAGGAAATCGTTGTTTAGCTTGTAAACACAATCAGACAGAGGAAGTGAGTGGCTTTTTTATAGAGCTAGACACACAGATGGGAGTATCCAAGCCCATTAATTTTCCTGCTTTTGGAGAATATCTAGAGGTTTACAGTAGTTTTCCCTATATTTATTTGTTTTACCCTCTCTTTCTTTGCACAGGCTGGTTTTTGGAAACCTGTACCCAGCGTACTACTCCTACAAAGCAGTGAAAACCAAAAATGTCAAAGAATATGTAAGTATAAACATGGTGTCCATTCCCATAAATTGTTTTGGTTTTTTTTTTTCATTTAGCAGGCTTTTAATTCATCAAAGAATTTACACACATCCGCGAAAAAGGCCAAAAATGCTCTATTACATATGCCAGGCCAGTAGTTGGCGCTGTCATCTTGTTAGTAAACACTACCTGTAGGGAAGTGATGATTATATGGTGTATATGATGCGTCTCCGCTGTTGGTTGTAATATTGGTGAAGTAAATCCACACTTTGCTGAAGAAGCATTAGCAAACTCTTGAGCTGCAACAACAGTACTATATACGCCACCATTGTTGTGTATGTTTGTTCGCGCTTGCTTTTAAAATCGACACATACTGTGCTTGTCTACATACCTAACACGTGCTACACACGTGCATTCCTGTTTTGGGTGTTTACACGGAAACTTGCACTTTGAAACCCATTTTCAAAAATATGTTTCCAGTCCCCAAAATGCAGATGTTGTGTAAAAGAACAGGCAAAACACACAGGTTTCCCGTTTTCGCCTAAAAACATTGAAAACAAAAATCATGTAAACAGCCCCTCAGTCTCCTCTGAAACAACTTGAAATTTTGTGTCCTGCTGAAGGGATATCAGTAGTGTTCATTAATCAACACTTCTACAACATTTGGTTTACTAGATCAGATTTTTTACTGCTAAGTCACACCACTCCTTGAAATAAGATGTGAACAGCACAGCAGATTATTGTTTCTGTGCATGTTGGGGCATGTTGGGAGGGAGTGTGTGTTGGCTTGTATGTCTGGATCAGGTGACGTTCTCTCTGCACATAGTTGTTTTAAAGGACCCGCCCTGTGAGAACCCACCCTACATCCGCAGGAGAAAGATCACTGCAGGTGTTACGTTGAAATGCTAATTCAGGTCCAGCCGGAATCAGTGTCATTTATAGTCAGCAACACCTTTAAGCAACATTGTGGTGAACCTGCAAAGCAGGATATAATGAGGAATAAAATGCAGAATGTGGTTTTACCCCATTGAAGTCAAACCATTATCTTCTGTCGAAGTTCTCTTTGACAGAAGATAAGTTTTACTTTGGGGTAGACTATCAGTTTTAAATGTCATGCCTTTGTCTACTTCAGATGGCTAATTTTAGGTTTCCTTAGTGGTTTTACTGGTGTTATTTCAGTACCCTAGAAATAGTTTATTGTATTAATGCTGCATTGCAATGAATTCAGTTACTTCTACTGTGAAATTCATAGTGTAGACTGAGATTGTTTCTGAAACCCCAGTGTAAACGCGGATCACTTTTAAAACGCCATTTTAAAATGAAAACGCACTAGTGTAAACGGGGCCTGAGTGTGAAATATAAGTTGTTTAAAACTAAACAAATCTATGATTTTTTTGTTACAAACTGTCAGCTGTGTTTGCCAGAACCTTACTGTTAAAAATGGTAGCAACATTAAAATAATGTATTTATATAAAAACATATCAACTTTATATAATGTTAACATACCAAAGTATTAAAATTTGTTTTATATCTTTATTATATACTGAAACCACCATAAAAACATAAGGGGTTCATAAACCTGAATACAGCATTATGGTCACATATATGAAACTAAAATACTGCAATAAAAACATTTATATTTATATTAGGGCTGGGAAAGTTAACACGTTATTATCACGTTAACACATTAATTGATTAACCAACAATTATTTTATTGCGCGTTAATGCAGTTTTTTATTATTATGAAAGTATGTTGCTCACTGGCTCTGAATACACAAACAGACAAATCATAGATTACAGGAGATCAAATTATTTAGTCTAAGCATCAACATTCACAAACCACTGTCCATTGTTATTTTTAACAGAAAAGAATGCAACGAGCTCATAATCATGACTTTAGAAGTTGGACATAGGACGTTTCTGATAGCACGTGAAGACAGCAGAGAAGCGCTGGCACAACACAGTGAAGTGAATCATTTTGTTAACTTAGTGTTTTATTATTTTGAGTTGTATGGGATGCGGTAACACGTCCCTCTCACAGTACATTGCTTTACAGACCTATCACTTTAGGTTCTCAGAAATATTCACCCAATCATGCAGCATGTATCAGTGGCGAGGTTAGCACTCACATTCACTGATCTATATATAACTGAATCACACTAGTCAAACAAACCAGGCTTTGTGGGTCAAAGGCGCTCTGGCACGGTTAAGATTGCCTAGTGTGAGCACACCCTAATTATTCTGCCTCATCCCGCACACACAGGTCTCTACCCGCACCCGCGCCGCACTGCTGCGATGGGTCCCGTGATCGTGTAGGTCTCTAATAGGAAGGTGCCTGTTATAATGTTATGATGGAGGCTCTGGACTCTGAGCATAACTTGTTTTTCTAAAGCAAACTATAAAATATTTTCTATAAAAGCTTTAATTTCTTGGCAGTGACAAATAGCTTGTTTTATACTTGATTTAATTACATTAATGTTATAAGTTGAGATTTAGGCTACAATAAATATTTTAACTCCTACTCTGTAAAAGGAACACTGATGTAAAAAGCACCTTATTTGTTTAAAGTCTTTGCAAACCAAATGTTATTACACTTTTGTTCATATAGCAGTAGGCTATAAAAAAAGTGCACAATACACTACTTTTGAATGCATTTTAGTTTTGTGCATAGCAATGCGATTAATTGCAGACAATAAATAAATGTTATGGTTATTATTTTATATGCTTATTTTACATTGTAGCTCAGAAAATCATGTTAATTCACTCTTCAGTCCTTTTAAATAATGCAGAAACCATGATTACAGTAGCACACCTTCAGTAGAAGTTAACCAGGCCACTGTTCTGGAGTGTTTCAAGGCAGAAATGTATTGCTTGGAGTTTTGTTAAAGATAAAGAAGTGATTGTCAAAGTAGTCTCACGTTAATCTACTTATATTTAATATATACTGGCTGAATTGCTCTGCAACCAACTGTCAGGCCAGCCTTATTGTCAAGCCCATTATATATTTGATCTGTAAACAGATGCATTGCTCAATGTCGGACACGTTTATGTAAACAGCAGTAGCAGCATCAAGGACACTGGCAGCCCAACATCACGGATGTTTATACGCTTTGCTTGAATGTAGAATGTTCCTGAATGTTCAAGTGGAAAGTCAGTTTCGGTAAACTTTGAATTTTAATAGCAAACCTTTGGAAAAAAGAAGAAAGCTCAATCGACCGCAAAAAGCTGCTTTTTAAAAACATGTCATAACCGTTTCTGCATTTGCCTTTAAGTGCAGACTGGTAATTGAGAAACCTCTTTCAAATCACTTTCAAAATAGAACTAGACAAATAATGCTTTGTGTTGAAGGCCTTTTTATAGGGCCGGTGGACTGGAGCTGCTGGTTTACGTTGGACTTAAAATAAAGTTTAAAGGCAGCTTGACAAGGCCTGTGTTTACTAGCATAGACTAGATGCTCTTAGAAACCGCAGTGTGGTTTTTCCACTCGGAGCGAATCTGTACAATGCCTACAACTCCTGTTTGTTAGATAAACAGAGCTGGTCAGCTCATATGTCTCTCGGCTCAGTTTAAATGTTGAACAAAGAAACCTTTCCACGGTACACTCGCAGAGCAGGAAAGGAATACGTCCATTCACATGCAGGAAACTTCAAAGGGTTTTTTTATCCATTGGAAATCCAGGCTACACAACTGCATTGCAGAACAGGAAAGGCATGCTTGTCTTGGACGCCAGCCCATTCATGAATCGCCTTCGACCTGGTTCTTTGAGATGGAACAAAGCGGTGGAAATTCTGCTTACATCTCACATACTTCTCTAAATGAAGCCAGGTAATTGCAGACTTGTAATAAATAGGATTGTGTGCAGGATTATGGGAGAAAGGCTTCTACATCTGATTAGATTTCTTGCATCGATGCAGTCCACAACCAAAGCGCTCCACCACTGGTGGATTTCCACAGCGATCCACAGCTGGTGGATTTCGATTGACGGTTTGTCACAGAGCGGCAGCTTTCCTGCGGCTGATGCAACGCATTGATCTCTCTCAGACCACTGAAGGTTCATTGGAAGGACACCAATTAAATCTGACGCCTCCTGTCAGGCTGGTAATGCTGCCTCTGCATGGATTCATTTGACTTTGTTCAGTGAGGCTGAAAATATCACCTAATACCTCCGAGAGCTACAGCTCAAGGCTGGGGATCACATGACTGTCTGCACGGGCGTTTGAAATTGAAATGCTAAGAAGCTGGCTGAAAGCTCGCTGTTGTTGAGAGCAGAGGAGAGGTAGAGCATACCAAACAGGTCCTGCTGCAGAGAGAGACACACAGAGAACTGGGATGGATATTAATGTCACGGCCATAATGATTTTTCGTTGCTCTTGACTGTGTTTCCGTCTCCTCCTAGTAAAAAAAGGTGCACTTGGATTTGTGTTAGCGAGCCACTCTGTGCAGAAAGATTAGGCGTTGTCTCTACTGAATGGAAGAAAAAAATGCATGCATGAGTTTTATTTGAATTTTCTTTAGCATAGTACCAGGTGTTTTATGTTTTAGTGTGTCGCATCTCCTGGCTCTGGCAGAAGGTGATCAGTGCTGCATTAAGTGTAGCACTTGGCTCAGAATGCAGAGTATGTCTTTGTGGTGTATTGGTATCACCCAGTTGGAGAGTTTTTTGTTAGTTGTAATTGGTATCCAGCTGTTCGAGGCAGAGACAGCTTATTCTGTAACTTAAACTAAACAGTTTATCAGTCTGTCCATCATAGTGCAGTACTGCCCACTTTTTCATTGGCCTTGGTTCTGGAAGAATGTGGTTGTGCACATAGGGATTTTAAGTTTTTCTATAACTCTTTAGAAAAACTTAAAATCCCTATGGGCACTACCACATACTTCCAGAACACATACTTGTGTATATATACACAAAAAGGTACAGAACTGTGAACTACAATCACAAGAATCACTGTGAACACTTTCATTGTTAATTGGAGAAATATTTGAGAAATAATTGATTTAAAGATTTTGATTTTATTGATGCCACTGTACTTGTAATCAGTAGAAAAATACACATTTTTGTATTTGGGAAGTGATGGGATAATGAACAGCACCATGATCATGTCAGGGTTTCTTTTGAAATATTGACCAGGTTTATTTTGTGTCCGTGGCCTGATTTTAATTTTTTTTTCTCAGTGTGATGGTTCATATCTATACCCTGTTTAAATAATTTAAACCGAACAAACATTTTTATTTAAAATGTAAAAAGAAATCAATAATTGATTACTGTTAAGGTCACTGTTTCTATATCAGTGCACAGTTTTATTTTCTGCTGTGTGTGTTTATTTCTAATTTAGTACATGGATGTGTGTATTATGCATTCCTTCTGAAAAATCCTGTTTGTTTTCTTCCTTTTTCAGGTGCGATGGATGATGTACTGGATTGTTTTTGCCCTGTTTACAGTAGTGGAGACTGTCGCAGATCTAACCATAGCCTGGTGAGTCTGACGATTGAGCGGCACATTTCCTGATTACAAGTGATTCATGTCAGGTTAAAGAAGAAGGCCGTTTCATTTAAGATCTTGTTTTTGTTTCCCTAGACCAAGGAATGGAGGGAAGCAATCAGGGTTTAATGAAACGAAGTTGCCATTTTAATTTAGAGTAGCACAAATTAATTTGTTGAAATACAGCTTTAATGAGTGTAATTATGTTAGCTGATTAATCAGATGTAACGTGGGTCCTCATATCTCTCTTTCTCCCCTCTGATCTGAAGGTTTCCCCTCTATTACGAGATCAAGATTGCGTTTGTGATCTGGCTTCTGTCTCCCTACACGAGAGGAGCTAGTCTCATCTACAGAAAAGCCCTTCATCCTCTGTTGTCCTCCAAAGAAAGGGTGAATCTTTGCTTCATACACTGGTTTTGCAAAGCATTTGAGCAGATATTCTATTTTTTTTTTCACCATAATGCAAAATGAAAGATGATTTTTTTTAATTTAAGGACTACAGATCTAGTCTTCCTTTACTCATTTACAATTCTGTATTTGCGTATTTTATTGTTTGGCTATGTACTTTGTGACCAGAAAGTACTCAATCTTGCCATAATGTTCTTGAAGGAAATTGACGACTACATAGTCCAGGCGAAAGAACGAAGCTATGAGACCATGGTGAACTTTGGCAAGCAGGGCCTGACCATTGCTGCAACTGCTGCCGTGTCTGCTGCTGTCAAGGCAAGTGTGTGTGTGTGTGCGCTGGATATAGACACACAGAATGAGAGAGCTGTTTTGAACAGTTTATATATAGTTCTGCCTCTGATATGCAGGTTTATACTTTGTGGGTGTTTCCAATTTCAGTAATGAAGCTAGTTTGATTCCTTTTAAAGTCTACATGAAATCACAACAGAACATACATGATTTCTTTATAATCTTTTTTTTTTCTTTTTTTTTCTGTTTCACTCAGGCCTACAATACCATTTGAAAGTTTAGATTAAGATAGTTTTGTTGTTGTTGAAATTCTTACTTTTTTTCCAGCATTAAATTGATCCTAAGTGACATTTATGTTACACACTTTATATGTTGTATATATGAAGTTATTTATATGTAAACATTCGATAAACAATTGTGCAGTTTCCACAGAAATATTAAGCTGCACAACTGTTTTTAACATTGATGCTGCTCAAGAAACATTTATTGTTATCAATCAGCATATTTGAATAATGGATCACTTGATGCTGAAGACTGGAATAATGGCTGCTGAAAATTCAGCTTTGCATGATCACAGGAATGATTAGCATTTTTAAATGTATTAAAATAGAAAACATTTGTTATTTTATATTGTAATAATATTTCACAATATTGCTGTTTTTACAAAAGAAAAAAAACTTTGAAAGGTAGTGTATATCAGATTATGAAAGTTAACTGGTTACATTGTACATTTATGCATTTAGCAGACGCTTTTATCCAAAGTGACTTACAGTGCATTCAGTCTATACATTTTTTTTCCAGTATGTTCCACATGACACTTTACCTTAATCATTTTTTTTTCAGTCCTTATTCCCTGTGCAACAAAGAGCTCAAGTGCACCGGCACAAACCTGCAAAACCAGCAATAAACGACACACTAATGACTTTCATTTGCAAGCAAAGGTCACTGTTCCTTTGTGAAAACAACCCAAAGCCATTAGTATAAGTGCAGTAGTAAATGTAATCATGCTGCTATCCTAATCAAAAGCAGAACACAGGGCTGCTGGACAGTTTTTTCGGTTGGCCACTGTCCTGCCTAGGCTCTCTCTGAAAAGATGCCGTTATTGAAAGACGTCTCTAAAGCGGAGCCAGTGAGCTTGTAAAAGGCTTATTCTTAAACGCTGCCATATTTTCTTCTTTCTTTGCTTTTACCCTCTTTCTGGCATGTTGCTTCTGTTTTCTTTGTCAAATATTCTCTTTATCTTGTCACCTTGTACTGATATAGTCTGCTCTATAGGAATACTGCAGCCCTGCTCTCTCCAGTGCAGGTAATGCTATAGTCTCTACAGCATGTGGAAAAGCAGTGTCATTTTAACAGCTTTTAGCTCATGCTTTCATTTGCCCATTTTTGCATTGTTTTTCTACATTTTTGCAAACTCAAACATGGTGTTAAGCACTAATAGTATTATTACATCAGTTTAAAACCTAGGCCTAAAACATCCTTATTTTAGTTTTTAATCTTATGTCCTTTGTTCAGTAATGCTCTCTTCCAAAACCCAAGTGTGGATGTATGTAAACAACATTTCAAGGCATAATTCTAGCGTAGTTGTGCTGCCTTCTGAATGTGTGATCACATTAGCACAGTTTTGTCCATTTATTCCTAAACTAACAAGTGGAGGAGGGCGCTAAAATAAAACCCTTTCCACAGATATTGAAAAGTGTTCCATAACACCCTCAGATCTTAAATCTTCCATAGTATATTATGTCATAAATAATTGGCAAAATAAATCGCTTTTGAGTATGAAATTAACTCTGCTGTGGGTGAAAGTGGCATCTTTATTTCCAATGACTGCTGGGATCAGATTACATATACACAATCTTGAATAGAACATTCCAGAATCACACCTTAGTTCTTAAAGGGTTACTTCAGCCAAATATGAAAAGTTTGTCACAAATTACTCATCCTCATGTTGTTCCAAACCCATAAGACCTTTGTTCATCTTCAAAACACAGATAAAGACATTTTTGATGAAATCGGAGAGTTTTCTGACCCAGCATAGACCCCAATGAAACTACAACGTTTAAGGCCCAGAAACGTATTAAGGACAACGATAAAATAGTCCATGTGACATCAGTGGTTCAATCATAGTTTGCTGATGCAGGAGCCGGCATTCTGACGTAAAACCTCGATAAACTGCGGCTTGTTTGCAAAGAGAGGAGTTTCACGCATGCATTGTGGTACTACTGTGAACGCGTGTCGAATTCTGACACACAAGAGAATAAATTCAGCCATTATTGTTTTTGTTTTGTTGTATCCTCATAACTTCATAAAATTAAGGTTGTTGTCAAATGGACTATTTTATCAAATCCATAAACATTTCAGTTGTGTTGCTGCCTAAGCAGGGTCAGAAAGCTCTCGGATTTCATAAAAAATATCGTAATTTGTGTTTTAAAGGTTTGGGACGTCATGAGGGTGAGTAATTAATGACAGAATTAAAATTTTTGGGTGAACTATCCCTTTAATATCAAATGAAGATCTACCATTATGCTTTTCTTGCCAGAGGCCAGATTTCTTTTGAACATCATTTATTCATTTCTGCTAGTTTAAGTTGTCTACCAGAATCAACCCAGAATTAATTTTAGAATTATCTAGTGCCAACTTTTAAAACCTTATATAGGTTTTTAAATTGTAATTGTTCTTTATACTAATTCTGCTTGTTACTCGTCATTATAAATAGCCATGGAAACTGGCATGGTGTTAAATAAAAAATAAAAAACACCAACCAACTAACCATTGTCTGGATTAATAATGTAGTTTTAGGCATGTAATATGCATTCATTTTTCTCCCACAGAAATCAATTTCAAACAGCTTTCTTTGGCCAAAGCCCTAAAATTCCCATTTGCTCGGATTCCAAAAATTACCAGAAATTACTTTATTTTGACTATGAATTTTTTCCAAATACAGTAAATGCGAAATACAGTGGGGAACAAAAAATCATAAAAGATTGCAAATAAAGCAAGAAATTTGGGACTTGTTAATATACTTCTGTCATGTGATATAAATTCAATTTGATTTCACTGCCAACATGCAAATGTCAAATCTACGAGTCTGTTTGTTCAGCTGATGACAGGGCAGCTCACTAGGTAACAGGTCACCTGGAACAGAGCCCAAATCTTATCAGCATTCATTCATTCATTCATACATGCATGTTGTAATGATGTCTGTGCACTCTTGTTATGCTCAGTTAAGGCTGTCCTGTGTGTTGTCAGCGTTGATGTGTTTATCCTAACTGGGGGCTGTTTTGTCTCTACAGGGTCAAGGTGCCATCACGGAGAAGCTCAGGAGCTTCAGCATGCATGACCTTACCCAGATCCCTCAAGATGACACGTATTCATCATACAGGTCCAACCCAGCCAGAAGAGCCATCATGGACCAGCCAGACGGAGCTGGTAATTCTTACCTCGCAGATGAATTATTAACACTCCATCCTTTGTTTCCTTTCACACTGGTGTTTCTCAGCTGTGTCCACAACAGAAGGCAGATGCTCAAAAGAGGTTCCAGTGCATTGTAACGTCACAAACAAATGAGCTTCAGAGGTGATCTCGCAAATATTTAATCAACAGAGTGCATATTTTTCAGTATCAATCAGATTAAAACAATAGACAGTTATGAAATAGCCATCTTCCGACTGTTTCTTTCCACTGTCTGCCACACAGGGTTGTGTCGTATTATAAGCACACGCTGTCTTCATAAACCAGATGAAACCGTCGTAGTAGACAGGATGTTACACAAACATTGAGTTCAGATGTGCTTTGATGTCGCCTGCGAAAGCAGCATTTTTGAGGTTTCAGACACAGCCTTTGTGTGACACAGCTAGCGGGAAAGTGTCTGTAAAGATGTTTAGTAGAGCAAGTAAAGCCATCGAGCCGTCATAATGATATCTCCTCTACATCTCACATGATTCTGGAAATCACTGCCGTGTTAACTGGGTTTGGAGCAAATGGAATGGATTGGGTATTTGTCTCAGGCACCGGAGGGTAATAAGTAATAGCGGCACGTTCCTACCGCTGCTTTGTGAGAAGATGAAGAAGAGGAAAAAACAGCTCAGGGAGGCTCTGAGCGGAATACCTAATGTGCTTCTATCTCAGTATGCTAATGCGTCCGCCGCGTTTGAAATTCCGCTGGCATCCAGGTCATTTTCATCTCGTCTGCAATGAAGCCATCAGAAAGCCAGCTCTTCCGAAATGGCATTCCCTTTCAGAAGCTCAAAGCCAAGGTGAAAGATCCCGGCTGATCAAACCAGCTGCTAATTGCAGTTTGAATTTAAAAACATGAGATAGCCTATTAAAAGAGAGGCTCAAGCGTGTTATTTTCTCGCTCATGCTTTAAACCTGTTTGCTTTTTGCTATTTCTAATGAGCGCAGGTCAGCTATAAGTGACGGCATGATATAAAACATGCCTGTATATATTTATAGTCTGTCCTGTCAGTCATATTCATACAAGTATAGGAGTCTTCTGATATTGGAGAGTAGAACTGGTGTGAATGCATAGGTGCACAGTTTTATTGTCAATTGTGAATCTTCCAATGATTTTGATGTGCTTATTTTATGTGCCCATTAAAGAGCACATAAACATTTTAAATTCTTATATATATATATATATATATATATATATATAAGAATATATCAATGTATATATATCAATATATATCAATGGGTTGTTTTTTTTTGGTCCATTTATTAAATCATAATAATAATTACTGTAGTTTTGAAAAAATAATCCTCTATTATAGGCAGTATAATGTGTGTGTGTGTGTGTGTGTGTGTGTGTGTATATGTATATGTATATATATATATATATATATATATATATATATATACTGTGTGTGATAGAGAAACAGAGTTCTAGTTCTCCTGGTTATGTGTTGGACTGGCCTTCAGAGCTGCAGAAAATAAAAGACCTGTCTTCTGCATCTTTATACTTGTCCTCTTTCAAAGCTCTTTCTGCTTAGTTTGATCAAGGTCTTAACAAAACTAGAATAGTTCTGGAAAATGAATCGCATACTTTTTTTAAATCCCAAGGAAGTTGTTATATTTCAGTAATTGAAAACAGCAAGGGTGTGGAAACAAACAAAGGAAAGTTTTTCAAGATCTTCGGTTTCTGTGTCTATTCTGCCCCCTTCTGGTGGAATGGAGACCTGCACACACCTTCAGTTGTGTGCAGTGCAGTCTTGTTCTAGCCTGTCTTCTGGGTGATGGCGTGTGCAGTTAATCTGGCTGGATTGCTGTAAGGCGTCCTGGCACAGGCTGACTCTGCCGAGCTCCCACAGTGACCCGGGGAACCCAGAAGTGATGGTGCCAGGAGTGGCCTGAATCCGGCAGCTGCTCGAGTCGTTCTCTTGCTCCTACTTGTCCTTTCTCCATGGCTGAAATCACATTCCCACCATTTACAATGAACTGGATCTCAACTGGTCAGTTGCGACCCAAAACCTTGTCTGTTCTGATAGGCCCATGGATTGGGAAAAACAATGCAAAATGCAGAATAATAAACAAAGAATCATGTACAGTTAGATAAAGCTAGATATTAGCTTTTTGAGAACCCCGATCTCGATCGTGCCTGCTGTTCGGTCTCATCAACATCATTTTCTTAACTCTCAACCTGTTTGTTTTCAGAGTATTGTCATGGTGATGACGAGGACAGGAGTGATGACGAGGGGAAGACTGTATACTCTGAAGATGAAGCCATGTCTCATCATGGGCTCAGACGATCTCAGAGCGTCAAGATGACGCGCTCAAAACTGCGCAGAGATGTAAGTCCAACAAATCCTTAGAAGCACATCTCGATTTTGTTCTTAAAGTAGTTCAATAAACATTACATTACGCCTGCAAATAGCCTTTTTAGCATAGGATGTTAAAAGCCATTTTTAAATTTGCTTTATTTTTTTTAAGAAAACAGGTAACAGTTTGAATACAGCATTTTTGCATATTATTGTTTATGGCCCTCTTGACTTGCACTGTGCATGAGTTTAATTTTGATAACTAATGCTCGTCTTTCATTGATCACAGGCACGTTATGGATCTCTGAAGATCAAAGGGAGGAAAAGACCAACAATCAATGCCATGACTTTCTCCAGCGTGGATAACTGAGCTGACTACTGACGTGTGGGAAGATGTGTCCACTTTATCAGACACCCAGTGTGTTCATATTCTTCTCTTTCCACTTTTTCACTGATACACCAGCAGATCTATTTATTACTTCTACCAGCAAGTGTGTACATACAGTGAGTGTCATGAAGCGTAAGGGGTTTGACTGATGCTTGTATTCGTAAGGCATGGCTTTATTGGTCTGAATTTGACATTCAGATTTCTGTCTCCAGTATTTGTATTTAGAAACGTGTCCTCTTTGGATGTGGGTTTTATATTTCTGTTTTCATACTTCCGCTGCCTTTCAGAAGATGTTTTAAGTAGTTTTTACAATTGTGGTTTAGGAAGGAATAGTGATTCTCAAAAATGATTTGTCCGCATCAGACCAAAAGTGTCTCTTCTCAGTAATAGAGAAAATACCAAAGAGAACAAAAGGCAGTGTTGCATAAATGTTAATACAAAAATTCTGCTGTGGTTTTCTTTATTATTGATGGTATTTGGGTTTAAAGAAAACCCCTTTTGCACGATCTTTAAACTCTTGATTTAAACCGTCACTTCTGGTCTTCATGCAGAATATTCTTTATCTGGGAGAAAGTCCACACCAATGTAGCATCTCTGCTGTGTGTGGTGTGGCCGGATGTGTCATTCGAAATGAATGCAATAATCTGAATAAAGCTGAAAGGTTGTAATGCAATCATTTGTTATTGTTTATACTTTATCCAAATACAATCGTAACCTTGTCGAGTTGATTAATAATAAAAAAAATCATTTTTTACGAGCAATATATATTTGATATACAAGTATATATACGAAATGTCCAGCATCTGTGTAACCTCTCAAAGTTGCTTTAAGGTAATGCTGGTTGATGGCATGATGTCTCTGCAGTGTAATAGTAATAAAAATCAGGTGCGTGGAGACATTTGACTTGTATATTTTCAAGCACCACCATGTTGAGCTCTCACGACTATTCATGAAGCGTGTTGAGATCCAAAGCAGAACCGGAGATTTGAGCTTCCCTCGGTGTGAGACACAGAGGAGTGAAGATGTCTGAAACCCCCATCAGTCACACATCATTAAAGTATAATGGTACAGCTGCATCATCTTATCTTCTAACGTCTCTTTCATCAAGGAGCACTCGTGTACTTAATGTTTAAAGTTCCCAAGAGCTCAAACTTTGATTTGGTCTCATAAGTACAATAAAATAATCAGATTGAACTTAAAACAATATTTAAGATTTGGGCTTGCTTAACTACAAGATCTATAGGATGTCATTACGCGAGTCGCCGCTAGAGGTCAGACCTAGATAAGGTCATCCACGAAAAGCATCCAATCCAATAGTGCTTTTTCAAAGCATTGGGCGCAAAAAAAACCCACCTTTTACACCAGCACCAAATATTTTCTTTTTGTTGTGACAATTAATAGATAAGATATAGTCTATTATAAAATTGTTTTCAACGTAGACTTATGTAAAGTTTGTGGTGATTTTGAAGTGACATTAAATCGAACATTAATCCCTTTTACTAAAGTTATAGCAAGAAAAAATCCAATCGTGTTTATTAAATTTACGGAAAATACATTTATCAGTACCTACCAGGTTTTATTGATTTTTGATATATAAATTAAGAATTTCAATACAAGAGATGCATATGAATGTCGAGGTATCAGTGAGCATTGTCAGTGCAGCTGTTAAATAAACCTATAAATCATTATGACTACGTAACTACAGTTAAGTAAAGAGCATTAAATGGCGCCAGGAACAAATTTAGTGCAGTCATTTGGACCTTTTGGCTAATTTTTTTTTAGAGCCACGCTTTTAATTTTGTCCATGATTTATTCATTTTTTATTTTTACCATATTGCACTATGTTAGATGTCCACTAGGGAGCGCTATAACAGTAGCTATGTATTTAGGGTGCTCACCTCAGACCTCAAAATTTAAAGTTGTCATCGTTTATTCACCCTCGTGTAACATAAATAATATAACTTTCTTTCTTCTGTGGAACACAAAATGTAGGTTTTTAAAGTTTAAGCAGCTTTCAAATCTCATCGGTGCTTTGGGTGCTCAAATATGCTTTATGAAGACTGACAGACATTTTGGTTTCTATAACTGCTTCTCTCCTATCCTTAGAACTACGAGGGAGAATTTACAATAAACTTCCAGCAATTGTTTCTGTCTTTATTTAAACACATTTTCAAGGACTTGTTAGAATGGTTTGCAGATGAGCCTGTAAAAGTGGACTAGATGAGTGTACCTATTCAACATGATGACGTTAAAATGTCCCAGAAAATCTCCATAATCAAATTTTGCCACTTTTTAGCAACCGCCTTTTTCAGAACAAGCAAAAGCTTTAAAAAGTGCAAGGGTGTGTAATTGATGTATTTTTTGCTGTAAAATAAAACGTGATAATATCTTGAGCTAGTGTTAAAAGCAGCCCTTATTTTAAGCATTTAACCAAAACCCAGATGATGGATCCAGAAGCACTAAAATTCTCATTTCCGGGTTTTGGCCTACAAAACATGTCATCCCTGCAGCACTCTGATAAAAAAAACTCTCATATTAAAATCTTCTCGACAGCAAACACCTTTAAAGCCACACAAATGCTTTCTCCTGGCTGAGCCCGAGTCACATTACGAGAATAATCTTTTGTTTGTTTGTTTGTTTGACCACATTCTTGGAATGCTTAATAACGGCTCCAAACACATGCATGGAGTCAGGCCGGCCTCCTCCGTCACGGATGTCCCTCAGGGTTTGACCAGGATTTGACTCCACGATTAGAGAGAGGTAAGGCAGCCCCTGCTGGTGCTTCATGTTCTGCTATGGGATCATACAGTGCTGCTCTATAGAGATAAGAGTCAGCATCATCGGAGGAATCGTGTGCAATCATAACCCCAGCAAGAGATCTGCACAGGGGCACACAAAGCCGCTTCACCATTACTAATATCCCACAAGAGAGACATTAGCGATTGTTGGCAGCTTTCCTGGCATATCAGCAAGAAGTGTTCAGCAAACTGACAACAGTTTAGTTAACCTCCCATCAGCGGTTATCTGAGGTGGAAGATGTATGCCTCGCAGTTACATAAAACAAACAATATGTGGCAAAAGTTTACAGCTATCTGCTCTCTGCGGGCGATTGGATATCCATGTGACGCTCCTCCACACACACCAAAACAGAAGTTCATAAACGGGTTCAGGAAAAGGTCAGGCGCACACTTAACACACACTGCACCATTAACTAAATGTTTCCTTAATTGTTAGAATTATGTGGTAGCTGTGTCCCTTTTCCCCTGCCCCCGCCCCGTCGCTAATCCTCATGACCCCTCAAAGGCCGCTCAGGTGGATGTGTGTGTGTGTGTGTGGAGGGGAGGAGCGATGACTACACTGACCCATGGCTGAACTTTGCAGAGATTTCCTGTTGCTGCTGTAGACAGAGTGTGTTGTGCCGTGGAGAGGTGCAGATGGCATGATCTATCCTTCCATTCTCCCATTCCCTCGCTTTGAACCTCCATTAGTTGGCTCCGCATTATCAGATTTACTGTTATTGTCACCCCCTGGATTTGCACTTATTTGTTTGGGGTAAACATGTCAGTGCTGTGAACAGTCAGGATGTGTTGTGAGTTCAGATTTTCATACAAACACTTTCAATGTTGCAATATTAGAGTCAGTGTATTGCCACAAGAAAACGAGCCTTTAAGATGTGTATCTCATTAACTCATGTCCATGTCATTATATGTGTGTGTGTCTGTGTGTGTGAGAAATTATGTTTTTCAGAAATAAATTAAGTCTTATGATCATATAGGTTTTTTTCCCCCAAATTTCCCACAAAAATGTCATAACCACAATGCATCTGGGCATTTTACTTATAGGTTTGTTTGTAATTCTCATTATTCTTAATGGTTATACCGTAATATAGGAGAGTGATTTTTGTGTTGAAATCAAAATAAATGAAAGGCAATTTAACACATACTACCATATAAATATTTATATACATAATATTTAAATTTTATCTTAACATATTTCAATAATTACATTTTGAAAATGTGATTTTTGTTTATTTATATATATCTATTGTATTTAATTTTTTTGTCTTTTGTGACATTTCCATGACAATTAAGCCAAATTTGAGCAAAATTTTTAAAAACGCAATGTTCATTTTAAAACAAAGTATAATATATTGCATATTATAACAAAAAAAAATATATATTGTTATTATAAGATATATATAATGACTTTTTTTACATTTCAGTAGTGATAGTTTGTTTTAAGTACATTTGTTTTTGGCATGAAATATGACATGGACTTATTCCTGACAGGTTTTGTAAATATTTTCCCTCAAGAATTTAAATGTATAGAGATAAAATAAAGGGCCAGTGATGCTTTTTTCAAGCACGTCAGCCCTGGAGCATTATTGTGAATGAACATGCACTGGGGCAGGCCATGCAAAGTAGTTAGCAAGGACTAAGCAAACAGAGCTGCCCTTCAAAGTGAGAGGAAGCATCATAAATCCAGCCTGGCGACAGGAGACGTGTACCTCCTCAGCTCCTGCAAACCACTGCTCCGCCTCGCCCATTCTCCATACAAGCAGCCCAGCAGCAGCCTGACTAACACCCCTGCAGGACTGAGCACAGGTGAACCATTCAAGCACACCCTTCCTCACCCATTCATTTCTCCGGGGTTCATTCCATCCATCCAAATGATTATAAACCTGTCTTTTTTGATGCTGAGAAGGATGTTGAGGTGGCAAATTGTAGGATACTACATGTCCCACAGCAAGCGTGAAATCTGGACTGGTTTTGTTGCTTAACGGGAGCAATTCACGTCTAGCCAAATGGAGGCATTTTGCACACTTCCCTTTCTCATTCCCTCTTTCTAACACACATGCACACACACACACACAGCTGTTCTTGGCCTGATGGCCACCAATAAACAAGAAAAGTTCACATTCCCAAAGGCGGCGGGGTCAGGACCTCAAAATAAAACGCACAAATCTGATTTTGGAATCAGCACGTGTCGCCATGCTGGGGTTGGAGGGGGGTAAGGGTAAGCCGAGGACAGAGGCAAGCGAGTGAGAGAGAGGGCAATACTGCCACCCTCTGTGTTTGAGTTTATGAGAGCTTTCCTGTGGTTGTCCCCTCGCCGACCTTGTGACGCTGTGCTTTTTCACCTGTGGTATGTTTTCTCACATCTATACACTGCAGTACAAGTGCTGATGTCCTGATAGTGAACACAGCACATTTTCAAGTTCCCACTGAGGCCCATAATCTAATTATGCTCTACACCAATGAGAATATTGCTATTGACCTACACAGTTATCTGCAATAAAATGAATAAATGTGTACACTTTTTGTTGCAGCTCCATGATAGATATCAGCTTAAGCTCAATGGGGAAAAAATGTATTGCCTTACATTTTTGCAAAACTAAAAAAATTACTCAAACATACAATTCACAGCAGTTTTCAGCTGAAATGACAATAGAGGCAGAAAAAAAGTATTCCTTTAAACAAAAATTATGTACAGTTACTTTACACCTTGACTTTTTTGATGAATAAAACTTGCTTAGTAGCTCACCTGGTAAAGTATCACACAGAGCACTTGGATGCTAAATCCCTTGAAACACAAGTTATTGTCGATTGGTTATATTTAGTGTAGGTAGTATGTCATTTTCGACAGAGAAACAACCTATTAGCGCCACTCACCATACAAACAAAGAACAGCATAATTCACAGATTGCCACCAAAGGCATGAATTCCAGTGAGCCTCGGTGGTTAGAATGCACAAATCTCAAAATGTAGATCATGAAACGTAAAAAAGTCAGCCATGATGGTTTATGTTCTTAAAATGTTTGTAAAAACCATCAGTACACTGTATTCTGAATAAGGTGATTTCAGTCTTATCTATCGTATTCTGATTGCTAATTAGTTTTTTACTGGTTCATTGTGACAGACTGTTTGTACGTGTGTTTATATGATTCCTGCATAATCAGAATATGACCAAATTCTGATTCATATTGGAATATTGTTTTGCACATACATATTCAGTGTGTCAGCACAGTTGGAGTCAGTAGTGCTGCTGGACACACTGGGAGGCGTCAGGCATGCGTTCTCAGAATTGAGGGCCATGGAAACATAACACGTCAGGGATGCATCTTTCCCCTCCACCTCCCGCTGAACTCCTGGCTCACTGGTTGACCTGATGTTATCAGTCGCTTTCACACTTGGTGCCGCTTCTGGTTGTAATTACACCGTGTAATGGAGCATCCTGTCAGCATGTCTCAAACGCCGCTGGGCCCTTATCTCTCTGGCTAAGCATCTGCCGCGGCTCACGAGAGAGATCTGCCAGGACAGTTGCACAGAGAAAGGCAGCCAGACACCAGCTCTATGCGTTGCCTATTTGGCAGGTGGCGTTTTACCTGCTGCTGCAGGTGCAGGAATTTTTTTTTTTAATTGCTCAGATGAGGACATTAGCATGGATATTATGTAGCAACCAAATAAAGAACACTAGGGTGTTCTGGGTGATTGTACAGTGTTGCTAATGCTGAGGAGTTCTGGGTGTCTTCAAGTGTATTTTCAGCCATTGTGTTTGCTTACAAAGTCAAAAGAGCCCACCTTTAAGCCTCTGTGACAAGTTGTTTTCCGATAAGATGTTCTGCCAAGCAAATATCATAAGTATGAGTTCTTAAAAAAGTAAAAGCAAACCTTTCCTTAACAAATGATAATCACAAATTTTTTTAAGGTCCAATTCTCGCTATTAACAAACCAATAACTACGACTTTTGCCGAATTTGATGCTTTTTAGTAGTTATTTAGGTATTTGCTATATTTATGTATTGGGTAGGATTAGGGATGTGCTTAATAAGTATTAATAAACAGCCAATATGTTAGTAATATGCATGCTAGTAAGTATAATTGGTCCTTATACTATAGTGTTAGCAAAATGATTTGACAACAAATCACAATAGGATCTTAGCTATCAGTTTTCTAATGTTAAAAGCAGCAGTGGGATGAGATGGATTTTATTCTGTTCAGTTTCCATCTGCTAACTTTAATAGTAATTTCTCATCCTCTTTTAGTTGCTCACTTTAGAGGTCACCACAGTGGGATCATCATATAATGATTGTATTTCAAAAATAAAGGAATAACTGACCATTTGTAATCAAATAATTGAACATGCATTTTAATACCAGATGGGATTTGAGTCTATATGAGCAATAGTAGTGACAGTTGCCTTAACACTCAGCAATAATTATTAATAATGATTAAAATTAATTGCAATATTTGTTGCTGACTTAGTGCCTTCATATATTTTATAGCAGGAGCCAAAGATGCAGTTGTCACAGTAAGTTCAGTATTTTCTGGTTCAGACTTCTGAAATTCATTACAATGTAATTTGTGATCTATTATCTATGACTCCTCAGTTTCCTGTTGGCTCATAGTCAGCCAACTGAAATCAGCACCTCATTATCTGTGTTTAAAAACAGAGGATGTAGATGGCGCTGCCTTTAAAGTGCATGTATGTGGCTGTAGATGAATATTGTATAAAAATGATCCAAAAACTAACTCAAGGTTTGCACATGTAGAGTAGCACTTCTGTTTTTTGTCCACTTTTGTCTTTTTGTTGGACTCTCTTCTCAGCTGTCTTTTGGACTTAGCTCTCTTTAAAGAGCTGTTAATCATGGCACCATCAAGGCAGATTTTACAATTTCTCTTGCAATCATCTCCTCATCTCCTCTGTTGAATGGGCAGTTGTGAAACATAGCACTTCCCTGTTTAATTTGAAGTTGGCGCGAGATGATTTCAGGCACATGGACAATTCCAGTGAACTCTTTGATGGGAGCACTGGGTTCACCCACAGTTCAGGGTAATTCTGGGTGCAGAGACAACTCACATTCAAGCCTTTATTTTGATCAGCTACCAATTAGCTTTGACACTGAGGTGCAGTCATTGCTGCTTGACTGGCTCTACTTGGGTCAGGGAAATGCCTCTCTTTGAAAGGTAAAAAACAAAGCAATTGCTGATAACAGCTGATTTTGAGAAGATAACCCATTTAAGCCGTCTCAAAAACATTTACGGGTCTCCTGGAAATAATATACAGTCACTTCAACACAAATTAGATCCTTGGACTCACATTCTTTTATATTATGAGAGTGTGATAGGACTATTGCCACAAATTGAATCTCTTTAACATCTCAGTTGTTTCTCTCACATAGCCATGAAATTCAGTCCTGACAAAAAAGATCCTAGTATTCTAACTTTTGTGTTCTTTTGAGTTTCAGAGGAGGTCTCCCAAAATTCAAATTTTGACTTAAATGAAATTGTAACTTATTTAATGAAACATAACTGATAACTGCTTTAAACTTATGTGATACTTGGCCAATTGTTATCATGATGTCAAACAGTTAAGTCAGATAAATAATATGTACGTAGCCTAAATAATATATATATATATATATATATATATATATATATATATATATATATATATATATATATATATATATATATATATATATATATATATATATATATATATCATTTTTTATTAACAATTAACAAGTCATTATATTCAGAGTTAGTTAAGTGATTAACTTGTCTGTCTGTATTACACCTTAAAAATAATTAAAATACAGCATTAGTGAAGGTGAAGGAATCACTTTTAAATCACATACTCATAGATCAATTACAAACCTATACAGGTATTCAAGGGCAGGCTCTAAGATGGTTTAGATTCTACCTGTCCGATCGTTACCATTTTATTTAAATGAGGAGTCATCTCAATTATCACCAGTAAAATATGGAGTGCCTCAAGGATCCGTCCTAGGTACCCTTCTATTTTAAATTTAAATGTTTCCCCTTGGTAATATTCTTCGAAAATACGGGACTAGTTTCCACTGTTATGCTGATGATACTCAGCTATATATCTCAACGAGACCAGATGAAAATTCTAAATTATCTAAGCTAACAGAGTGTGTTAAAAATGTAAAAGATTAGATAATAATAATTTGCTCTTATTAAATTTGGATAAGACAGAGATATTAATTATTGGACTAAAAAACAGTACACAGAATCTTGTAGATTACAATTTGCAACTAGACGGATGTACTCTTACTTCCTCTTCAGTCAAAAATCTGGGTGTTATATTAGACAGCAACTTGTCTTTTGAAAACCATATTTCCCATGTTACAAAAACTGCATTCTTCCATCTTAGAAACAATGCCAATCTACGAAATATGTTACCTGTTTAATTATGTTTAATAATTATTTTTCTAAATATACTTTATTTTACAGTGAAATATTACAATATTTTTAATTTAATTTATTTTTTATTTAGAAATATTAACACATCTTGTCATAATATATCAGTTAATTATTTTTATTTTTTTACAGACATACTGATATATAATACAACAGTTTAAAAAAATTGTGTAGCCGTACAACAAAAGAACAGCAAACCTTTATTATTCTTTTTTAATTGCATTTAAATCCAAATTGTGCAATCCTACGAACCCATAACAGGACATAAATATGCCAAATGTCCCCCAGGAAAAGGCATTACGGCAGGTTTTTTTTCCACAGCACATTTGAAATTGTTCTAAACTTTCAGTGACAATACAGTTTTACACTGAAGAATAAGCTCCAGAGGACGGCTGTAGGGTTATCATATCTGATCTACCACAGAGCAGGACTGTTCCAGTGCTCACTGCTAATGTTATAAACCCCTGAACTCTCTCTTTCTCTCTGATTGACTAGTCTATAAATAAAAGCTTGTAAGTGTGAGAGGGTCACATGCAGTGTGTGTGGTTAAAACGCATTCCTGGTGAATCTTGGCTGAACCCAGATCTGCTGTCCGTGGTTCCAGCCGCAGTAAAACAGAGCTTCTCTGCTGGTGACAGATGGAGAGGGATGGAGAGGGATGGAGGGTTCGGCAACAGCTCAAGGTGAATCAGAGGGCAGGCCGATGAAAAATCCAAAAGCAGGGAGAGATAGTTCCCTGCTACCGATGGTACACCTCGTCTTCTCTCGCGGCGACGGTGTGGTGTAAGGATGAGACCCGGTGCTCCTGTCCTTTAACCCCCTCTCTTTCTTTCTCACTCCCACAAAGAAGACGAGACAGTCCTTTGATGGTGACAATGAAAGATGGCCGATGCTAAGGAAAACACTCGGCTATGATTGATCATTTGATGCATGGCCTCAACAAAAGTGAAAATGGATGATAAATGCACCAGCAAGCGGGGGTAGGAGGATGCGTGAAAAGAAGGAGTTAATGGAAGTATTGAAGCAATTGGTTTGCAAACTGGTGTTGGACAGACGTGTGCCAATCTGAAAGGATCATTAAACATGTACCGTGACAAGTGCTAACAATAGAACAACTGTTGGATTGTTGAGAATTTAATGCACAGTACGCTACAAGTTTATTTTATGATTTTCATCAATAAAATACTCTTGAGTGTAACTGTTTCCTAATTAAGTACTTACATTAAGTATGTGTTCCGTCCTTTTTTAATAGTGTCCAGTTTGCATACAATACCCAAAATCCAACAATAATCCATACATATATGTCACAATAAATGAGTTATTATATCGCAAAGTTAAGCAGCAACCCATTCACCAATGATTTGAGTTTGATGTGGGACTATCCGGTGACCAATTGGATACTGGTGAAGTGTTTGGGAAACCTGTATGAAACTGTTTTTTGATTGTTGATGCTTTCGGTGCAGAAATGACACACTTTACCTAAGATCTCTGCTTAGAAAAAGTCAAAGCTGTTGTTACGAGTACATGGAGAAATACTAAACTGTAGCGATGGAAACATGACTATGAAAGTTTTAGATTCACACTGAAGGCATCAAAACTATGAATTAACACATGTGGAATTATATACATAACAAAAAGTGTGAAACAACTGAAAATATGTCATATTCTAGGTTCTTCAAAGTAGCCACCTTTTGCTTTGATTGCTGCTTTCCACACTCTTGGCTTTCTCTTGATGAGCTTCAAGAGGGAGTCACCTAAAATAGTCTTACAACAGTCTTGAAGGAGTTCCCCGAGAGATGCTGAGCACTTGTGCCTTCTGTCTGCGGTCCAGCTCACCTCTAAACCATATTGATTGGGTTCAGGTCCGGTGACTGTGGAGGCCAGGTCATCTGGCGCAGCACCCCATCACTCTCCTTCTTGGTCAAATAGCACTTAATGCCTTCAGTGTGACTCTACAATTGTCATAGTCATGAAAATAAAGAAAACTCTTTAAATGTGTCCAAACTTTTGGTCTGTACTGTAAATACACATGGATGTATTATATTCAGTATATTAAAGTATGGCGTTATTTGCACAATATAATAATAACCTATAGTAATTGATTTTTTATGTATATTTCTAGAGCTCATTTAAATTAAATGCATAATACATTTTATATAAATTTGCATGTGCTACAGTAAACAAATTTCTGTTTTTTTTATTTATTTGCATGCAAAAAAAATGTTTAGAATGTATTTTATATAGTTAAAAATATATTGAAAAATAATATAGAGTATGAAAGTATGACAATTGAATTTCTTTCTTTATTTGCATGATTATTTTAATGATCCTAATCTAATGTTATTTAGTTAAATAATAAATATGTAATTCAATTTAAATATACAATAATACTTATTTGATATTAATTAACACACAATCTCTGAAAATATTTGACTGATATTATATTTGTATTTATTTTCACAACTATATAATGTCATAAATACTCAAGTTTCCTGGATTTAAAGGTGAATGCTGCATAGAGACCGTACAAATCAGAGCGTGCCTATAGATGAAAATAAATGCATTTGCAAAGAGCCCATTTCATTTGAGATCAGGTAAGATCATAATAATATAACGACCAAAACTTTCTTGTCCGTGATCCACTGTTATTGAGAGTTCAGAGAGGTGACAGTTTAACATAGAAAACATGCAGCAGAAATGATCTATGGGCTGCGGTCTCCATGAGAGCGATGTAATCAGATACATTTGTGAGCTGTATCTGCCTCGGCACTTCCCCAAGCTGGACTGTAGTTAACCCCGGCCCACGACTCCTTTCACTCCTTGTTCTGACCAATCATGGCCTATAATGTTGAGTATGAAAGCCGATTTATGGAGGAGAGCGTCTTTGATTGCACCACCTGAATAGTCCCCGAGGCTCCTGAAGATCTGAGGAGGGTGTCTCACAGCATTACGACGTCGGCACGTATCAGACTGCATTGACGCAGGCATAAAATGCAAACGACCTCACTGCGGCGGGGGGGCTTCAGTTCAAAGAAACAGGGACCTGTCCTGATAATGTGTCTCCGCTTTTCACAAGCAGGTGAAGTGTCATGTGACATAATACATCCCTAAATGAAAGTGCGCGTCTTGCTACTGGAGACCTAATGGCAGTCCCAAGCGAGATAAGAGAGGCTCGGGTGGGAGGGGACAGACCGGATGACTAGACTCGGACCGTCACCTCTCTTGTTCTTTTGTGTCCTTCTGTCCCGTCTCTACCCCCAGCCCCCAGGACACTTCACATCTCCAGGTCTGACAGGAAACAAGGGCCGTGGCGCACAATGCAAGTCCTGTAGACACTTTGACTCCAGCTTAATGACGGCACTTAGCAGGTACTTATTCAGACGGCCCTGTGCCGAGTGCCGTAAACGACACTCTTTTCATATGGAGCCATTCCTCCAATTCTCCCACTTTTCCTGCTATTTCTCTTTCTTGAGATTTTGCAGTAGCTGTAACACATAATATGACCTGAAAAGAGATACATAAAAGCCTATTTTATATCTGTTTGCAGGTTTGGAAATTATTGTAACCCTAAACCTAAAAATTCAAGCACTGTTTGTTCTATACAGTACATCAGAGTGTGTGATCTTTGCCTGGGGAGCAATAAAGTCTAAAATCTTATTGTCCTGAAGAAACATCATGAGCAATATAAGCAGAATGACAGTCTTAAACGACCTTTAGCTCGTCACTAGCATCTTTTGTATTTTATTTACACCTAAAATGTTCATACGCTGTAAATTTATTCATACGCTGCCTTGAATTATTAGGTTGAATTGACTTGGCTGTGCAAGTCATTTCTGCTTCATTAATATTAAGCTGACTTAAAATGTTGAGTTGAATCTTGTATAAGTTGAAGCTGGTCAAACTATTTGAAGGTAAAGTAATGGGAAAACATCATAGCATCTTTCCTTCTGAAAGAGAAGTACATCTGAGCTTACATTAAAAATGAATATATCATACTTTAAAAGAATATACTTAAATGTGAAATAAATGTAGTTTTCATGTTACAGATAATGAATGTGCATTACAGTTTAAAATGATATGAATTGAAATTATTTAAGAGTGCTTTTTGACCCATTATGTAGGTCTTCAGTATTAAATAATAATTGCTTCTATTATCTTTGAAATCTCTTTGAAGTGTGCTGCCAAATATACTGACAAGCATTTATGGCAAAATAAAGTATACTGTCTTTTCTATTGAAATTTGTATGTAAAGTGTCTTTGCAATGACACATTTCTAATAAAGTATTTGCAGTTAAGTACATTTCAAGTATATAAACTTTAAATGTAATATTAAATACACTGCAGTTATGTATATACTCAAAATAAGCGTACTTCTTTGCAGCATGACAAAATATTAAAATGATTAAAAAATATACTTGAAAGTAAAACTTTTAATTTGGCTTTAATACAAAATGTACTTTATTACAAGTATTTACTTAAGTTTTTTAGGAAACACTCTAAGTATTTATATTTTATTAATATAATATCATCTGCAAGTACAGTTACGATTTGAAGCATACTACATCAATACAGCCAACAGCACTTTGTTTCAAAAGGGTTATATCATTGCTTTAAGGTACTAATTAGTATATACATCTGGGGCTAATTCATTTTTTAAAAGAACAATTTTTGCTAATTTTTCTCAGAGCGTAGGCCAGTAAGTAACTACCAAGCAAATGAGAACTCAGAACAAATGACCATTATGGAGGCAAGTTTAGCACATTTTCATTAGAAAAATGGCTGTTGCTTTTTAAAAAGCGCAGGAAGTTGCCAGTGACCTGCTTGTAAAGTGCTCTGCACATGATGAAGAGCAAGAAGTGTGAGACACTGGACTTGAGGAGTGTTAAATCACGCTTCGGCATGAGAGGATGAAGCATTGCTCTTTAATAGGCAATAAATAAGAATTAGCATCAGTGGGGTTATGTTCAGGTCAGGAGGGGTCTGAGCAGGGCTGTGGAGTTCACTGATAGACTCTCTGGCCCTGACTGGATTCCCAGCTGTGAGCGCCAGCGGTCCTCATCTGTCCCTGTCTGTCTCAGCATGAGCTCATGTCAATGTTCCCCACCACACCTACCACACTCCTGCTACCTCCAACATCTACACCGGCCGGATCGCGGGGTTCAGAGCTCCGCCTTCGGTCCCCTTCACAGTAAACATGAACAGGTGACATCTGCTCATTTTACAAATGTCCCGAGACTCATTGTGCATTTTGTTTTCTGTCAGGTGGATAGAAAATACCAATTGCTTTTCCTTATGCAGATATTATAATGGCATGACTGGTACTGAGTTTATTTAAATGTACAACACTGTAGCAACATTTATTCATTCAAATAAATGTTTAAAGTTTAAATTAAAATAACATTTAATTTCTTTAAAGGAATACAGTTTATTTTTTATAAACCAAAATGTAATAAAAAGGCTAATAAATGAACATTTAAAGTTGAATTACTTGTAGAAAATTAGAGTTTTAGAGTTGGTAAGTATTTTAAAATGTATTCAAAGGAAGTTTCTTACACTCACCAAAGATGCAATTATTTGATCAAAAATAAAGTGAATTATATTAATATATATTAAAATGACATTTATTCCTGTGATGCAAAGTTGAGTTTTCAGTATCATTACTGAAGTCGTCAAAGTCACATGATCCCTCATAATTCATTCGAATATGTGACCCTGGACCACGAAACCAGTCATATGTAGCACGGATAGCCAACAATACATTATATGTGTCAAAATTATAGATTTTTCTTTGAAGTCAAAAATCGTAAGGGTAATAAGTAAAGATCATATTTCATGAAGATAATTTGTTCATTTCCTACCATGCATATATATCAAAAAATAATTTTTTGATTAGTAAAATGCATTGCTCATTTGGACAACTTAAAAGGCAATTTTTTTTTGTTGTTGTTATTTTTTTGCACCCCCAGATTCCAGATGTTCAAATAGTTGTATGTCGGCCAAATATTGTCCTATCCTAACAAACCATACATCAATGAAAAGCTTATTTATTCAGCTTTCTGATTATGTATAAATCTCAATTTCAGAAAATTGACTCTTATGACTGGATTTGCTGATTTCCTGCTGAAGAAACATTTCATTATTATCAGTGTTGAAAATAGTGGTGCTCCTTAATATTTCTGTAAAAATCCCTCTCTTTTTTAACATGTAAAAATTGTTAACAGCATTTATTAAAATAAAATAAACATAAACATTTTAAAGGCAAATCTTACTGACCCCGAAATTTTGAATAATATAGATTGTTCTCACTTCAGAATGTTTTAGACGGTTCCTCAGAATGTTACTGCATAACCAATTTCAAAGATAGCACTAACACACTCCGTTCCTTTTTTTCATAAATGTGGAGTGTCCAATATCTGTTTATTCTCAATCTGACCTCAGCAAAATCAGAACGGTAGTTAAAGTCATGACGTTTCTTCAAAGTGAAGCCTTTCAGAACATGCATGGAGGTTAAAATCTGGTTCAAGCTGCTGACACATGTTCTCCAGGCAGCAAAGAAAGACTCAGCGCTGAACTTTTGCTGAATCTAAGACAGGACTGAAACAGAGAGACAAAGGCGACTCTTGACGGATGGGCTGAATGAAGGATTAGATGGCCGAAGAGCCAAGTAAAGCTATCCACCATTAGAGTATTCCTCAACTGATAAGTTACACTTCCAAAGCAGCCCCCGTCGCTTTAAATAATAATAACTCATCGTTTTTGATCATTAAGTCAGAAGATGGTGTTAGAAGCCATTCAAGTTTTCCCAGTAGAGCCAAACAATGTTTTCTTTTTGCAATGATGGATGTCGAAAATAAATGGCCCTGCTTGCTCGGTCTGGCATGGGAATGAATCCGAAGAGTATCGGAGGAGAAGATAATGGCAGGTTGGATGAGGGTGAAATGTTGCAAAGCGTTCCTCTCCCCAAGGAGGTAATGGGAGATACAGAGGTAACTCTTTCAGCATATGTGTGTGTGCAATACCACTCCATACCGCCTCTGCCCTCCCAATGAACTGGGCCAGTCTTCTTCACTCGCTTTCAAAGTCCATAGCAGCTGACGATCCTTTTGGTGGGAACAGCAAATGAATCATTTTACTACAAGCTTTCTGCGAGAAGCTACCCCGCTATCTGTGTCTTATACATACCGAAACGACTTCACATACCTCTACCTGCGATATTGCGCTCTTTACAAGATTAGTAAACTCATCACGGGTCAGACACATCAGTGAACTTTGAGGAATGTCCTCGTAAAGTACCCTCGGTAAATAAAAGCGTCACGTATCTAACGATCAGAACGTTCAGTTCCTTATAATGGAATCAGTTTATGATTTGATTTTGATTGGAAAGTCATGGCATTTCTATTTTTGTGTATAAGCGAGTATTGTTGAAGGCAAATGATTTCCTAGCTATGCTAGGTTTCATATCACTCTTCACTTCCTATCTTGTAACATAAATCAATATTTCACAGCCATTCATTTAACTATGTTTACTTAAGTAGTATAATATCAAATATATACACGCTAACTAATACACACTTTATGAATCTCTGTTAATGTTAGTTAACAATACAGTACAGCTCAGTTAAATAACATTAACAGATATAACTTTTCTTGATGTAGAAGCTACTGCTGTTTTAACATTTCAGTGCGTCCCTATGAGGACAGAGAAAAACAGCTGCTTGTGTGTTAGCAGGTAGGGAGTGAAGGGTAAGAAGTCAGCGAGGGTTCATGTACAGGCCAAATGGATGAGGACGGGGGCTGGGAGGACATGACAAAGTGAAGAGGTAGAAACCAGCACCATCAGGTGTTTCACTTTTCACTAAATGAGAGTTTTATGAGCTCTCTTTCATTTTTCAGTTAAGGAGAAAAATTAGATTAAACAGAGAATCTCCTTCCTCTTATAGAGTTCTACCTTAGAGACCTTAGTTGTGTCCTAAATGACATAATCATGCATGAATATGAACTCCACATATATAGTGCATGAATTTGAAAATATTGCACACTTTTTTCTTTTGGTTAATTAATTGCATCATCCAAATATTTTAAGTGCACTTTTTCCTTGAGTTTATACTACTTGCACTACTTTTAGTACAAAAGTGCATATGTTCGCAAATGTCTATAATGTCTCACAATGTGCAGATCTTCCAAGACGCCACAGTTGGACATTTTGCTACAATTAGTTCCCTTTATTTCTTAATCTTACATGACCAAATGATCTGAGCCACATTCATTTGATAGCTCTTTCCATGGTCTTAGGTCTCATCTTTATTGTTCCTTAAACCTCTGATACAAAGTTGAAAAGTCAATGAGGTTCCAAGGTATGAAAGTGCAATAAAAGAGCATTGATTACACTATTTCTTATGTGCCTAAAATATCTCCCAGACAGACATTTGTATTTAAATTTTCAATGTAACACATAGATAAAAGCGTTAGCATGAAAACATAATTAGCTAATGTCTCTGCATCTACAGGTATTTCCAAAAATCTGTCATATGTTTTCTATAGCATTAATAGAAAATCTTCTGTAATGGCACTCTGAGAATGAAACATGGGTCATTAAGAGATACATGAACAGACATGTTTTTTTGGGGCACAATGCTCTGTCTGACAGAGGGTTTGTGACTTGAGAGAAGGCTCTAAACAGAGAGACACACAGACTAGACTCTGAAGACTCTCCGTCTGCTCTCAGTCTCCAGAGGCCTGAAGGAATCAGACCTACCGCTTGTAAGTCAAGATGTATAAATGCTTAAAATGATGTATAAATGAACCGGCAATGCTAGAAGAAACACAATAGGAAGATTCAGCAAAGAGTGCAAGATGACAGAAATATACAAATTTGAGATTCAAAATAAGAAAATGTTACCCACCTACAGTTTTACTATACTGTTACATTTAATGGAAATATAGGCCTACTTTAAATGTGGTAAACGGCAAAAAGACATACATACATTCGAGGCCACTGATTAGTTTGAGATCATAACTTAGTATTTACCCTACAAGTATTAACCTATTTAAAATAACTGTGAATTGAACGAGGCGCCACTGAGTTGTTGTTGTTGTTGACATATTTCTCCTTTCATTCATAACTAAATGACAAGGGAGAGGTTTCCACGTCTTATCTGGATGAAGTTCGGCCCTGTTATTGCTCCTGTGACCTCGGAGCAACCCTACCTGTTCCACTTCTGAAGTGTGCAGGGTTATAAAGCACTAGAAGATAAAACAGTATGACACATTTACTGTTGTTTTTAATTCCCTACTATTTGTTTGTTTGCCCGTTGCACAGAATGTACCGGATTGGTTTTTCAGAGAACTAAGCAAATAGGCAATTATATCAAGTGGAATGTGACCCGTGTAATGATTTACACAATACTTTAATCGCCGTCCTCCACAGAAGTCTGTGCTTTTCGGGAAAGAGCGTGGGTGAAAACACTGCGACTGCAGAACAACTTGAGTCCTGACAAAGTTCATGGCTAGACTGAACTTTTGAACTTTTAGTGGTATGTGGCTTTGTGCTGGAGTCCAAATCAAACATTTAGACGTGTAGCATTAAGACGAAGAAGTAGACTTGCTGCGGTCTCACAATGATCTCACAGGTTATCAGCCTTTGATTGGCCACTGAATGCCAAGTGCACTGGGCTAAACATCTACCAAACTCAAACATCCCTGAAGATTTATTGCTGTTTTTCATCAGAGATGCATGAGCTTAGGCACATAAAAACTTCACTCAGAACCCGAAAACCAATTAATTTGATTAATACAGTACATAGTTGATTGTGGTGTCGTTTAAATCACAATTAAGTAATTTTCCAATCAAACTCTCTTCATATTTGACATTTTCTCTTTTTGGTATTTTATGTTTGGTGTTTGTTTGCAACAAATCTTTAAGGATTTTGTTTTTTTAAATGAGTCTTTCCAGGTTTTACGAGTCTTTTCAGGGTTGTTTGAGTAACTGAGATGCATATTAAAGAGAAACTAAAGCACTAATGTACGTTTGTTCAGGTTTATATGTACGCCGCAAACCTCAGAATGAGCAGCTTGAGGCCTGTGAGGCATGAACTCTGAGGACTGTTTGAACTTGTCTTGAAAGCGCGTCAGATATTGCCGTCAGAAGGTCATAATAGCAGATGTTGTCTCAGAAAGTCAATCATTAGTTCCCACCTCAGCGGATCGCACTGTAATTGGTCGTCTTACGTCTTGTCTGGATGCCTTGAGGTGTTTTAAGGTTGTGTCAGAAACAAATGTACATGGGAGGCAAGTGGATTGAGTGTCGGGATAATTGCTGTTTTCGTCTTATGGTTGATAAAAGAAATTACATTTGGATAGTACGATTTTTAAAGCTTTTTTTTGCCAAGGATTACACAATAAAACTTAAGTAGAGAGTCATTTATTATTGATAAAACAATCATTAATTACTTCATCGTGGTTTGTGAATGCATTAAATAACATTTTAGCAGTACGAATTACAGCTCAGATCCATTAGACAATATTGACTTTTGATTTTAATAATGCATTAGTAAATGTTGAAAGATGAGCTAAGATTAATAAATGATATTACATTGTTAGTTCATGTTAACTTATGTAGTTAACTAATGTTAACAAATGGAACTTTATTGTAAAATGTTACCAACAAAATGTTACCAAATTTTAGGGAATCCGTTCAATCAGAGTTTTGAGTTCCCGCCATATTCGTTACGTGAATTTAACTGAATACCGCAGGTAATCAACAGTTAGATGAGTTAAGGCGGGCATACACTGTGCGATTTCTGTGCGATTTCGGCAAGGTACCAACTCAAACTGTACGAGTAGATCGCATGCGATGTAAAGCCAAAGCTCACAATTTTTATGCGCTCACTGTACGGTCCGATCGTACGGTTGATTCCTCAATCAACCGAATCAACACGTAGGAATAAACATGCTTTCCCGGGATAAACGCACTGCTTTGGTGATATGCGCAATTCTGTGTGCTGAAACGTTCAAAAAAGAAAAAGAAAAAAAGGCATAGGCATATCTAGACACGCAGGTGGCTCGGAGGCCGTGGCCAATATGGTTTATCCATTTTGCAACGTGACCTGGAGGTAAGCAGGCATTTTCTTGCCTCTTTTTTATTTGCCATAACTCCACAAGTTTTCCCTCCATCACTTCAGTCCACACTACACAGCGTGTCACCATGGTTTTGTTTATGGTTTCGCGTACGCGCAGTGAGGGAAACGCGGAAAATCGGTTCGTAGCCCTGCTTTAATAGTGCGATACCTCACGAGACGTGACCAAAATTTCTGGCATGTCAGAAATCCATCCGACCAACTGATTGCCGGTTGGGAGAGGTTAATCACATCTCGTCTCCCCTTGTACACTGCACGAACACTGCACGACAAACGACGCACGAAAATGCTGAAAATCGGCCCGACCCGAAAAAGAGTCGTACGAGTCAGAATTCGACTCAATATCGGATGTAAATCGCACGGCCTTAGACTGCTTTATTAGTTTTATTTTATTTTAATAAACATGTATTTGTTCATATATAATGCAGCCGTAATTCAAATAAATACTCCATTGATGGCAAACTACCATTTGAGAGTTATAGCCTGAAATATCGTCCCTTAAATAAACCTAGCTTCCTTCTCCTAGTAACTTTTACTTTAGCTAACTAAGTTTCTGAAAGGTATTGTGTACTACGAGCGTGTGTCTTGAAAAGTCACAATTTTCTAACTAGTTTTCCCAAATGGATGTAAAGCCAAAACAACCTCACTAATGGTTTTAGACACGCAGCTTAACCTGAAAGCCAGAGGTAAAAGCAATAAATCATCTTCGCTTCGAATAGGCTCCTGATATTCAGCTGCATAGACTGGAATGAGGTCTTCATTCCAGAAGATTTAGGGAATTTGTTTTCACTTGTTGGGTGCTAGCACTGATGGCCTTGGTGTGCTTCTAAGGACTAAATGGTGCATGCTTACTGTTTATGCTGCTGGTCGCGTCAGAAACCTGAGTCGCGTCTGCTTGACCAGAGTAAAGCTGCCTCTTGAACTGTGTCGGGTGTGGATGTATACACGCTCAAACAGAGAAATCATTCATCATTAGCTTTGAGCAAAGCTTTGTACTCTGATACCTAGTTTGACTAAAGCTCATGCACAGAATCTCATCAAAGAGAGAGAGGTTTTCATCTCTTTGTTCACTGTGATGTCAAACTTGTTGTGAATATATTGGACGATAACTAAGCAGATTTGGATATTTTCATGGAGAAAATGTAAATGGGGTTTGAGTGGGCATAACTTGTCACTTTGATGAAAGGGTAAGATATTGTTGCTATGCAGTTGCCAGGGTGTTCTGGTTGCTTATTATCCCATGCGTGTTCAACCAAAAATTTAAATTAGCTGAAAATTACTCACTCTCAGGCCGTCCAAGATGTAGATGAGTTTGGAGAAATGTAGCATTAAATCACTTGTTCACCAGTGGATCCTCTGCAGTGAATGGGTGCCGTCAGAATGAGAGTCCAAACAGCTGCTAAAAACATCCCAGTAATCCATAAGTAATCCACACGAATCAGTCTTGTGAAGAGAAAAGCTGCATGTTTACAAGAAACAAAGCCATCAAGATGTTAAAAAATGCGTTGCTCTTCTACATTTTTGGCTGAATTGAGAGAACATTTTTGGTAAATTATCTTTTTTTTGTGAACTAGATATTTATCTATTTATATATACTTATTCATGCATTTTGTTTATAGTTTTAAATACTTACATTTGCATTCAAGCTGCACATTTTATTGTTTCTCCAGCTGGTTACTTACCTGTCACTTTGGCTTAATATTATAATAGTAATATTATAATATTAAGCCAACATACACTATTGTATGAGACCTATTTGAACTAAAACAACTGAAACTTGACTGAAACAATATTGAACTAAACTGAGCTACATAGTGACATTTTTATCTTTGGTTGAGCTGCACTACAGCTGAAATTTAATTTCTTTTATAATTGATGAAATTTACAAACATTAATAATATATATAATATAAAAAACAAGTAAAAGGTAAGTAATATTGATGCTTGTTTTATATTTTCAAAAAAAAAAAAAAAAATAAGGAACAAAATGCAAGACTTTTGACGAACTATCTACAAATGTGTGTAATGTTTTCTGGATGACGTACTTTATACCTGAAGGAGATCATATGCTTCTTTTACTCTTTTCTTGTAAAAGAGGCTTTTGCATGCAATTTTGAGCTCGTTTTCTACTTCAAATGCTAAACCAGACCTGCAAAACTTCCAGCTCACGAGAAATGGATAAATTAATGTCTCTGTGAGGTCATGCCTTTTTTTTTGTAAATGACTGAACTTTTCCTGACCCTGGGGACCCGTGAAAAGCCCCCTCTTGATTATAAATAATAGCAATGGGCTGCTAATAGTTAATCCGATTGAAAGCTGGAAAAGTCTGATATGAATTCGGCAGGAGGGCAAGAGGGCAGCAGACGTGTAAACGCTTTTAGAAACGTTCTCGTTGACCCTCGTGGTAATGAAAAAGTCATTTTCACTTCAGTGTTGGAGAGTCATATCAGTCAGCTCGGTTCAGACCTCTTTAACACTTCCCCTGTGGAGTTTGTTTAGCTGAAATTACATGTTTTCGATTGAACTTATAGTATAAAACAGGTTATGTAAAAACCTGAATGAAATCTTAATTCATGTGGCTTGTGCTACTCAGTCAAATAAATATACTAAAATGTATTTGAAAAATAGATTTATTTCAATTGTACTGGCATACTGCTAAAATGGAACAACTCATTTTGTGCTTAATGTATATTATAAGACATATTGAAGTATATCTGATTGTGCACTTAAGGTAAATTTGAAATATCATGCGTTTAAAGACCAATGCAAAGATCATACAGTCCTCATAAATAGTGAAATTAAAACACGTTAGGCTTAATATTAAGAAATGTGCATTGTGCACAAGGAGTACTCCAAATAAAGTTTAATTAAAGTGTATAAGTAAATATGTTAATATTGTGACCCCGGACCACAAAACCACAAAACAAGTGTCGCTGGGGTACATTTTTAACAATAGCCAAAACAAAATATTGTGTTGGTCAAAATTATCAATTTTTCTTTTATGCCAAAAATCATTTGGATATTAAGTAAAGATCATGTTCCATGATGATATTTTGTAAATTTCCCACCGTAAATATATCAAAACTTATTTTTTCAATAGTAATATGTATTTCTAACAATTCATTTGGACAACTTCAAATGCGATTTTGTCAGTATTTAGATTTTTGTGCACCCTCAGATTGCAGATTTCCAAATATTGTCCGATCCTAATAAACCATACATCAACTGAAAGGTTATTTATTTATTCAGATTTTGTATAAATCTCAATTTCGAAAAATGTACCCTTAACACAGGTTTTGTGGTCCAGGGTCACATTTTTTAACTTTACTTATTAAGAAATAAATGTATTTAAATAGGCCTATATTACTTTTTACTATTGGAGTCACATTTATATAGTGCTTTATACAATACAGATTGTTTCAGAACAGCTTAACATTAACAAACAAGACAATGACAGTGTTCATTCCACAGATTCATCAGTTATGAAACAGAAGATGAGAATATTGCTATTCATCTCAAGTCAGTTCACTGTTGATTCAGTTCAACTCAGTAACTCTCAATATCACGAAGTCCATTAGTTATGAAACAGCTGCATTTCAGCTATAAGCAGCCCTACAGGAGGAAATAGTGCTTGACTTCAAATTTTGTTCACATCTGATATATCAGTGCAGTTGAATCAAAAATATTGCTGAAAAATACGTCTTCGTTTTATGATCGATAATCAATGATAAATAAACAGGTGAACAAATCCTTAAACTTGCACTGAAAATGGGACTTAAGGCATAAGGCATAACCAGAAACACATTATAAAAACATCCAATCAGCCATAAAGGAACATTAAAACTGCAGTGCCACAGTACTATGACTTTTGCACAGGCATCGCTTATATTTTGTGCAGAAAATGTGAAAAAAGAAACTTCTCAGCTGAAAATGCTTCTTTTATCCTCTTCCCTTACGCTAAACAACAAGCAGTTCAGTGTCTGAGGGAAAACACCCTGCAATTACGGTGATTTACACTGTGTTCAGTTCAAGGGAGTGAATAAAAACAGCCCTCTTTCATTTGCTTGCTATAAATTCTGTATATACGCGCAAATGTAGAGGAAAAAAATGGCTCTGGGAATAAAAAGTTTTGTTGTCACCCCTAGATGTCAAACAATAGGCCGGACAGACGTTCTTTACAAGGTGATAGGAGGAAAAGTTCAGCTGCATCTCTCCCAAGGCCTGGACCTGCAGCGATAGGGTGGATGAACATAAAGGTGTCAGGCCTGCGGCGGGACGCATGTAAATCAGCCGCAGAGAAAAGCAGAGAAACGGCCGAGAGAGGCATCTGCCAGCATCTCACCGCCTTCTCTGTCTCTCATGCCGTGTCACACAAGGACAAGTCCCTTCCACATGACCCCTGTGCACTGGGAGACGCGTAATGCATTTGTGCAAATTTGCAACAACTTACGTGGGACGCCTATGGGGGTCGTAAGAACAAGCATACGGCAGCGTAATGAGCTTTGGAGACAACATTTGTCATCTGCAAGTACTTTACAAAACATTATTACTCAAACAGAGAAACAGCACCAGTAATAATACAACAAAACAAAATTAAATAAACACATTCATAACCTTCCTCCCACTGTAAAACTTGAATGACTTACATGATGATTTCTATTCAACATTTGGAAAGAAGTCTGAATTGTTAGTCTTTATTTAGAGTTCTAAACATATAGTAACAATGTTAAGGCAATAACATGAGAGTCTGACATATAATTATTATTATTTTGTTTATGGAACAGTTTATTGAATACACGACTTGAGGGAAGTCGTGGCCTAATGGTTAGAGAGTTGAACTCCCAATCGAAAGGTTGTGAGTTCGAGTCCCGGGCCGGCAGGAATTGTGGGTGGGGGGAGTGCATGTACAGTTCTCTCTCCACCTTCAATACCACGACTTAGGTGCCCTTGAGCAAGGCATCGAACCCCCAACTGCTCCCTGGGCGCTGCAGCATAAATGGCTGGCCACTGCTCTGGGTGTGTGTTCACAGTGTGTGTCACCATACTTGGCTGAATGTCACGTCACTTTTGACATTTTATTTAATAAAACTGTTGCATATGTGTTTTTTGTTGAGTATCATATATGATACACCAGGCTTTTAAAGCTGGTATATAGTGAGAATGTGGAGCCCACATCTCAATTTTATTCAAAAAAGCTCCTATCTGCAAAAATATGCAATTTTGTGTGGTTGTTATATATTTATTTATATGAACGAAACATTCTGGTAGCTTGTAATAAAGAAATTAGATCTTTATAATACATAGCAGATTACTTTCATAAAATGCATATAAATATTAGTTGCCACTCTATGTCTCCCAGTAAAATGATTTTTAAATGTTTAGTTTCATGATTAAAACTTTTATTGTGTCATTTTTAAAGCAATGCAATATAATGATAATTGAGAGACAGACAAATAAACATTCCACAAAAGCCTGATCTATTATATTTAATACTCACATCATAACATGATTTTTGATCTTGAAATATTACTAATAATACATGTTTTTTTTTTTTACTTTCTAAAAATCAGTATGTGTGCCATGACTTAAAGCTGGATTCTTTCAGTTTTACTAAGAAAGCATGTAATAGATATACGTTTTTGCCAACATTTTAGTCATGCTGATAATTTAGAGGCCTTAGAAATTTCCATATCACATATTATCCAGCAGATTTTTTAGTGTTAAGTACAATTACAAAGCAGGGTGTTATTATTGTTTTGGAACTCATGATTGATCTAAACGTTGTTCAATATCCATCTACTTCCAGAAAAAGAGAGCTTTTTGAATCTTCAATCTAATTGGAAACGATTGTTTTCTGCGCATGTGAACAAAATTCTACTATTAGCATTAGTAATGAAAAGTCAGTTGAAATTTCAAAGAACTTGTTTTATTAAATAAAACAAATGATAAAGAGGAAGTTAAATAAGTTGCACACAGTACAAAAGCTATATATATATATATATATATATATATATATATAAAACACAACTACATTATAAATATACATCACGGACACTTTGTAAAATTACAGCGATCCATAAAAAGTAGTGCCATCGTTTTAGCTTTCTTGTATAGACTTATATACACATCTTTCATATAAACAAAATAGAAAATATCCAATACATCACAGCTCATCTAAAAACATATGTACAATGCTCGTGTTCGTTCAGGACTAATTTCTGACGTAACTACTGAACTTGGTGGGGAGATTGTCCACTGGGTAAACGGTTGGGCCCGTTTTCATCGTCGGGGGTCCATTTGAAAGAATCCAGTTGCATTGCTGTGTTAGCTCGACTAAAAAGATCTTGAGTAACACTTTGGCAAATTCTTTGCCCACACACATCCTGGAACCGCCTCCAAAGGGGATGTAGTTAAACCTGGAGCCGTCCTCCAGGCCTTTGCTCATGAACCTCTCTGGCTGGAACTCATCTTTGTTAGGAAACACCTCAGCAACGTCATGTGTGTCGCAAATGCTGTAGATGACATTCCATCCTTTCGGTATCTGGTAACCCTGAATGAAAATTAAAGATCATTTGGTGTTAAAGAATGATTTACACCATGGAAGAACATTTAGAAGCAGTCTATAATATTATTGACCAAGCCTTAAAGTTGAACTTACATTGAGCTCAAAGGTTTTGAGTGCCACTCTGAAGCCTCCAGGCACAGGGGGGTTGATTCTGAGAGTTTCTTTAATCACACATCCAGTGTACTTCAGTTGTTCCAACATCTCCATACTTAATGTCTTTCCAGGTGAATACATGCCCATTTCAACCTGCCAATGAAAATGTGTCAATTAGCCCACACATTGGTTTAAATGTGCCATCAAACTGAGAAGAACGTTTTGGATCATACCTTCTCCTGAATCTCCTCTCGAACTTTCTGCACCACTTCTGAATTCAGACCCAAGAACATCACCAGTGAGGTTGCAGTGCTGGCGGTGGTCTCGTGACCCCCAAACAGAAGCTCAGTAGCTGCTTCTTTCATTGCCTGAGGGAAACACACACTTCATTATTGCCGTTCCCTGACTGGATGTCACTTACTTACTAATATCTGATAAGTCTAATGAGAAATAGTTACCTGCAAACTGAAGGGCTCATCACTTCTCCTGCTGTTCTCAATCAACAGCTGAAGAGCATCTTTGTGTTTTTGCTCGTTTTCGTTGTCATCATCTTGAATTTTCTTCCTGATGTTCTCCTCAATTTTGGAATGAATGAAATTGCGTGCTCTCAGACCCTGCCAAATAAATTACAGGTTGTTATTTTCTCGAGTTTATTTCACAATACCGAAAATGCATCTCCAGACTGTCATTTTACAGTAACTCACCCTGTACAAGCCACTGAAGGGAACATCAATTGGCAGGGAGAACAAGTTTTTTATCATTTCCTCAAAGGCTTCCACCAGTTCCTGCTCATCTGTCTTTATTTGCTCAGGCTCGAAACCAAGCAGGATTCTCATGGCTATACGAAACATGAGTCGTTTCATCTCTGGGTAAACCAGCACACATGGATCTCTTTGCAGCCAGTCTTGAATGGCACTCTTCACCTCCTCCTGGATAACTGGAATGTAGTGCTCAAGAGCATCTCTTGAGAATGCTCTCATAATGGCCTAAACAGAACATTATACAAATAAAAATAAAATCAGTGCATCTTCTCAAAATTTTTCCATATTTTCATATGCAAAGAATGAATCTGGGGTTTACTGGACAGTTTAAGATTTAAGACAGTGTAACACTCAGAACTTCTTGGCTAACTTTTGAAGATTTCTCACATATTCCATTGTTTCATTGAAGAAAATCTCAAGTGCCTCAAAACCTTTCAAATGTAATGGCTTCACAAGAGAAGCCACTGGCAAACTGACAATGTTCTTGCATAAGTTCTTCAGAGAACATTGTTATAATATTGGAAGAAATATTATAACAGAACATTGGATGAATGTAGTCTAATATACAAAACAACCACACACACACACACACACAAAATAGCATCCTTACCTTTTTCTTGTTTTTGTGTTGAGTGCCATGAACATTGGAGAGCGTGTCAGAGCCCAGTATGGTTCTCACTGATGCTGGCCACTGAACAGAAACCAGCTTGTGTTCGCCCAACAGAATCTGCCTCACGTTATCAGCCCCCATCACCCTGACAGTCGGGTTACCAAAGAGGTGCGTTTTGTAGATGCAGCCGTATTTCTGGCGCTTCATCCTTAGGAACTTTCTTCTCTGTGTGTAAAGACAACGCGTTATTTTTGGCACAAATATTCCGATCGCACATTTTTCTCCACATGCATCCGTTATTAAAACACAACAAAACATTAGAGTGCATCAAATTTAGCTACCATATGTGCATGTGCATATGTGCAGAACTTGTGCATATGGCAATAAAAGTGCACGCGTACCTGGAGGATCAGCTGGAGCGTCTCTCCGATGAAGGGTAAGCCCATGGTCCCTGGCGGCAGGGGACTTCCACAGTTCGGATCGACCCGGCGAATCAATAACATCTCCCACAACTTAACTGCGGCGAGAAAGAGCAAAACGGGGAGCACGATGGTGCAGAGAAAGGTGACTATAAGCGTGTATAGCCCCATGCTGAAGCGCGCAAAGATTACAAATTAGCTTCTGGAGAGGAGACGCGTCTTTACGCACTGACTGAAGGCGTCCTCGCTGGTGCGCCTTTATATATCCATTGCGCGCAGGTCTCCTCCTGTTACCTTCCTCAGATAAATTAGTTCACACAAAGTTCATCTTTAATTGTGGTGTCATCTCGCCCCGCCCACAGGGCAGAAGCTGCTCCAAACTCTGAACCATTTGTTATAGGCGCATTTTAATACCACCTCCTGTAGAAGGCAGACAATCCAGAGATTTCACTTTGAAAAGGTGTTAATTCCCCCGACACAAAAGGAAGTATCCGAGGCTCTTTTGTTGCCAATATTCCCGTCGTTTACACTCATTACTCAGGGCTTGAGTGGCATCAGAAATGCCGTAGAGGATTAAATTGAGGAGCTTAACTGTGAAGCTCTACTTTTACATTTTAAATCCCTTAAATGTCCCTCTTTTTGTCTTTCTTTGGCGTGGGGGTCTTTAAAATGCCATTACAGAGTTTAGAAAGCTTATCTACGCATGTACAGTATGTGTATATATATATATATATATATATATATATATATATATATATATATATATATATATATATATATATATATATATATATGGAATGGAAAAATAGTTTTATAAAAAAGAATTAGGTAGAATATTTCTTATTTATAATAGTTACATTTTTACTGTTTTTATATTTATATAGACACCTATAGATGATTTGCTATGAAAATACATAGAGTTGATTTGAGTCATTATTACCAGGAATTGATCCCAATATCAATATAAATTATAATTCAGTAGTGAAAATCTGTGAACACTGTATACAATATATCAACCTAGACATGTTTAAGTTGTTGTGGTCAGTGATTGAAATAAGTTTGGACAGTTTTCAGGGCTGTGTTGCTGGATCTCGTCTCACATTAGACTTTAACTTGAAACCGTGCCATAGCTGTTATGCCCTGTTTTCATGTGGAGCAGAGTGTGCAGTAATATCATAAATATGGTCATTGTCTCGCTGCGGGTTCAAACTCGGGTCAGCTTAAGAAGTGACGGAGCAGAGCAAGGTTACCGGTACATGAAGAGCAAACACCCACAGTCTGAATTACTGTTTTTACGACAGCCATAACGTGGAAAAAACAAACTGGCAAGTCAGTCATTTAAAGAGACAGGATGGCTCCAAATTTTTCCCTCTCTTTATTCTTTGATGTGTGTCTGCCCTGCATTTCACCTTTCATCCTGTGTGATGGGATGGGGAAAACTCACGCGTGACATATCTACCTTTGAGGGGTATTTTACGCATGTGTCTATGTAAGCAGCACATTCATATGTTAACCCATTACACGACCGTTGCCATATTTATTCTTCGACATGACCCGACCATGCCAAATGCCCCAAGGGAACCTTCAAACTTGGCCTTATTTGTGAATTTGTGCAATTATGAGACTTGTTTTCCCTCGTCAGAGTCATAGCAGTGTGTGAAATGCTTTGATGAACCTAATAAACTCTTTCAACCTGAGTCAACAGCAATGCAACCTGAAGTTCAAGGATATTTCACCGAAGAATGCTTGTATAAATTCTTCCTATTTATAGCTCTCAAATAGTTTTTTTTATTTTTATTATTGGTATGTGTTTTTTCCCCCCGAATAAATCCAATGTAAACTGTTATATCACCCAGTTGTATTTTAATCCACTGGCAACATTTGTGACCAAATCTTTCTGTAATGTATTTTACAAAAAGAATTGTCAACTGTAAATGAAATGATTTTATATCAAAATATTAAGATGAAAGATGTGATACAGGCTATGTCATCATCAATGGAATCATAAAACATATCAATACATATGCAATATACACAAAATTTTTAAAAGCTCTATTAATAATTTATTAATAAGTCTTGTAGAAAACATGAACACAATTTATTTAAACTATTTTTTTCCAAATTCTTGTTGCAAATGTGCAATATTCATAAATTATTAACAGGAAGAAAAAAAAAAAACATTAAAAGCAAACAATAATGATAATAATTATTTAAAAATATTGTAAATAGAAATATATGAAAAAGATTACAGTTGGTGGCATAATGCAATGGATATGTCCATAGATGTAAAAATGTGATGATTTAGCTGAGCTGAGAATGCTTATTGTGGAATTAAAACTGACAATAAAAACTGAACAACTGAATTGAATCTTCCCGTTCACTTTGCACTGATTGTTATATGTAGCTAAATCATGTTGTAAGAGCTTTAATTACTAAAATTAGTTCAAAGGGAGTTGCCTAAACGCAATGCATCCCTGCTGTCCGCTATTTATTTCTCACATAGATGCTTACTTACTAATTTTGGAGAGCAATATATTCTGAGTCATCGTTGACCATACAAGACACGTATGAGCTGTAATACCCAGCGCTGTGTTTGTATTGGTCTCAGTGCTCGTTCCCGGGCGCTGGTGACCCGCTGGTGACCCTACAGCGCGGACCCTGACATCTCTGTGAACTCTGGGCGCAAAGCTCGCCAAGTTCACTGTCCATCAAATAACGAGATACACAGCCTGAGCTGCAGTAATTATGCACACTGCCATCTATTCTGCGCTGTCCTTCACAGAAATTAAATCAAGGCATCATTAAAGCCACTTACAGTAATGTTCTAATTGGGTCAAGAGATAAACAGCCTTTCACTGGTGCGCGCGAGAGAGTTTTAATTGGAGCCTCGGATGTAGATCAACGCTTTTATCACAGTTTCATCCTCATCATCTGCCTATATTAAGATATAGGTTACAGAGAAGAATCTGTTTTAAAAATGGCCGTGAAAAGTAGCCTGCAAGCTTTACAATTATGCCAATTGTTCAACTTCTTAAATGAATTTGTAAGCAGTTTTCATGACGCGGGTTAACTGCTTTCGCGCTACCCACATTGTCTTTTGTTGCAAACTATTCAGTCACCCATTTGAGAGACACTTTTGTGATAAACATGTAAGTTTAAATGTTTAGTAAAGAGGCAAATAACGCAGTTTTGTCGAAGTTCAGAACGGAACAGAAGTTCTCAAGCAGCGTATTGTTGTTATTTTTACCTCTCAGGCGAACGCGACTCCTCCGCGAGCCTCTAGCCTAGTGCGCCCTTACTTCTTATCTAACTTTTGAAAATGTACTTTACATATAATTATACGGGAAAAAAGTTAAGGACAAAGTCTAATTAGGGGCGTCACATCCCCCTATCCCGACATATAATTCGCACTTTTGATGAAAAGGAATCGTTTTCGATTACCATGTATAAAAACGTCTCTACACTCTGGGTAAAATACTTTATATACCCTGTGATCATATCAAATGATTAATTGTCAGCAGGTATTTCAGAAATTATATGGGTCTAGCCTTACCCGCGCATCTATACCTTGTTTGCCGTGTAGCATACGCAGTTTGCCGGAGCTACTTTGCTGTTGTTGTTTACTCGCATAAAATGACCCACATTAGTGACACGTGGCACAGCTATAGGTAGTGAATTTGTCTTTGATTTATGAGTTTACATGACATATAGACCCGCGAACGCAGTTTGAACCGTGAGCACCGCAGGAGGGGGTCACGAGAGCACAGCCAAACAGTTCACTAAAGGGTCAGACTGAAGACTGACTTTAAACTATATAACCTCCAGCCTCTGGAGCCTCATTCCGTCTTTTATTTGCATTTTAAAATACTGCTGCTATTAAAGGCTCTTTCCTTGCCAGACAAAACAAAACGACTAGATTGCAGAATATATAAAATATTCCTGTGCCACTAATAGTTAAAAATAGTTTTTTTTTCGGTTTTAGAGTGGCTTTGAACTCTCCTTCTGTATTAAAAAAGGAGAAGAATTTCAATTAAATACTGACTTCTTTAATTTTGTAATTGGTGGTTATTTTATGTACTTTATATTAACTTATATTTATTTAATAAAGTCTGAATATGTAGAAGTAATTCTGAATATATAGCTATAAGAAGTGAATCTGTATAGTTATATTTCGTAAACAAATAATTGTATAAGATTAAATATATAAATGTAAATCATTGATATAAATGCATATAAAATGAGAAAATATGTATAAATCCTGAATATACTGTATACATGTAAATATGGATATACAGTATATTGTCTACATCTCAATATAACTATATCTTTATTATAAGGCATAGCAATAGACTTTTTATTATACCTGTACATGGTTATCAATGTAAATATTTTACTATATTAATTATTATAAGTGCATCTCACTAATCTTAGCCAAGCCAAGAGTATTTTCCCATTTACTTTTTAAAAGGCTGGCTGTGGTGCCAAAAGGTCCTCACAGTCTGAAAATGCTAATGGACATTTTTTCTACAGAGTTCAGCATGGCTGAGAGGGCTAGGGAAATTGCTAACAATATCATATGTTTACAAATAATGATTAGAGTGAATAGAAATATTTGCAGCAGCATTTAATATGTAGTAATACTTAAAATAATTTATTTATAAATCTGATTATATATTTACATTAAAATTATATATTCAGATTTACCTCTATTCATTCAGATTTATGACTATATATTCAAATTTACATTTATATATTCAGACCTATTACTATATATTCAGACTTATATTGTCAGACTTATAAGTATATATCTAGATTTACTTCTATATATTTAGACATAATATACTCAGGCTTATAACTATATATTCAAAATTCACATTTATATATTCAGACTTAACTATTCAGAATTATAAGTATATATTCAGATTGACTTCTATATATTCAGTTATATATATATATAGAATTATATGTATATATTAAGATTTACTTTTCAGATTTATAACTATATATTCAGAATTATAGGTATACATTCATATATACTTCTATATTTTCAGACTTATAACTATACATGATAGATGAGCATAAGAAACTCCTGTAAAAAAAAAAAAAAAAATCATTTTGATCCCAAATCGTGTGTTTGTATATATATATATAGAGAGAGAGAGAGAGAGAGAGAGAGAGAGAGAGGAGAGAGAGAGAGAGAGAGAGATAAAGGGTACTCGATGAGCAGCAAAAGCAATGGATGAAGGAATGGGGTAAAATGTTGCTTTTAACATTTCATTTGACATAAAGAATCAAACAGAGTTTCATATCACAAAAAGAAATCTGGTTTTCATTTGAAACATCTTTATTTAATGGACACAGTTGTCCAAAGTGTCCAAAGTTGTTAAAGCGTCCCGTTTGATGCACTAATGCAGGGCCCAGAGCTGCCGGACCACCTCCATCCAGATTGTCCACATTCATTGATGACAGACTGGACCTAGCGGATTGTTTGCCAATATATCCTTCAAGAGAACATCCCAACTGGAATATTGGTGAAATGAAGTTTAGAAATATCAGCTATCATCTGTTCAAAAATAACCATGACTTTAAATGCAATAAAACAATTAAATGTAAAATTAAAACCATTGCATTGAATAAGATAATCAACCGGAAAGAAGTTTTACATAGCTTGTTATCTTAATTTCATTAAAAAAAAAGTATATGTATATGTGTATATATATATATATATATGTGTGTGTGTGTGTGTGTGTATATTAATATACATATATATACACACACACACACACACACACACACACATATATGTGTACGTACACACACACACAGGTACATATATATATACATATACTTTTTTTTAATGAAATTAAGATACCGAACTATGTTTAGGAGTTTAATTGTATAGAGTAGCAATGCTGTAAAGACATTCGAAGGAAAAAAACAAACAAACAAGTGATCAAGATGTATTTTTGGTGGAATTTTATTTAAGCACACAAATAAAAATAGGTGGACCTTGATAACAACTGAAGTCGCTTGGGTTAGTGTAACTCCAGGCAATGCCAGTTTTTGGATATTGTGACTCTGTCTGCCTTACTTAAATGTTGAAAATCTGAGTGACACTTTACAGTAACTTTCATTTTTAATTTTAACATTCCTTAGTGCCTAAGAGATCATTAGTTCATCTGAATGTAAAGGAACTACTGATTTATTAACCACATCTTTAAAGCATAAGAGTTATTTTAAAGTGAGACCAATATTAGTGTTGTTATAACTATAAGACAACAGAAAACTGAAATATGGGAACATCCTCAGATGACACATTTTATCTTTACATTCCATTTTTTCCCCATTTTACATTTTTTTAATGGTATATACAGTGGTACTTTAAATAAATAAGCATAGAGTTTCTTGTTAAAATGCAAACTTAAATAATTTTCAGTGCAAAATGCCTTCTCAAAATTTTTTTAAGAAACAAAATAAAACCATGTGGATAAAGATATTAATCTGGGTTCTTTCTACGTCTGAAGCTGGACAAATTATTGCTTATTTATTTTCATCTAAAAATTATATTCTAACGCATCTGAACCCAAAGCTTTCATTTAACCCTGAGAAAAAAAAAGAAGAAATATTCCATGGTTGCATCGTTCAGTGAATGCAGCTCACACTTTTAGATTCTTTCAATAAAAAAGTGCTGTTTGTGCACATGAGTTGGAACAACGTAAAAGAAAAAACGATGCATTCTCATGCAAATGTTTAGCATTTATAGATTACCTAATTTGAGTCAACTTCAACTCAAGGCAGACCAATGGGAAGCGTGATTCAATAGCATTGTTAAATATATGTAAAATTATTTACAATAAAAACTTCATCCATGTTACACCAGGGAGAATTTCATACAGGATGCAATTCGACCATCAGCATTACCAGTCACATACACACCGCCGCTCTCTCAAGTGTAGTGTTAGGAGTCATTGCACTTTCACAACGTACAAAACATAATTCTCAACCTTTAAAAATACATTACAAAAAATTACTGCATAACTTCATCTGTTGACTTTTTTTTCTCTTCATTTTTGCACTATATTTACATTATTAAGCTACAGCGGTGAATATTTTGGCAGAAGACATGGAGGATGCAGTACTTTGAGAGTAGTTACCTTACAGCCAGTTATTGGATTTCAAAAAAAGGGCCAAAGCAAGAAATATAACACAGTTTGTAAGTAACATCGTCAACCCCAGCCCAGTGTTTGGAGTTCATGTGGATGACTCTAGGAATGCTGGGACATTCCATTCACCAGACTTCTGAGCTGCTTCACCACCGTCTCGATCAATTTCTGCTTGTCACGGTCGTTCTTCCTGAACTGGGTGAAGATGTTGTTCTTTTTACTTGTGTCTTTCATTCTGGAAAAGCAAAATGAGGGGATTATATTACAGTCGAATATATGAAGGAAATATCAGAGTATATTATTATTATTATTTTCCACATTTTAGAATAATAGTAATGTCATCTAAAACAACGAAGTTATACAACAACGTGAATTATTTAGTGATTAAAATGAAACCTACTGTATCATGAACCATTGTTATTTAAAAAACACAAATACTATTAGTTTTTGTTCATATTTTGAATCAGATTTAAATTTGTAGTAAAATTAAAATAAATGTACAATTTCAGTATAGTTTCTATTAAGTTTTAGTCTATTTAGTTTTAGTTATTTTAGTACGTCAACTAAGTTAAATATTAACTAATATTTGTCTTTTTTGGACCACAACCCCTTTTGGTGATGCTAATGATACAGAAATAACACACTTCTCTTTTAAACTCATATGTAAAAATTCTAGTATAAATGCATATTTTTCTCATATATATGCACCCCAAACACATTTAAATTCATTATCAAAAAAGATTTTTTCAGTGCAGTAAAAATCATGAATTAGTAATGATATAGTGATCGGTGACCTATGCATCATATAATAACTAAATTATTCACATTATATTATTATTCATCCTCTCTGTACAGTATGCATGCTGCAATGGGTGTCGGATTAATAAATGATGATGAAATAAACAATATTACACATGAAGTTATTCATGCAGCATTTCACATTACTATGGAGAGAGAGAAATCCTTATTGGATCTACGTACCCTCTGTTGACCCTGGCATTAGTAAGTAGGAAAAAGGAAAAAAGGATGACGATTATATTTTAGGTTAAAAAACACATCAGAGCTCCACTGTTCAAATCACTTCATCATTTGTTCACTTATGTTTAAGATTCTGTTGTTGAAACTAATGAGCCATCAGCTGCCTTCTAAGGCATCCTCAAAACCATCATGGTTATAAAAGTAACAGTTTAAAGCACTCTAATGATTTCAGCTAAGTTTGATATATAAGCATTTCTTCACTGAGCTGAAGGAAAGAGTAAAAACACTACATACTTTTCTAAAAGTGCTAGCGCAGTGGAGGGGTTCACCCGCAGGTACTTTGAGGTGGGCTGTCCGTAGTCTGCTAGGTACGTGGACCAATCCCACACCATGAACAGATCTAGAAGCTGAATGAATTAGAAAAACAGAACAGCGTCAAAACCAGAACCTTAAAACGTAACGTCTATAATCTTAGAACTTGAACCAGAACCAACAGAATAGGTTATAACACACTGAAAAAGAATACAATGAATGTAATGGCCAGTTGTTTTGATTTAACATACATTTTTACATTTTAAAGAGAAAAACGTGAACACCACAATATAATAATTAGGGCCACCACAAGAATTTCCAAGGACTGTATATAATTATACATTTGCAAAGATTCTTAAATATAATTTTACAGAGAATGCAAACATAATTCAAGCCAAAGAAATATATCACAGCTGAGAATAAGGCCTGGTCAGGATTATTATACTTAAAGTACACTAAAACTAAAGCCATAAAACATTTTCATTAATTGAAATAAAGGAATTTGGTCTAAAATAAAAATGCATTTTTTCCCAAATGTATTTCAACTAATGGCCAAAGCTAAATTTCTCGTTTTCCGTTAAATAACTAAAACTTAAATAATATACATATTTTTTTTAGAATTCTTGTTCATATATATATGTGTGTGTGTGTGTGTGTGTGTGTGTGTATATATATACATACACACACACACACACACACACACACACACATGTATATGTAGATAGATAGATACTAAAATAACATCGTTCTGGGAAATTCCCACATTTTTTTACTTTTTTGATAAGAACCCCAATCATAAGAAACAAACAATATTCAAGGTCCAAAAAAAAAAAAAGAGAGAAAGTTGTTAGTTGCCCAAAGAGAAGTGTGTGAGGTCATACACTAATGGCTGGGGTTAGTACTAGGGCACTTGTTGGGGAGCTGGGAGCACTTTAAATGCAAAAGGAAGAGAAATCCCTCCGTGACCTCCAGATAACCCACAGAGGAGCTAATCCTGGCTCCACGGTGCTCTGGTCAGTAGGCACCCTGCCACTTTGCAACTCTGATTCAAAGCAAGGCTCTGGACACATTAAACTTAATTTGCTGGAGAAGGGCCAGACCACTCACCTCTATATATGCAAATCAATATCAATCAATGGGGGACAATTCCTGGATGGCTCGTTCATTATAGAGGGCCAGGAGAGGAGGGTTCGGGGGCTAATAGCACTTCACACCTAATATGTGGTCCGTATTGAGGAGGTCTGTTTTTCAGACCGCTATTTAGTGCTGTTTGCTGCTCCTGCTGGGCTGTGACAATATTGCTGCTAAACACACCAAGACCCTGCGGAGCATCATGGGCAACAAGATTGTGCTTGTAAATGTCAATATTTGCAGACCTTGGGCCAGGGCGATACAGCTTAATCAATTATCCAAAATAGATTTAAATGTCATTCGTGGTATAGATATAGATGATATAAAGTCATGCATTTCCTGAATAACCATCCAATGACTAGTTTGGAGTGTTATGAATTAGATCTTGATGGATATTTGATAAAAGGTGGGATCCTAAAGTCCCAGACCACCCTGAAAATATCAAAGGAATATCTTAGATTCTATAAGTCACTATTTAGAAATCCTATACATTACTTGTGCCTTTATTTAAGATTATTATAATCCCAGTCACTGCATTTCTCCTCCAGAATCTGACGAAATTCACAGTGAGGGGTTTTAAATTTCCATTAGGATGACAGTATTACGTTGACATTAAATACACCCTAAAATATACTATTATACATATTAATATTAATAGTACATGCTATTCAAAAGTAATTCTTTTTCCAGAAGGTAGGCATTAAATTGACCAAAAGTGACAAGAAACACATTTATATTTCAAATAAATGCTGTTCAATCAAATGCTCTATTCAAGGAATCTTAAAAGATATTTATGGTTTTCACAAATAAAAAAGATTAAGCAGAACTACTGTGTTTAACACTGATACTCAATAAGAAACATTTCTTGAGCCCCAGCATATTAGAGTGATTTCCAAAGGATTATGTGACACTGGAGACTGAAATAATTATTATTAATTAATGGCTTTAAATAGTGTTATTTTAAATGTTGTTGTTATTGCTATTTTTTGCAGAAAGTAGCTAGTTACTGGAAAAGCTTTAGTACTGTGAACAACTGATCTATTCTCGCGCTACTGAAAAAAGGAGTCAGGGTTAGGGGAGTCAGGTTAGCAGCATCGCTACTTTTAGATACTTATTCGCAATACTGGTGAAAGTGAAGAACACAGCTAAAATACATGGACATTTTAGTCTCTTTTAAGTGATATAAGCAATTGAATTTTTACCAGCACTGCACAGTATCACCTTGCAGACAAAAAGAACTTAAAACGTGCGTGATTGGCAAGGAGACTGACCTCTATATTTGGTGTCAGTACATGCTCAAAAAAAGCTAAAAAAATAGCAGTAGCCTGGCATCAACTTTGTGTCGGACTGCGATTAGACCTCTAGGGTAGATCTGCGTCATAATGGATGATGAGAAGGTTATCTACACTGGGGCTGGGGTGAATAGCTAAATTCTGATGGCCAGCACTCCACTGTCCTTATCTCTGACCTTGTCCGAGCGCACTCTGCCCGAATTGGAGCCAGAGCTCGCTGAGAGCACTTGAGAGAAGCTGTCAGCAAATCCTCCAAGAAACTAGGCAAGGATCAAAGCGGCGTCATGCTAATGGAAATCGAGAGGTCTTGGCGAGCGGCCGCAGTCGTGACATGCTGAAAGACGCCACCGCGACCGGAGCTTTCCCATGAACAGGTGGTGTATGTGATTCAGCACGTGGACTGAAATTGCAACCAAAATTACACCCAAAAATTACATTATGTCATCATTTACTTACCCTCATGTCATTACAAACTCTCTTATTAACATTTATATTTATATAATTTTTAAAGTGTATCATAAATTTAACATATTTATAATATTTTATATCATATTTAACTTTTATAATGCTTCTTTTAGCTTTTTGGAAAGCCATAGAAATTATATAGTTATACATTTTTCCTTTTGCTACTGAAGCAAACGTGAATGCAAAAAATACATTCGTTGTATTTTCTGTTAATCACTATATAAGTTCACTCAACTATGGTGACTTCCACTTTGGAGAACTTTGGAAATGTGAAAATGGTTCATTAGTGGCCCCTCCTTATAATGAATTTAAATAAGAGCTCATGGTGTCAAGATCCAAAAAAGCACCCAAAGCTATCATTAATGTTTTATAATAGAAATTGTGTACTATATTCCAAGGCCTCTGAAGTCATACAATAGCATTACGTGAGGAACAGACCCAAATGGCAATCAAAATTAGCTTATCTTGTAATCAAACACCATCGAAAACCAAAATCATATGGTCTCCTTTTATGATGCTTTTAAATATATTTTAAGAAGATATTTCATACTTTAAAGTGGAAGCCAATTATCACCAAACTGATTGGTTATCACACTAGAAGAAAAGTTCTCCAGAAGAAAGTAAGTCATAGGTCTGAAACGACATGAGGATTTTTACAGGGATGCACAATATATCTGCCACCATATCGATATCGGTATTGGCCGATAAATGTACATTTTTCTGTTATTGTTATCGAACCAATAAGAGAATTTGGCCGATATTATGTGTGATTTGAAGAGATGTTAAGCTCTCTGCTGAACATAAATATAGATATTAGAGGTATTAGAAACCAAAGGGATTTTAAACTGAGTGCTTTATACTCAACACCCTAATAATACTTCCTTATATGACATACCTTTGCAGAAGAAACCTTGACATGACCCCGTTTTTACACCTCAGGCCCAGATTAAAAGCTTAAACAAAAAACACAAAAAAAAACAGGACCAAATGAAGAAAGAGCTCCCACTGCGACTAAGTGATTTCCCCTCCTGAAGGTAATCGTGTTCAGGCTGGGATAATCCATTAGTGCCTGTGAATGCTGTATGTTCTCCACCCTTCCCCTCAGCTCACTCACAGCAACTGCGGATCAAGAACGGTCATGTCTGCAGAGAGGTCTGTACCTGTCGGAGGTCAATGAAGGCCAACTGCAGTGTGTCCCCCTGGAATCCTGGCACGGGCTCTGAACTGGCAAACACTGTCAAAGGAATAGGGAAATAATATTTAAAAAACAATTAGTTGGTGTGTGTTGATTAAAGCAAATCTACCAACAGCTATATGGGTGTTCAAAAGTTTGCAAAAAAGTAGCATATTTAGCAGTGGGTTTTTTTCTCTTCTTTAGCTAAAAAATATAAAAATAAAAACTTGCATTATACTTGAACTATATCACACACTAAAGCTACAAATAAGCCTGTTTGCTGTGATACTGAATTATACACTTTTGATTTACCTGGTAAAACTGAACTATCAAAGATGAACAAGGATAGAAATGGACCCAAAAATGAACATATTTGGAGCTAGAGCATTCATGTGAATTATAATTTAAAATAACTTATCTTCTATCTTCTATTTGAACATATTTATATTGTATTCCACAGACAACAGTTTCAAAACAGCATTTCCATTTTTAGTAGAACTATGAATGATATCCTCATATGAGTGGGTAATGCACGCAAATGACGAATGAATAACAATGAATGTTCAAATGGATAAGTGAGTAATGTTGCTCTAAACTGTCCCATACCAGCTCCTATCAGAACAGGTATGGATTTCCAAGAGCAGATGGCGTGTGGGTAATCAGGAATGTTTCTCGAAAGAGTGTAACTCTGATAACTGCTTCTGAGATCAGCTGATAATATCAGTAATACCTGCTGCATGAATCCATCTACCACAGAGTATATGACTGACATTCCTGTCTGTTCATTAGTGCATTAGTCAACCAGTTGTCTGGTTTATTAATTAATGATTTACAGCAGATAAGATGCATTCAATAAATGATTACTATTATTTTAGACTTTGCTTACAAAGCTCGTGCATGGCTTCAGAAGACTTCAAATAAAGGATATAGACCACCTTTATAGAGTACAGGGACTACACTATTAAAATCATAAATTTTAATGGTGAAAACTGTATAAATGACATTGTAAAAAGATTATTTTACTCTATATGGTGAAAATTAGTTTTTGGAAGTGAAAAAGAACAAATCATCTTATAATCTTCAGTTTAAAAACAAACTGATATTGTCAGATTTCCCTGTGGGATACTTCACATTTTTAGTTTTTCCTTGAAGTATTTTTTTTTGGGGAAGTCTGTGGCCAAGTGGTAAGAGAGTTTGACTACTATAACCCTAAGATTGTGGGTTCGAGTTTCGTTTTTTTTTGTATTTTGTAAGTGTATTAGTGATTAGTATTTCAGTGGGTTGATATATTAATATTATATCAGGTAATGAAATATATGTATGATTTACTTAAAATTGTAAGTTCAATTCGTAAAATCTACAGTACTTTTTATAGTAATGTTTTGGCAACCACAACTTTTTGTTATTGTAAACTTCAGTGAAAGAAGAGGGTGAGTAAATAATGACAAAAGCTTCATTACTGGGTGGACTACTGAAACTATTAAATTATCAAAGACGCACTACTCACGTTCACACTGTATGACATCCAGGTTAAACTGCTCAATGGCCCCCATGCTGATCTGTTTGAGCTCAGTATCCAGCAGCATCTGCATCAGTGATGTAGACAGGTGTTTACAGGCAGACATACACGCCGTCTGTGCCACCTTACCCTGAAAACGGCACACAAACACACCAACAAACTGTTAGTACAGGTGTCATCAGCTATGCACATGCCATGGCATCAGTGCTTTTCTATCTCAAAATCTTAATTAATTCAGAGTATGAACTTGAGGTTGACCGATATATCGGGCTGATATGTGTCATTTTTTAATATATCGGCATTAGCCGATATCCGTGTTTAAATTTAAAGATTTGATTTAAAGTCAGGCACGTCGGTGGGCAGCCCATGTTATTGGTGCGGTGGAAAGTGCTGCTGCTGCATGTGAAGAAAACCCCAAGCCAAATCTTTTAGAAGATTCAACAACAGTCCTGGGAGATAAAGGTAGTCAGAGAATTTCACTCTGTAAATGGGGTGAAGAAGTTGTCAGCTCTTATAAAAACTGCAGCGTGATTAAGGGCTCCGTTACTCCGCCTCGCCCACAGACAGCACCATGCTACGAGAGACAGCTGTCCTGGAGCTGCCCAGAACCGTGAATCACATTTGTTCGGAAGCATGGTTTGATGCAGACAATAGCCAGGTTTGCATCCAACTCATTTGCATTTAGGGATGTCAATATTCGATCATTTCCATGATCGATCGTAGTTTAAATTAATGATCAATTAATAACTTTAATGCTGAAAAATGTTACTGCTGCGGTATTATTATTATGTGCAAAAGCCACTTGGAAAAAAAGCTTTCTCACCCAAATTAAAGGGCTTTTAGTCTGAATAAAATGCTAGTAGCAGGACTGTGAAATGAATAGATGTGAATATGATCATTTGATTAAATGAAGAGAGCGCGCCATACGTTTGAGATCATTTTACTTTGTTGACTGTTTCCCATCAAGGAGACTGCTGAATGCGCCTCTTTAAATGGTTTTGTGGTGCTTGTTGTATTTTTCAACGCAACTGCAATGTTTTCAAATGACACTATGGTATTAAAAATGTTTTTATCCCAAACGTAACTGTGGCGCTTGTGGCTCTGCTGCGCAGTCAGTGAACTCCTTTTTTCAAATCAAACATTTAATGTAAGTATTATCAACAGTACTTTATTTGATCCTCTTCTGCAAAATTTCCGCTAGGCTATTTGTTTTAAAAAATCTGGAATTTACAGTGCAATAGATTAGTGTATGCGTGTGTGCATACGAGGTCGAGCGAGCGCAGGTTTGGCTAGATGTATTTGGAGGTTATTACTCCTGTCTCGTTCTGCGCATATCCAAATGTTTCCATATTCGCAATGTATCTGAATGTTAAACTATAATACTTTTTTATTTTTTTAATGTAAACAAGACGGAAAAGTTGATCCTCTTCACATGAGCAAAAAACATCCTTGGCATAACAGCAGAGTGGACCTCTGTATACTAGGGTCTATTTAAACTGACTAGTGTAACCTTTTATATGTTTGGTTGACTGTACTTTATTTTAATAATGAACAGACTGTGATTTAAGTTTGAAATTATATCGCACTTTAGATGTTCTGTGTAATTTATACCAAACACAAATGTTGCTGGTTGATAGTGTGTTTGCAGAACTACAGATAATTTATTTTTATATATTTTATTTTTTTATTATGCGTTTCCATTACCCTTCAAATTGCGCAAATTAAAACTGCGAACTGAAAATATGCCCAATGGAAACAAGAAAATTTCTCAAAAAATCCCATATATTGCAAAAAAAGGTTTTTATGGTTTTCAAGCAATCCGAAAAAGGAATATTTCGCAAAACTGCAATATAATTTTTTTTTTTTCCAAAAACAAACTGACTCCAATATTTTTTTTTCCACATCATGCTAAAGTTTTCAGACTGAGCCATTCACACTTCCAACAAAGGACTGATTATGGAATGGTTCTTTTGTATTGCAAACATGATACTTGACTCTGAACTGCTGCTAATCATTATTCTTTGGTCTATAATATTCTGACCATTGGGGCCCATCTCACACCTAGATTACCTACACTTCTTCATTTCATCGTTATTGAGTTTAGGGGATAGGTGCAAGCGTCATAATGTGTTTACATTAATCTACAACCCGCCTCCAGCAGAGCGGGGGTGTTGGAAAGTTTGTTAACAGTATACCGTTGCTCTGCCTTTTCGAACTGCTTTTTGCCCCGAACCGAAGAACGAAAACAAACTTTGTTTGAAGTATATCGGGGCCTTTACAGTGAAGCTGATTGTGGCCACTCTAGTCAACGCTTGTGTTTATACCAGCCGCAGCAAGCATTTTTCTGAAACGGCTCTCCACGCTGTTTCTGTAAACGCTGCTTACACCACCTTCGAATAAATATAGCCAAAATCTTTCAAAATCCCACCAAAATCCATTGACATGACTTATCGCGAGAGGAAAAAGTTATGTTTTAGTTGCATAACATTGGTTAATGGAAACGCTGTCATTTCGCAAAACTTTTTTATCAACATCATAATATAGCTTTGTTTGGTAATATAGCATAATATAGCTTTGTATGAGCAGCTCCATATTCAATTGATTTTTAAAAGATTAGCCTGGTTATTCTTTAAAAATTCCTCTTTTTTGTTCCACCGAGGACAGAAAAACACTGGGTTGGGAACAACATGAGGGTGAGTAAATGAATGAGTTGAAAACAAAGGTTTTCCATCGCTTGAAAATCCACCATCTGATGGATTTCAATTCAGACACAAACACACAAAAACATCTAGTCTCATATCCACAGCAGTCGTTCATGCAAGCCGACACACTCAAAATGAGAAGAGTTGTAAAGACCAGTCAAATCCGGCAATACCAGATGCCAAACACACATAAAACTCATGCAACAGCTGCTCCACCAGTACATGCTGATAACTAGCAAAGAAATGAATAAACGGTTCCATTTAATTATTCTATCCAAAGCAAAAAATGCAAAAAAAGCTCTTCACAAAAACGACCCCCGTTATTCTCATATTATCAGTGATGATATCCATTAGACACCTCACACAATAAACAAGACTAAATATTTCACTTGTATTATTTTGATGTGTAAGCAACATAAAACACTCAAGCACATAACCAATTCTGGTATCATAATTAAAAAACACAAACGACAATCAATTCAGAATGCAATGACATTATTCTATATTTCTAGATATATAAAAACATTTTCAAAATCAGGAATATAAAAGCAGGTCCTCTTAAAATTCATCACATTTAAAACTTTTAGACCAAAAATGGTAAAATAATAAACACACTTAAAAGATGCTTATATTAATGCAAATATTTTGCACAAGGTTATTATATTTAATAAAAAAAAAACTTAAACGATAGGAATAATACATATTTCATTTAGTTTTATTAATGTAGAATGAAAACTAAAACCCAAATCAGAAAAAGCTTTATAAAACAAATAAAAATGCCAAAAACACACAATAACTAAAACCTCAACTAAAATTAAATTGGAAATGGGAAATATAAACATTAAAACTAATTCAAAATATTAATAACAGGTATAACAGTATCTCTATGACATTAAAATAACTCTGATGTGAAGTGGATTATTGGACCAATGAGATTTGACTATGGGCCGAATCCAGCACAACAGCCGAATTAAAAAATGTGGGCTAAATTGCTATTATATTTTAAAACCCTTTTTTGTGCTTTTATCTCTTTAAACAACAAATACCATTTTTATGGCCTGTTTACAAAAAATCAACATACATTTAAAGGGGGGGGGGGGGTGAAATGCTATTTCATGCATACTGAGTTTTTTACACTGTTAAAGAGTTAGATTCCCATGCTAAACATGGACAAAGTTTCAAAAATTAAGTTGTACGTTTGAAGGAGTATTTCTGTTCCAAAAATACTCCTTCCGGTTTGTCACAAGTTTCGAAAAGTTTTTTTTCGAGTATGGCTCTGTGTGACGTTAGATGGAGCGGAATTTCCTTATATGGATCCTAAGGGCACTTCTCCCGGAAGAGCGCGCGCTCCCGTATAGCAGAGCAGAGAGAGGCTGAGCACACTGATCAGAGCGAGAGCGTCGCAAAATGTCACAAAAGGAGTGTGTTTTTGGTTGCCAGGGCAAGACAACCCTGGACAGATTACCAAAGAAAAAACAGCATTAAGGGACCAGTGGATGGAGTTTATTTTACAGAGCATCAACGGAGTTGCGCAAGTGTTTGTGTTTGTTCCCTGAATTTCGAAAATGCTTGTTTTACAAACAAGGCCCGACGGATTTTCGTATCGTTTATTTCTTAAGGATGATGCAATCCCAATGAAAAAGGGTCACAATCGTGTGTTGGAACCGCAGGCGGTGAGTAAAACTGCTTAAAATATCTCTGCCTCCTTGTTAGTGCGTCCCCTCCCATGCCAGAGACCAGGGTTCGAGCCCCGCTCGGAGCGAGTCGTTGTTGCTGCTGCTCTCGTTCAGTTTCAGCCTCGGGATCTGATTCTGGATCATAAATAAACGTCTGAATCTGACTGTTAGCGATGGTTTGTTTTGGGTGATGGTTTTTTCCTCACGGTAATGTCACAGCTTCCAAACGCTCTCAACGCAAAAGCCTACTGGCGCTCGTGATTCTTTAGCTCCGCCCACACTTCACGCCTCCAGGCGCTCGTGTTTTTCCGGGAAAAATCGGTACAGACTATATTTCTCTTATGAATATAATAAAACTAAAGACTTTTTGGAGTTATGAAGGATGCAGTACTACTCTATAGGTACTCAAGATTAACAGGATATTGAGTGAAAACGAGCATTTCACCCCCCCCCCCCCCCTTTAATGAATTGGTGCAAAGTGAGTTAGCTGCGCTAACATATAGATTATGAAACTTCTGAGTAAACTTGACATATAATGATATCTAGCTGTCCTGATGGTGTAGTAGGTTAGAATGTGTCATTATGCAGGAATAATAAAGCAGCATTCTGAATTGAGAGACACTCAATGTGTCTACCTCCATTTAAAGAGGTAGATCAACAAAAACAATTTGTCCATAAAGTCAAAGTAAATGAGGTTCTGAACCCCATTTACATTCATTTTATGGCTAAAAATACTCATTCAATTTATTTTGTGTTCCAAAGAAAGAAAGAAAGAAAAGTTTTTGGATTTCAATTAAATTTTTTGGGTGAACTGTTCCCTTTAAATGCTGTGACTAGTGCTAGTGAATCTCAAGTAAGAACGGCACAAATGTTCTGCAGATACTTGTATGAGCATCAAACAATAATGGGCAAAATCAAGCAAATCAGGGGCAGCATGCAAATCGATCTGGATTACATTCTGCAATGCACGTGAAAAGGGAAGCAAAACAAGGCTTGCAGCAAGTCCACATAACTGACATGAACATGCAGGTTTAATGTATTTTTTTAATTTTTTATTATGACAATTTTTCTCTTCCTCCTCTAGGGTTCGAAAAAGGTCTACTTACCGACATTGCAGCATGATCTTTGTTGTTATTCTGATCGGAAACCCCAAGAAAATAAAACACGGAAAGGGAAAGAAAGTATAGCGATAATAAATGGACAGACAAAGGAAAATCAGAAAAGCCAAGCATGCCTGGCAGAAAATTATGGAAGCATATGGGTAGCATTATTCAATTTGGGATGTAATATGCAAAATGACAATGCAATATGTAAAATGGCAATGCATTTCTGTATTTACATTTACATTTTCCAATACATTTGTGCAACGTTTGGTGCAAAATGAAAATGAAAATTAAATTACATAATTTTCATTTGCCATTTACTACACCAGTTTTAATATTTAAAATGAATATTAATTTTAACGCTTTATAAGTTGCAAAATTAAAATGAAAATGTATTACAGAAATGATTAGATATGTCTAACATGTTAAAGCAAAAACTGTGGCAAAATGATCATTTAAATGCTATTTTTCTTAAATGCATTAACACTCACAGTCAAGACACTTAAGATTACATTTTCATTCGGTGTCCCGCAATGAATGTAGCAAAATTCAATGTGCACATTGAAAATGCATTCCGAGCCGATCACGTGTCCCCGCCCTCGCGCCACGTCAATCATTGTGTGAACAAGGCGGGGCTTACAGAAGGTCAGAGACTCAAAGCTCAAGGAGCGGATTCAAGTGAGACAAGATGGACAAGACAGTTGGTCCGTGTATGTTTTGATCATTTCGGTTTATGGCTTCAATATTTCATTCGCACTTGTGGGCGGAGCTGAAACGCTGCTTTCATCTGATTGGTCGAATCGGATCGGTTTTCATCTGACAGCCTTCAGCTCGGTCTTGTCATTCTTTCAGGCAAAATAAGAGTCAGTGCGAGTGAAGCACTGAAATGTCTGAAACCACCGCTCACTGTTAATTAGCATAATATTTGAATCAGATGTATCTGGGCACATAATTCGTGCTGCTGAGACCTGCAAATTATTTTCTAGGTTGTAGTATTGTATGGATATTGTCCCACTGATAAATACAGTGCAAATAGTTCTGTCCCTTTGGATAACAGTGAAGTGGAAATAAAAATCAACAATAGACTGAACAGTTCCATGTCTGTAACATTTACCACTCTCATCTTTTAAGTCATAAGGCACTAGGTATGTGTGTGTGTGTGTGTGTGTGTGTGTGTGTGTGACATTAATAAATAATTGTAAAAATGAATATAGTTACATTTCTAAATAAAAATAGTAAAATTAGCTCTATGCTGCTCAGTGCTCATGTAGCCTACCCCAGAGCGCCCTCTCGCGGCTGTAGACGGTAATGTTTTCTCTTGGTCCTGAATAAATGCAACTTATAGTCCAGTGAGATTTATATATGTTTTTTTCCTCGTCATGACGTATTTTTGGACTGATGTAACTTATACCGAAAAATACAGGTAACATTATTATTATTATTTATTATGAGAGTAATTGACACAGACTAGAACTTTAATGTTTCACCCAATTCAGCTCAGATCTTCAGACTCGTCTGACTAGTGTTGCTTGTATTACTGGCCAGACTTACCTTCCCAAAAAATCCTATTTCATTTTATTTCATAAATTTAACTATATTTATTTCCACTTCACTGTTATCCAAAGGGACAGAACTATTTGCACTGTTTTTATCAGTGGGACAATATTCATACAATACTACAACCTAGAAATAATTTGCAGGTCTCAGCAGCACGAATTATGTGCCCAGATACATCTGATTCAAATATTATGCTAATTAACAGTGAGCGTAGTTTCAGACATTACAGTGCTTCACTCGCACTGACTCTTATTCTGCCTGAAAGAATGACAAGACCGAGCTGAAGGCTGTCAGATGAAAACCGATCCGATTCGACCAATCAGATGAAAGCAGCGTTTCAGCTCCGCCCACAAATCCGAATGAAATATTGAAGCCATAAACCGAAATGATCAAAACATACACGGGCCAACTGTCTTGTCCATCTTGTCTCACTTGAATCCGCTCCTTGAGCTTTGAGTCTCTGACCTTCTGTAAGCCCCGCCTTGTTCACACAATGATTGACGTGGCGCGAGGGCGGGGACACGTGATCGGCTCGGAATGCATTTTCAATGTGCACATTGAATTTTGCTACATTCAATGCGGGACACCGAATGAAAATGTAATCTTAAGTGTCTTGACTGTGAGTGTTAATGCAATTAAGAAAAATAGCATTTAAATGATCATTTTGCCACAGTTTTTGCTTTAACATGTTAGACATATCTAATCATTTCTGTAATACATTTTCATTTTAATTTTGCAACTTATAAAGCGTAAAAATTAATATTCATTTTAAATATTAAAACTGGTGTAGTAAATGGCAAATTAAAATTATGTAATTTAATTTTCATTTTCATTTTGCACCAAACGTTGCACAAATGTATTGGAAAATGTAAATGTAAATACAGAAATGCATTGCCATTTTACATATTGCATTGTCATTTTGCATATTACATCCCAAATTGAATAATGCTACCCATATGCTTCCATAGAAAATAAACCAAGGAATACATTCACTTAGAGGAAAGATGTCACTTTTGTTGAGAAACCAAAGCATATCCAACTTAAACTGGAGGTTAAAGTAATATTTTTAAGAGGACAGGGCAGCTGAAGAGAAACACAAGCAAGCTGTATCGTTCTCAGCAAATGGATGGGCTGGGAGTTGTCTGTGTTGATTATGTGCAGGAATAGTCAGGTTTTTGATTGGTTTTGGAAACGGACGTGGTATGTTTCTGTAGTGACACCTATAACACCAAACACGACATTCCTGTGCATTTATACACTGATTTACACCTAGTATCAAACAGTGGAAAGTCAAAAGAGGGGCATAAACTAGAAAAGGTTTTGAACTTACACCCAGGTATGAACATCTAAACACCTATAAATGCAACACTGACTGACGCCACACATGCAATAACAAACATTACATGAACTCATGGGTGAAGACTGGCCACAAATTCACGGCAAGACTGCATATGAATAGGATGGTATGAAACTTACTGGAAGGTGTGTGAAGACCTGGAAGGTGCTACGCAGGAAGTTAATGAGGTCCATGAGGTAGCCGCTGGCCCTGCCGTCCGATTCTGCCATGCCCCATTCATAATCAGCCAGCTGAATGAATTCATCAATCTTCTGGTTGAGTTTGGTGTATATTTCTCCTTCGGCTGCATGTCTAGCATCCTAAAAATAGGAAACCATGCATTCAAAAATTTCCTCAAGTGTGCAAACACAACAGTGGTGCAACCAACTACTGAATGATTCCTGGGATGCTTTTAAACAGTATTGAAATGATAAATGTTGCAACAATTAATTGTATGCTTTTTTGTTTAACTTTTAAAAAAGGCTAATATTCCCTTTCAAATGCAATTCCTAGCTGTTAAAAAAACGAATTCGCATGAATATCAACTGCGAAATGTGGAAAATTCCTAGTTGCACTGGAAATCAATTGGCAACTGAAGCAGTAAATGTTGCAACCACTAAATCGTCATGCAACAATCAAACATAATTTTTAGGACTGGGACAATACGCTAATCTGCCGATTCAATACTATCCTGATACTTATGTGCCGATTGAATATATATTGCTATAATTGAGTATTGCGAATATATAACTTGTGATTAGATATTAAAATTATTTGTGATTTTTGTTAGCTTATTAAAGACTAGACAATGGAAAATACATGATCATACCGTTAAAAAGACTGTAGTACATTGAGCCTGCCAAACTTTAAGTACCAAAACCCTGAACTTGCACATAAATATAATAGTCAAATGTTCAACAAAATGAGTAGAAAAATACTTTCTGAAATAAAATAGTGCTTTGCACTAATTTTACTTCGCACACCGGATTAGTCCTTTTTACTCTGCTAGTTTTCCCAGCAGTGTGTAAAATCCAAAGTGCTTGGGATTTAAAACGTGAAGGTGCAGAAAGAATTCTCAAAGAGGTTGAAAAATATTTTCTAGGCATATCAATCGGTACACTTGGTGAACCTTAAACGGTTAAAAAAAAAATCAAGTTGTAAAAAACAAAATTTGGAAACTGGTGGGGATGAATACTTATGCAATTCGTTGTAATCAAACTTGAGCAATGCTAACATGCTGCTGCATGTTTAATGACTCAAAAAGAGGTCACCCGATAACACCTCCGTTTTGATACATTTAACACAGTAGCATCAAAACAAGCTCAGTATGCAGTTCGTGAAGCCTGAGGCGGCTCCTGTCCTGTGCTTTACTCTGAGGGAACCACTCCAGAAGGCTGTTTTCTGATCACAGTGAGCCCTTGGCAGTCATACAACCGAGTGAAATGTGTAATTAAAGAACATGTATGTGAATGACTTTTACCTTGAAGGTGGAAAGCCCGTAGAGTCTTGTGGTATGAACTGTTTCCGGGGAAACATTGGTGATGTTCGTGATAAAATCCTCCAGGTATTTACACGCATACTCTAAATGGGTGGTGTTGATGATAATTTGAACTAGCTGAAAAACATAACAGAAAATAAGGCACACGTTATTTTCGAAACTGAGCTTCGCAGACAGAGTGAGGCGATTGGTCACATTAACGTTACCTCAGTTAATCCTATGTGTGGCTTTTTGATTAGATTTTGTAAGCAGCTGCTCAACGTCCTCGTCAGCAGCAGGTTGGTGGATTTACGAAGCATGTCGTCAATCTCAGTTGAGCTGAAATACAAGTTAACCAAGAAATATGTTCAATCTTTGCACAAAGACTTACTTTTTAATTATGTCTCATAATATAATTAGGACACATAGTCGACAGAACACATTGTTAATTCTTGCACGGATTGTTAGCTCATACAAATATATACTCAGACACACAGAAGGTTGAATAATTCTTAAAGACTTTGTCTGGACAACCACGTTATTTTCTTGATCAGGTGAACCTAAATTTGATTATATATTTGCAATCATTACAAAATATTGCACACTATAACAGTGAACTCAACATATTTGATAGTCAATTATTACACTCCTTGACAATAGGTTATCGTAGGGCAAGGCAAAGTTTATGTACATAGCACATTTCATGCACAATGGTAATTCAAAGTGCTTTACATATAAAATGAATTAAAATAATCATACAAATATAATAGTTGTGTTTAAGTGCCTCAATTTTCCTCAGTGTGAAAAGATGCATCTCAAAATCTTTTGGGAAAAATTTTGTATTTTGACATCAAAATTTGAAAAGCTTGTGGCTTTACAGAACTTAAAGATAGAGATCTACTTTTTTGTATTTGATTGTTGTTGTTGTTTTTTTTTTTTTTTTTATAGAAAAAAAAAAGAAAACAAGAAAAGTAGTACATTATTACTATATTACTGTGCCATAGTAAAATACATGTGCCTATTTTTTGATCAGTTGACCAGCTATTTGCCCAATAAGGTATCTATATGACACAGTTCGTAGTTCTTGAGAATATGGTTCTTCTCATTCATTGCATGACGCAGCACAGAGTGCACCTACTCCACACAGACTGCACCTGTACTGTCTGCCGGCCGCGCATTAGAGCGTGCGTGATCAGCAACAGCTCTCCTATGGACACTATGACCACGTTAACCTCTGCCACCCACATCCCTGTTGAGCAAAGGGTCGAAATGATCACTTGTTTGTGCTTCGTGAAAAACTCTCGCCTTGCACGGCGGCACCATTGCGCTGCAAAGATGTACCGTGGCCGATTGTCATTTTCAAAGGGCAAATATTCCCCTTCAGAGTCAGAATCGGCGAACAACATTTGCAACACATCCTCCTGGTACAACTTTGTATTAGCCATCTGGCTATTTTCACTCATAAATCTCACCATTTACACTAATGCTATGAAATTAATTGCTTCCGCAAAAGGTCGCTCATTATCGCTTGCTTAACAAAGAAAGCATTAGAGAGGAGTGTGAAGTCTGCAGTCGTTTGCATTAGGGCCTTTCGCACTGCTTTATTTCCTGAACTAAGGCCCCGTCCACACGGAGACGGAGCTTACCCCAATCCGATCTTTTTTTTCCTCATCTCAAGAAATATCCGCATCCATACGAAACCGCAAAATGATGTAGTATACATGCCAGAACTGTATGTGGCGCTGTAATTCTGCCACAGAGATACACTAAAAACAGAGAAGAAGACTTGGACTATGCTCATAAACATTGCGCGTGGTACACAAGCGAACATGGAACAATACATTTATTAATCAGTGTTAATGTTAGTTAATAAAAAGACAATCGTTCAGTATTTGTCATGTTTTTGTTGCTGTTACATGACGTAGAGGTGTCTGACTAGGGGGGAGACGTGGGCTGATGACGTCATAGTTTCAGAAAATATACGGATTAGCCGTCCAGACGAAACACAAAGACAGCGTTTTCAAACTTATCCACTTTGGGACCCGGTTTAAAAAAATAGCAGTTTCACCTTGCGAAAACGCTGGATCCGTGTGGACGAAACGCCTATCCGATAAAAAATTTGTGCGTATTCACAGAAACGCGTCTCCGTGTGGACGGGGCCTAAATGTACAGCACTAAAATACTGGGATGATTTTGCACTAACTGTTTTTCCCAGTACAATTTAAAGAGTTGACATTACATGACATAAGCCGCTTGACAGAGATGTCATTTGTGCACGGCATTCAACAACGTTAAAAAAGAAGAACAACGCTAACAACAGGAGGATGCTGTGATTGGAGCTGTGTTTCTGTTGTGTCTTGCGGGTTTCACAATTATAGACATAGAATGTTGACGTATACATAAAGCGATTGAAAAAACAGAACGGAGGACTAAGAATCTCCAAGGACAACTGGGAGTGCTACATTTGCTACAAAAGTGCTTGCATCCATACATTTATTGCTGTTCATTATACTGGCAAAATAAGTTGACACAACTATTGTTTAAATCATGGCTGGTGAGGGCGTTTTTGAACACGTCTGGCCAATCAATGTCTACTTGCATCACGGATAGCACCAGTTGTGCTGGTTATACCCTGCTCCGGAGTAGGAGCTAATTTGGTTCTCGAAAAAGGCAGTCTTGTTATAAAATCACACATACAGGTCCTTCTCAAAAAATTAGCATATTGTGAAAAAGTTCATTATTTTCCATAATGTAATGATAAAAATTAAACTTTCATATATTTTAGATTCATTGCACACCAACTGAAATATTTCAGGTCTTTTATTGTTTTAATACTGATGATTTTGGCATACAGCTCATGAAAACCCAAAATTCCTATCTCAAAAAATTAGCATATTTCATCCGACCAATAAAAGAAAAGTGTTTTAAATACAAAAAAAGTCAACCTTCAAATAATTATGTTCAGTTATGCACTCAATACTTGGTCGGGAATCCTTTTGCAGAAATGACTTCTTCAATGCGGCGTGGCATGGATGCAATCAGCCTGTGGCACTGCTGAGGTGTTATGGAGGCCCAGGATGCTTCGATAGCGGCCTTAAGGTCATCCAGAGTGTTGGGTCTTGTGTCTCTCAGCTTTCTCTTCACAATATCCCACAGATTCTCTATGGGGTTCAGGTCAGGAGAGTTGGCAGGCCAATTGAGCACAGTAATACCATGGTCAGTAAACCATTTACCAGTGGTTTTGGCACTGTGAGCAGGTGCCAGGTCGTGCTGAAAAACGAAATTTTCATCTCCATAAAGCTTTTCAGCAGATGGAAGCATGAAGGCCTCCAAAATCTCCTGATAGCTAGCTGCATTGACCCTGCCCTTGATAAAACACAGTGGACCAACACCAGCAGCTGACATGGCACCCCAGACCATCACTGACTGTGGGTACTTGACACTGGACTTCAGGCATTTTGGCATTTCCTTCTCCCCAGTCTTCCTCCAGACTCTGGCACCTTGATTTCCGAATGACATGCAAAATTTGCTTTCATCCGAAAAAAGTACTTTGGACTACTGAGCAACAGTCCAGGGATGCTTCTCTGTAGCCCATTTCCTGCACACGCCTGTGCACGGTGGCTCTGGATGTTTCTACTCCAGACTCAGTCAACTGCTTCCGCAGGTCCCCCAAGGTCTGGAATTGGTCCTTCTCCACAATCTTCCTCAGGGTCCGGTCACCTCTTCTCGTTGTGCAGTGCTTTTTTGCCACACTTTTTCCTTCCCACAGACTTCCCACTGAGTCTTACCCTCTCGCTTGAGGGTGTCAATGATGGCCTTCTGGACAGCAGTCAGGTCGGCAGTCTTACCCATGATTGCAGTTTTGAGTGATGAACCAGGCTGGGAGTTTTTAAAAGCCTCAGGAATCTTTTGCAGTTGTTTAGAGTTAATTAGTTTATTCAGATGATTAGGTTAATAGCTCGTTTAGAGAACCTTTTCATGATATGCTAATTTTTTGAGATAGAAATTTCGGGTTTTCATGAGCTGTATATTTTATATATATATATATATATATATATATATATATATATAAGCCAAATATCAGCCGATAAATATCAGCATTGGTAATCCACTGGTCAACCACTAATCTCTGCTGCTGAGCAGTGGCTACTCACCTCAGAAGGACAGTGAGAGGTAAAACCCTCCAGCTATGTGCACTTCTAACCCTCTGGGAAAGAATTTGGGGTGCCAGTGACAAGCACAACACAGACCCCTCACAACGACCAGCCGAATGCCACAGAGCTTAAAGAGAATAAATATTGGCAGAAAAAATGGCTGGGGTGGGAAATGTGGTGGTTCTAAAGACAGTTTTGAACTGTAAATGAGGGCTTCCCATGGAGAAGGCCATGTCACGATAATAGCTTCACAAGCCAAATTTGGACAAATTCTGATTCTAGATGTATTTTTGATTGTTTTGCTACATTACATTTACATTTAGTCATTTAGCAGAAAGTTTTATCCAAAGCGACTTAAAAATTAGGACAATGGAAGCATTCAAAATCAACAAAAGAGTTGCAAGTGCTATAATAAGTCTCAGTTAGCTTAACACAGTACATGTAGCAAGTGTTTTTTAAAAATATAATAAATAAAAAGAAAACCGATAGAATACAAACTAGAATAGAAAAAGAATAAAACAATCTGTTGTTAGAGGCCTTTTTAAGATTTTTTTTTTAAAGAATATAATTAGAATAGTGACTACTATAATTAGAAGGTCAAATAAAGATGGAATAGATGTTTTGTACCCGATTCTTGAAGATGGCTAAGGACTTAGTTGGGCAGATCATTCCACCAGGAGGAAACATTTAATTTAAAAGTCCATGAAAGGGATTTTGTGCCTCTTTGGGATGGCACAATAAAGTGACATTCACTTGCAGAACAAAAGCTTCTAGAGGGCATATTAGTCTGAAGTACTGTATTTTCCGGATTATAAGTCGCACTTTTTTCATAGTTTGGCTGGTCCTGCGACTTATAGTCAGGTGTGATTTATTTATCAAAATTAATTTGACATGAACCGAGAGAAATGAACCAATAGAAAACATTACCGTCTAGAGCCAGGAGAGGGTGCTCTATGCTGCTCAGAGCTCCTGTAGCCTACAATGAGCAGCATAGAGCGCCCTCTCGTGGCTCTAGACGGTAATGTTATCTATTGGTTCTTGGTTCTAAATGAATGCGACTTATTGTCCAGTGCGACTTATAGTCCGAAAAATACGGTAATGAATTCATAGCGCTTTTTATGTACGACTCAGCACTGCTCGGTTCGGCATTGTTTGCATTTCCACTGCCGTTTAGTATCGCTTTAGAGTGGGCGGAATTATTCACATGTCGTTATAGTTGCGCCGCTTCATTCCGCGTTGCCCCATTAAGCTCTCGCTGGATCCACTCCCCTGCTGACAACAAGAGGAACGTCTGTACTTCCACAACAGAAAATAAAACTTTTTGGTTGTAAAAAAAAAAAAAAAAAAGTTTGCACATTCAAAGCAGTTGTGTTCAATCCTTCGCTGACTGTGCTGATTTAAATCTAGTGGTTGTTTTGTGTTTTTGTCGCAGGTTCAGTGACGCAGGTAGTGACGATTCATTCTGGCCAATCAGTGATCAGCAGAGTTTACACGTCACGTTTTGGTAATTGTATGGTTTACTTGGAGCCAAAACTGAGGTGGTACTAAAAAAAAAAGTACCATGCACTGTACCCAGTGAAAAATTCCCCAAAAGTGAACCGTACTGTGCCATACTATGCAGTGAAAAAGTGCCATTAGATATAGGAGTGCAGAGCCAGTGGTGGTTCTGTAGGCAAACATTAATGCCTTGAACTTTATGGGAGCTGCTATAGGTAGCCAGTGCAAACTGATAAACAGAGGTGTCACGTGCATTCTTTTTGGCTCATTAAAAATGAATCTTGCTGCCACGTTCTGGATTAATTATAAAGGTTTGATAGAACTGGTTAGAAGACCTGCCAAGAGAGCATTGCAATAGGGCTGGACAGAACAAGTGAAGTGACAGTGAAAGTGAAAGTGAAGTGACATTCAGCCAAGTATGGTGACCCATACTCAGAATTTGTGCTCTGCATTTAACCCATCCGAAATGCACACACACAGAGCAATGAACACACACACACACACACACACACACACACTGTGAGCACACACCCGGAGCAGTGGGCAGCCATTTATGCTGCGGCGCCCGTGGAGCAGTTGGGGTTCGATGCCTTGCTCAAGGGCACCTAAGTCGTGGTATTGAAGGTGGAGAGAGAACTGTACATGCACTCCCCCCACCCACAATTCCGTCCGGCCCGAGACTAGAACTTACAACCCTCCAAGTTTTCTGGCTGTTTTTGAAGGAGTTATGATTGATGTGCCTAACTGGATGGTGAAATTGTGATGAAACGATGGGTTTGATGGAACCACAAGCAGTTCTGTCTTGGCAAGTTTCAGTTGAAGGTGATGGTCCTTCATCCAGCAAGACATGTCAGTTAGACATGGTGGGAGCAGCTATAGTCAGATCATAAGGATGGAATGAGAGGTGGAGTTGAGTGTCATCAGCGTAGCAGTGATATGAAGAGACATGTTTCTGAATGAGAGAGAAGAGAAGTGGTCCAAGAACTGATCCCTGAGGCACCCCAGTACTTAGATGTTGTGACTTGGACACCTCACCTCTCCGAGATACCTTGAATGACCTATCTCAGAGGTAAGACTCAAACCACTGGAGTGCAGTTCCTGAGAAGCCCTATGCCAATAGGGTTGACAGGAGGATCTAGTGGTTAACCATGTCAAAAGCTGCACACAGATCCAGCAAGATGAGCATTGAAGATTTGTGTATTTGCTAACAAGATTCTACATCCAAAGTTGATTTTCAGTTAATATTTGCATTTTGTTCTGAACAAGAATAAGCATACTGAATGAATGAGACTGAAAATTGCTGAATGTCTTCATGGGTGATGGGGAATTCATTCATTCTGCTCACCTGCGATGGAGTGACTCTGAGAACTTTAAGCTGGCGTAAATAAACTCCTTCACTTGAGAGTAGATTTGAGGCACTGATTGGGACATGGGCAGCTTCTTTGGAAATTGTTGCTGATTAATAAACAAAAAAGACAATAAAATGTGATTCATGTCCAGTCAATTAAAAACAGATATTCATATTATATATATATTTTACGAGACTATTCTGACACAATACAAGGTACAAATTGTCTAAAATAATTGGCAAAAATGGCTTTCTTTGAAAGATTATTTTACTATATATACATTAGCATATTAGTTTGATTTCTGAATCACTGGATTATTGGCTGTTGAAAATTCAGCATTGCCATCACAGAAATATATTACATGTTAAAATATATTAAAATAGAATTCAGTTTGTTTAAATCGTCAAATTTTTTATAAGAGACTTCGTTCATACATTAAAAATACAGAAAAAGAACAAAAATCATATTTATTCCAACCTTTTCTATCTCTGCATCATGGAAGGGGAAGCGACTGACAACAGCCTTATACTCCTCTTCATTTTCCACTGGAATGGGGCTGTAGTTGTCCTGCTCAAAAATATCCCTGTTTCAGCAGAGGAAACACAGATGTCACTGTAACAAAGCAGAATCTACCGAATTCACTAACACCAGAAACAATGCAGTTGTAGCTCAGCTCACCTGAACACCAGGGCCCATTTTTTGAGCAATGTTTCATTGTACTGATCTCTAACCTCAAACAAAAGGTCAAAAAGTCTGTTGACAGGGAAGCCATAACCCTACAAAACCAAAGCAATTACAGAATCAGAATCAGCTTTGCCAGATATGTTTGCACACACAAGGAATTTGTTTTAATGACAGAAGCTCCACAGTGCAACAGAATGCCAGTGGCAAGACTATTATACAAATATACAAAAAAGGCACAAAATAGCAAAAACACAATATAAAAGGAGACAATTTTGTATGTACAGGTATGTTATGTGCAAATTTGGAATGTAAATAAGTGTTAAACAAATGTATGATAGTGTTGTGTGTTCCAGGTTTTATTGTCAAGTGTTCGTGAGATGTAGCTGCAGAAATTACAGCTGAAGTTTTTAAAATGTAAAGCATATAGACATCCTGACATTAATGTTTGATATAAATTGTAATAAAATCTAAGTGTAATTCAAGTGAAGTCATCAGAGAAGTCATACTTTAAACAAAATAAAGTTGTAGAATACCTGTAAAGTGTCTGCAAATATAACAATCAGGTTCTTCAGTTCCAGGACCAGGTCGGGATCTTCGCAGTAGGACTAGTGGGTTAAGAAATAATAATAAGAATTATAAAAATGACAACAAAAGGTTGCATCTTCACATTAGTTGTCTTCACAAATGTGTTTAGAACATAAAGCATCTGTGGGTGAATATTTTAAAGAAATGTGCAGGTCATATTTCACTCCAAATTGAAAAGAAATAAAATTAGTAAAATGGCTTCACTTCTAAAATCTTCTAAAATCAATTCATCATGATAACAAATGACAACAAATAAAACTATTTTTTTTATTATCATCATATTTGACCATAAATAAATAAATAAATATATATATTAGGGCCGGGACTTTAAGCGTTAATTGAGATTAATTAATTACACAAAAAATAACGCGTTAACTAAGATTAATTAATTACACACACAAAAAAAATCCCGCGTTTTTAATAACTTATTTTTGCACCGCGGAACGTTTCTCACTGGATGAGTTTCGGCGGGACCGATTATACTGGAGCACCAACTAGCATTCGCATATCACTGCTGCAGCACATTGAGTCTCAAGTATCACCTCAACGCAAAACATATAGCAGCTAGCGTGGACTTTACACTTTATGTTGAACTATGTATTATTGTGTTGGTGCAACAGTTTATGTTGAACTCTTTATTGTTTTGGCCAAGGTTATTGAGAGTTGGACTGAGTATGTTATGGCCTCTGAAGCAACAGAGAGATGTTTTCTAATAGTCAGAGTTTCCAATGTTCTGAATGTAATTGACAGTATTGTGTTTTACTTAAAAAAACACTTTACAGAAGGTTCCAGCACCTATAAGCTTCCTGAATTTCTGATATGTAATATTTCTAAATTGTTTCTAAATATGCTATTGCTACACTTCATGGCAAAAATTGCACTGGTCTGGCTAGACTTGGTTGAACAAAAATAAACAATATTTTGTTGCTAAAGCTTATGTATTCAGTCATTATTCAATGGTATACTATAAATCCATGTGAAAAAAATTACTTCTCACTGTTCTCAGGTCAAATATTTATATGCGATTAAAATGCGATTAATTTCGATTAATTAATTACAAAGGCTCTTATTAATTAGATTAATTTTTTTAATCGAGTCCCGGCCCTAATATATATATATATATATATATATATATATATATATATATATATATATATATATATATATATATATATTATGCTCATGTATATTACACTCATATATGTCTGTGTGTGTGTGTGTGTGTGTGTGTGTGTATTAAAGGGATACTCCACCCTAAAATGAAAATTGTGTCATTAATCAATTCCAAACCTGTAAAAGCTCCTTTCATCTTCGGAACACAATTTAAGATATTTTGGATGAAAACCTGGAGGTGTTTCAAAAAGTGTTCCCATCGCTTCATCTAACCGAGATTGAACATCTGATGGCAGATGGAGTATTCTGACAACGACTTTCCATACCTTTTATGAACTTTGACACTGTTATTTACTTGGCAGTCTATGGGACAGTCTCAACCCTCCAGGTTTTCATCCAAAATATCTTAAATTGTGTTCTGAAGATGACATGGGGGTAAGTGATTAATAACAAGTTAAAAGTAATTTATATATATTATATATATTTTTACTTTTCTTTAAAATTACTTTTTTAACTGATAACTTTTGAATGGTTGTGTTTGTGGAGAACTGGATGAAGTTTGTACTTAATTTCATGTAATATTGCTAACTATTCTGGTTTGAAATATGAGCCAGACATTCTTTAATTCGATTCACACCTAAAACTGCATAATAAAACTTTATGTTATTAATCCATTCAAACAGCGGATCCAAGATCCAATGAATCACATTTCTGCAGACCAGACTAGTTTAGGTTTAGGTTTTCACTCTAAATGTGTAACTCACAGCCAGTCACTCATTGATCAAATACACTTGTGTCTTAATGAGTCTTTAGGTTACATTAGCATCTAAATGAGGCTGTCCAGCCCTCCCCCACTGCTGATGAAGGAGGCCTGTTCATGAGCTTAAATAGGAGAGAGCAGTGATTGACCGAAGCAAGGGAGTGATTACTGACAGGATTAGTCAATGTCTGAGCACACAGGCCTGCCCACCCACCATCATATGAAACCCCACGGCACCGTGCAGCAATGATCCAATGTGATAAGTGTCCAAACTCAAACACACTTAATTATATCATTTAAAAAACAAAAAAAGAAAAACAAAACAAAGAACAGGAACAGATGCCAAGTTAAAGATGTCTTGATGAACTTTCGTTATAACCCTCTTTTAATAATCACTATTTGTTTTATTAGTAAATTAAAACCACAAATAATACTATAACCACTATAATATGCAGTTATTGGTTTATATTTTAAGCATATTTTAATGTTAATTGGATTTTTCATTATTATCTTTCTTTTTTTTTTTACTTTTTAAAAATAAGTAAAAGGTAAACTAGATATAGCCTAATTCTTTTATTTAAATAAAAAGTAAATAACAGTACATCTTAAAATCAATTACATCAATATAAATACTAGAAATATCATTTAAATATAATAATAAAAAAGTAAAATAATAATAATAATGATAATAATACAAATAAAAAGAGGGATGTTTAATACATTTGAGGTGTGTGTGTTTGTATATATATATATATATTTAGGGATACACCGATACAACTTTTTCCAGTACTTGTCCGATACGATACTTTTATTTTTGGTACTTGTCGATACAGAGTACCGATACCATTATTATTTATTGCATTTGTAAAAAAAATGTTTTAATATATTGGTTACAGAAACCAATAGAGTATGTATAATGTTACATGGTTAATTTCATTTGTTAAGTAGATCCCAGGGCTCTGAACCGGTTCAAGGAACGAAAACCGGAAACGAACAAAATTTTGACAGGAACAGAACCAGAAACTAAATAAAATTTTATAGTTCCGAACAAAATCGAAAAATGTAAATGGCCATTAACCGGTTAATAACGTTATTTTATCTTTGCAATTAATATTTTAAATTTGCTGTCAACCAATCATAAATTCCAGCAGTACGGCATATGCAAATGTGCTGAAGCCAATGAGTGAAATGTCCGCTCAGCTGTTAACTCATCATAGGTAAGTTGCAATGGCAATGCAGGGCCGGATTAAGATCAAATTAGGCCTGATGGCACAGCGCAAAAAAGGCCTATTTTTTCTCGGCTTTGGGGCATGTACATTCGACACTCAAGCACCAGCATGCTTAGCCTTTCCTGTCCAACTGAGGACCGCGGCTCTCTTCTGATAATTCCTAACTTTGAGATGCTCTGCTCGCCGATGGCATTGACATCATCATGCAAATATAGATGGGCAACCCAATTTCGACATTTCGAAACGTCTAAGAAAGATTTAACTATGACAAAAGCTTAAACAAGCTCTGCTGATTCTTTGACAGTCACCGGTCTCTGAGTGCATGAATGCAGCAAACTGTATCAGCTAATTCTGATGATTAATAATCAGTTAAACGGTTTAAAAAGTCGTTTATTTATTTTCAGTAAATATTTATTTCAGTTGTCATTTTCATATATATATATATAACATACTTTTTTTAGAAGGAAAAAAAAAGATGATTTCATTCAGAAATAGACAATGCAGTCACAAAATGTTTACAAACATTACAAACTATAATAAACACTGTTAACAAGCTATTTTTTATAATCATTTGGCATTCAAATTCATTGCGAATACTGAAACATTTGATCTTGTTTTGAATGAGACCCAACGTTGGTTTGAGTGTTTCGTTTTGGCATAAATTAATTAGTTTTGGTTTTGTCGTTAATATGCTATAGCTTCTTATATTTTTAATTCCTGTTCTTTTCTAAATACTGTTAATTGAAATGATTTGCTGTGGAGTGAGGGGAAAATAGCCTAGCGGAGCTTCTCAAATTTACCGTAAGCTGAACAATTTTCATTTACTGTCTTAACCTCAAAGTAATTCTTAGAATTAAATTTGGAGTCCGTCTTTCGGACGCAAATACAGCATTATTTATTATACAGTAACTATTATTCTGTATTCTTTGAAATGTGACGTTACTGACTAGGGATGTTAATTTCGTTATTTTTCGTAACCAACAACCATTAACCAACAAGATTATTTTAAATAATAATAACTGAAAGTACAAACGCTATATAATAAATAACATTTTAGCATCCAGATATGTCGGGAACATGGAAACATTTGGATTCCTGCCGAATGAAAGAGGTAGGCATCAGCTTCACCTTTAATTTGTTTTTGGACTGACGTTTTTTTAGCCTATAACTTTAGAGGATTTGCTTTGGAGATAAACTAATAAGTGTTTTTATAATGTTTTAAACATTTTACTTTAGATTAGTTACAGGCATTTTAGCCTTCATTATTTCGGAAGTAATAGGGCTAATAAAATGCGATGTGAGCCGTGACTTTATACACACACACACACACACACACACACACACACACACACACACACACACACACACACACACACACAGACACCATATATATTTTTTAAATATTAACATGTATATACATTTATATATTTCTATTCTTATATTTTATATTATACATAGATATATTTAATAAACAAACATAACATATTTTTCTTAAATATATATATATGCATGTGTTTTGTTTACAAATACATAAAAATACACAGAGTACAAAAACATATATTACCTAAACAAAAACATTTATTTTGGATTCGATTAATTGCAATTAATTGTTTGCCAACACTAATATATATACAGGTGCTGGTCATATAATTAGAATATCAAGTTTATTTATTTCACTAATTCCATTCAAAAAGTGAAACTTGTATATTATATTAATTCATTACACACAGACTGATACATTTCAAATGTTTATTTATTTTAATTCTGATGATTATAACTGACAACTAAGGAAAATAATAAATTGAGCTGGAATGGTAAAAGAAAAATGGTTGATGCCCCAGGTTTTGGCAACTTAATGCAGTTCTCACTCAATTGTTGATGAGTGTTTAACTAGTTATTGATTTAGATGTAGATCTGTAGATGTGAGCTATTCTATGAGAAACTGTTATCAACATTAACACAAAGCTGGCAGCAGCTTTAGCCTCCACAAAGTTCTCCAGAGCATTTAACCATGAGCCAGACGAGTTTCTTCCAGGTTGGTGGGGTTTGATAGTGAGGGTGGTTGTACAGAAGCTGCACGTTTGATTTACAGCCCTTTGCACTAGTGTGATTCTCTTGTTAAACATTTAGATGGGGCACAGTGGCCTGCCTCTCAGACGCGGGAGTGAGTGCGTAAATCACACGGTTAAATAAGCACTGGTCAGGCTGCAACACACACTGTCACTCCACACTTCAGGACGTGATGTACTTCATTGACAAGCATTAGGACGAGAACACAAACACACACATGCGGATATATGACACCAATAACAAATAGTATACTATTTAAATTCCATTAATTATTTTATAGCATATAAAGGTTATGTGTGATGTATTTATTAAATAATTATTTTATAGCATATAAAGGTTATGTGTGATGTAATTATTAAATAAATATATTATTTAAAAGATATCATTATTTTGAATTATATATATATATATATTATTAATATTTATTATATTTATAGTTTATATACATCATATTTAGGTCTATTATTTATTTACTTTTTATTCAAATAATTTAATTACACAAGATCTAATTAAACTGGAACTTGTTAAACATAAGCAAATGAACAAGAAGGATAACTGTTATTGCAAGTTAAAATCACAGTAGCATTTTTTTATATAATAAAATATAACATCCTAACTGAAATATTCGAGTGGGTGCTTCAAGAAAACAAATATATTCAAGCAATTCCTCATGATACACACATCATATTCTCATATATCATCATAAAATTCATTTTTTGGGGGTTGGTTTAATAAAAAAAAGAAGAAGAAGAAGAAGAAAATTGCTTTTGTGAGTGTATAATTTCAGCCTGAAAGCATGTATTTAACGGAGATATACACTTAAGGTTCCCATGTGTTTTGAATGGTGAATCACCATGACTTTTGTTCTTTAATTATTATAATTATAAGAAATTAAAGAAAGAAATATTTGTTCTTCAAATTATTACTGAAATAAATATATATATATATATATATATATATAGACATTTCTGGTGTCCATTATCAAATCTGGGAATTAATTCATTTAAATGACTATAAAATGACAAAATTTTGTTTTTGCTTTTACATTGTCATTTTTTTTAATGTAAGATTACTGGAGTACATTTTACAAGAAAATACCACTTACAGTCTTTCTACTTCATATGTCCATGTTTAATATGCTCCTTGCCTTTTCTCTGCAATAATTTGTGAAACTGACTAGAATTCCTGAATGAAAATTGTTTCAAAGTAAATCCTACACCATTTTTTTTTTTATCAACGCAGGCAGCTCAGGAGCTAAGAGGGCTTTAGTCGTGTCTTTCAGTGAAGTTTATTTTCAAAACAAGGCATTTGGAATGATAATTGGAAGCATTTCCTGGTGAGCCCTTTCAGCGGCGATCCATTCAATCTGATCTAATGGAGAGGTCAGTTGGGCCTAATGAGGACAGATTGCAACAATAACAGCAGATTAACTGTGAATATTCTAAACTGCTGGGGCTGAGAGTGTGTTTGGAGGGCCAGTCAGTTGTAAATCAGTGAGGGATTATGCAAATACCCACAGCCTGTGTCCTGCGGCCCGAACAAAGGGGTCAAGCCTGCTCTCTCCCACTGCTAGCTAACTTTTAATCACAAAAAAGAGACTTGGGCCAGAGCACAGCAGAGAGAGAAAGAGAGGGGGATGTCAAATCTTTGCATGAGACTCCTTAGTGCATCCCCCACAGTGCTCAGACTTGACTGGGACGAGTGTGTGTGTGCAGGACTCACGGAGTGTGTGCGGAGCACTGCAATGATTTTGGACAGGGCCATGTTCCACAGTTCATCTGTGAAGGCTCTAGTCACCAGGCCTTGTGTGGCGTGAAGTATGTGATCCTCCACCACAAAGAACCTGCAAAGCATGATGGGAGTTGGCATTACTTTATCAGCTTGAGAAAACTACACAAATGAATGCAGATTTAACTTACCCGACAATCTGATTAAAGTACTTCCTGTAGCCCTCCACTGTCTCGTGCTGAAGTGAAACACATTCAATTAAAAAAAATACATGAAATCAAACTGTTGGGGTTGTACAAAGAGCAACGGATACTAACCATGTTAGACTGAGGCTGCAGTACTAGTCTTGCTTGTTTTTTTCTTTGCTTCCTATAGTAATTTTCAAACGTCTCCCTGTCTCCCTATAAAGAAAACAGAATGTGGCATTAAAAAACTAATTAATATCCATTTAATTTAATTCATTCAAGAGCATTCAACTTGCACAGCATGCAACTGTTCATTTTACCCCAGAGCAAACTGTTTTGTAATTAATCAGGTTAAGGCACACAAGACACAGAATGTTTTCTAATGCAAACCAGTCAATTGTTCAATCACTGATTGACTTTAGCAATGGATTTTCAATTTCACACTCAAGCCCCTTTCACACTGCCATTCCGGCAAATACAGGGGTAAAGTGTTCCTGTAATTGTTTCCTGGTCGCTAGATTTGGCACTTTCACACTGCGAGTGATGACCCGGTATATGTGCGTGCTTTCACACACAACCCTTGAAGATCCCGTAACGACACGTGACATCCGCATGTGACGTGTAATGTACGAGTCGACAACGCTAGGCACGTTATACTTTCACTGAAGCAAGCAAACGGTCTCGGCGTCAGCGCGGAAAGTGAGGAACTAACTGATCTCTGCTTCATTACAGTTTGCACACATGTTATCGTCGCGAATGTTGATCTTCCTTCAAAACAGCCGGTAAAAGAGTCACGCGATAACGCGCGTCATCACTTCGACACGGAATTAGATCTGGCTTTTGTTCACACAGCGCTCGTCCCGAGTCGAATGTTACTATGTCCCCGACCTGAGTTCAATTCGGTAATCAATTCCGGGACGTGGTTGCTTTCACACAGAAGACGACCCGGCAATGTTCCGGAAATATTGCGGGTCCGACGTGCAGTGTGAAAGGGGCTCTAAGTTGAGCAACACCCTAGCAACTGTATAGCAACACCTTAGCAACCACCCTGGGTACCCTAGCAACCACATATGCAGCAACCACCCAGGGTAGCCTAGTAACTGCATAGCAACACCCTATCAAATCTTTTAAATGTAAAAAAGCCTGGTCAGGCTTTCTCAAGCTAACTTCAAAGTTTGTCTTGACCAACTTTTTTATCTAGTTGTTGTTGTTTAACGACGCTTTCTATTAAGCTCTTTTGTGATGTTTCGTGACTTTTGATTCATACTCCATAACTCTGCATCGCAAGTGGAATTCTGTATCAGGTGGGCTACCAAGCAAGTTTACTAAATCTGAAAAGCCATACATATGAAGCAGGTTATGCAATGCAAATATCAAAAATTAACACATCAAACACTATGGTAACAGTATTTTGAGGTTATAATATAGTATTGTGCAAAGAACTGGGCTGAAGCTTTTATTTTTTTAATCATTCACCTCATTATTGTTTTTTGTGTAAAAAGGAATAGAAGTGGTTGACGTTTTGCTGCATCTAGTGTTCATTTCAGCTGGAAACTAGATGTATAGGTATGTTTATATGTGGTTTGACTGAAATTTAGGCAAAGTGTATTCCCAAAGTGTATTCAATCTCTCTGAAGGCAAAGCACCTGTGCCCCCTCTCTCTTCTCGGTGTGGCTGAAGAGTGGCCCTCGGCTCTTGCCAGCAAATTTGAGCAATCTGGTAGCACTGCGGTCAAACGCGTTCGTGTTCTCATTAACTGAACCATTGAGGGGAATGCCCTCGACTCATCCTATGGCCAGTGAATGCACCGCAGTTTGTGCACAATCTGAATGCCGAAGCAAAATAACTTTTTCACTGCATTGTTTTTAGGGAAAAAAGGGGGTTACTGCTCGGTCAGTCCCATTAGATGCTGCAGTCTGACCCTTTTGTTGGTGTTAGTTCTGACCAGATGAGCGATGGCACAGAGCACGAACAAACTCAATCTCACCTCTCCACAGTTTGCGTTTGGTTTAAAGCAAAAATAATATTGATATCACGACAGTCAAAACTCTGGAAATCCCTTTGCTTATACAAGCCATTAATGTTCGAGGAGCCACTTTGAGAGAAAAGCCTTTCAATGAAAACGCACTGTCAACTCAGAGGCTGAAAGCCTATTAGAAACAGATCAACAGGAATGTTTCTCAATAAAACACATTGTGTTCTACTGCAGAACCCAAACAGACTTTCATAACATGTTATGGAGACAGGCTGTTGATATATTGGTTGTTCACTGTGTGCACAGCACATCTGTAGTAAAAGAGATGTTGGGAATTACCAAAACAGTGTAGATGTGAAGACATCGGTAGACTGGAGAAAAATCCACCAGATCCTGCGCCGTCAAGACCTTAAAAAGAAAACCGAAAGGTTTAAGAAACATTTCCTGACCCAAATGACTTTAATGGCAATGGATTGAACAGTGATGTGTTAACTTAATTAATAATATAATATTTTATATAAGTATTAAGCAAATGAGCATTATTAAAAGTCTAATTTATGTATTTATGCATCATAGGAATTGTTGTACTGCCTTTACACAGTTTTACCACATTTTTATGTTGGTTTTAAATGTATTTTTAACAGTGCTGGGTAAAGATTATTTTTTTAATTTCAATGAATCACATTGTTATGCACAAAATTCAATAATACATTTAATACAATAATACATCAAGTAGTGTATTGTGCTCTTTTGTGATTTAAAGGTCCCACGACATGAAAATTTCACTTTATGAGGTTTTTTAACATTAATATGAGTTTCCCTAGCCTGTCTATGGTCCCCCAGTGGCTAGAGATTTCGATAGGTGTACACCAAGCCCTGGGTGTCCTGCTCTGCCTTTGAGAAAACAAGAGCTCAGATGGGCCGATTGGAATCTTCCCCTTATGATGTCATAAGGGGAAAGTTACCTCCCCTTTGTCTGCTTTGCCCGCCCAAACATTTTCATTTAATTCAGTCGCAATGTCAGCACAGGCTTTACAAACAGACTTTTACAATATGGATTTGACAGCATCGCCACAAACAGTGAGTAACAGTGTTCATTAATGCCTGATCTGTGATCAGTGATTTCTGATGGGTAGCTAATTATTCAAGTTCACACAGACTTTCTTTCTAAATCGTTTAATACTGTTTATGCATGAGTGAATCAAGCCAGTGACTAAACGATCAACTTCACGTTGTTTCTCTTAGTAACATGAAAAAAATCTGATATTTAAATTGTGATTTAACTACAGAGAGCGATCAAAGAATGCTCCCTTTATTTTTTCGGAGCTGTCAGACATCGCCAGTATATCTGCACACCTGCCCAAACTGTCGTTATAATGAATGATGCTGTTATGCTGCACAACGAAGCTCTTACTGTATTCATGTCGATATTGTGTTTGCTGTTAGTAGTGGTGAAAGCACTTTGTGAGAGAAAACGCATTGCAATGACGAGATCACTGCATTCATGCGATAAACAGACTCTGTCTACTCAATGCTCATCACTGCAGCCTTTCATGTGATGGGAAAAGATCTAAAAAATAATGCTATAATCAACACTTCCACGATTCGTTAATCTCAACAGCTGTTATATATAAAAAAACTAGTAAAAGTAATTTGAGTGGGGTTCCACATGTACCGGATTTTTCGGACTATAAGTCGCAGCTGAGTATAAGTCGCATCAGTCGAAAAATACGTCATGATGAGGAAAAAAACATATATAAGTCACACTGGACTATAAGTTGTATTTATTTAGAACCAAGAGAAAACATTACCGTCTACAGCCACGAGAGTTGATGATAAATTAATTTTGATAAATAAGTCGCACCTGACTATAAGTCGCAGGACCAGCCAAACTATGAAAAAAAGTGTGACTTATATTCAGGAAAATACGGTAATACACATTTCTAATGCAAAGATGTCAGCCAATCACAACAGAGTCTCACAGCAGACACGCCCCTTCAAACAGAGCATTCAAGCCAGAGGGCTAAAATCAGGATATAACAACGACTTCTATTTTTAAATTTTAAATGTAAAAATCATACTAACAATAGAAGTACACCTCAGGAAACATTAAAAACGCATTTAAAAAAAGACAATTATCCATGTCATGGGACCTTTAAAAGTACTGCTACATGAACAAAAGTGAAATAATATTTGGTTAGCATACACTTTAAACAAATAAGGTGCTTTTTTTACTGCAGTATTCCTTTTACATAGTAGCAGTTAAAATATTTATTGTAAATCTCAATTCATGGTGTACTCGCACTAGGCATTTTTAACCATTAATTTTAATCATAATTCAGAGCCAGTGAGCAACGGGCTTTCAATATATTAATAATACCAAAAAAATGCAATAAAATAATTGTCTGCATTAATTAATGCGGTAACGTGACATTAGCGTGTTTACTTGCCCAGCTCTAATTTTTACTTTTTACTGTAACAGTAAATTGATACATTAATTAAATATTATTAACAAGCATCAGAGGAAAATATTTGCATTTATAAAAAAATAAAAAAATATAATGATTCAAAATGAATTTTCTTTGTCAAATATAATTTTGGAAATTCGGAGGAAATCAGGAAGTTTTTTTTTTTAGAAGATCTTGATGTTGATGTCATACATAAAGCAGGGGTAAGGTATGGAGCTTCATGTTTATTTTGGCCTTGATGATGCTAAATATTCTTAGAATGTACCTCCTCATCCATCTCCTCTTCATCCGCTGCCTCTGCGCTCAGGCCGTTGTGATGGAGAGGTGTTCGGCCATACATAGGTTTGGCACAGCTCAGAGTCACCTGCTTCTGCACTTCACTGTTAAACGTACGGTGCTGCTGAGCCTGAGAGAACAAGGTGATGAAGATAAGCTCAACAACAAAGTCAACAGCCTCTCACTGCAACTATATTTATCTATATACGTGTGCAAAAATATTTAGTACACATTATCTACATTTCAAAACCAGGTGTCTACATAAAATATTTTAAAGCATCAGGGTTTTGCTCAGGCTGTTCCACAAGGTAGGCAGCATTAACATGCAAACAGCAAGCTCTGAAACCTATGATCAATGAATCTATCATCCAATGCATTATGCATGGACATGCAGACACCTGTATAGCCCTCAAAATCAGTCACTTATAAGAATCCGTCTCGGGAAGCAACCATAGCTTAGATTTTGGAATCTAGATTTACAACAGCCTAAAATAAAATAAAATACTACCTGTCTCATTGCGGTTTCACCAATTTTATCCGAGTGCTTTCGGATACTCTCCAGAAAGTCTTTTAGGTCGGACATGGAGATCTCTTTAATCTCCTCTCGGAGTTTAGGAAGCATCTCAGCCATGATTTGGCAGAACCTGTACTGGCTCACTCTGGGAATATAAGTGTTTTCTAGCTGCTCCATGGTTTTCAATGCAGAGTAGTATCTGAAAAGGAAAATAATCATGTGAGACACCAGTTTACTAGTCCCTGAAGCCCCCTAAAATCACTGAAACATCAATCTGATAACAGCAATGTGATGATCAATAAAGGCTACGATGAAACGCTGATATGGAGAGATGCATTGATCAAATGAATAATGAAACAATGTAATGACAACACAGAACACACACAAACAATGATATCTATTTTGTTCAGATGCACCTTTATTTTGACACTTATGTTCATCGACTGTTTTATACATTTGACAGAGGTGTCATTAAATATTTGATAAGTTATAATTGTTATTATTATTATAAGTTATAACAACCATTAGGGATATAGTATTAGCAATTCTGAAGGAGCCAAATTAAAAGATTGTGTTTGTATTACGGCATACTTTGAAGTATCTATAAAAATCATATCTCAGGCTAAGAGAATCACTGTGAGCTTGCACCATGATGAAAGTGAACTCTGAACTCACGTTTCAATACTACAGCCACTAGATGTAAACCATATGTGCCCTAACATGATTTTAGTGTGAAGAGTCTGTTCACAAGTCTATTGCCATAAAACCCTAAAATAACTAAAAATTACAAGAACAACTTTACAGCTCAAACAAGTTTTAAGAGGAGAATTAGTGTAAGCGTTTTTATAAAATTAAAAGCTTGACATTTCTGTAAAATCCATCCCCTGTTCACTTCTGTTGCAAGGTTAACTTTTTTTTTTTAAAGAAAACAAAAGACAAGAAAAATTTCTGTTGATATTAAATGTTGTTGATAAGCAATTTTGCAACTGTGGGGCCACAGGTGGTTGTTTATCAGCACTGAATAACTACAATACTACCACAACATACACAAAAGTTTATTAACGGCTTGTATTCCTGTGCTCTTCACACCCAACTTATAATATATTTTGCTTGTATCAATTAGTGTAGTGGCCAAATTTATGGAATTATGCCGCAATCAAGTCATGGGAAAGCATAGGTTTTTTTTTACCATTTTTAAACTATTTTTCTGTTTCTGAAAACAAGTCTCACTGAGGCTGCATTTACTTAATAAAAAACACAGTAAAAACTTAACACTGTGAAATATTAATACATATTCGTATAATTAAAAATAACTGGTTTCTAACAGAATGCATTTTAAAATGAAAATTATTCTTGTGATGGCAAAAGTAAATTTTCAGTATCATTACTCCAGTCTCCGGCAAAAATGTTGGGCTAAGTAAGATTTAACATAAGTAAATAAATAAATATATGAATGCTCTTATTTGGCAAGGATGCATTAAATTGATGAACATTGACAGTACAAAAAAAATTCAGTTTCAAATAAATGCAGTTTTTTGTTGTTGTTGTTCATGAAAAAGAATCTTAAAAAAAGCAGCACAACTGTTTTCAAAGCTGATAATAATAAAAAGAAAAGAAAATAGTTGCTTTACTGTAAGCATTAAAAGAATTAAAAAAAAAATCATAATTATTCAAAATATTAAAAATATATCAAGTATTATGCATGCAACATGGGCTCTAAAATACAAAACTCGTGCACTTGTGTCTTTCCATATTCAATGCTCTTATACACTTATTAACTTGTACCACAGTAGCCGGTGCCTCTGAATGCTCCCTGACCTCAACGCTCTGAAGTGCGCGTGCGTCCATGTGGAAGGCCAAAGTGGCGCCCTTCTCAGCGAGTGCTACATGTGAACTGTGAAAGAATCCCTGTCTGATTAGACCATGTCCCAGCCTAGTCATTAGCACGCCGTGGCGACACACAGATTAATGGAAAAACACGTTGCACTAATTGCCTCAATTTGGAGATGGCCTGTCATGGGCTTGCTGGTACAGGGCAGTGCTGTGAAGAAGGGCACACACAAGGTCAATTGTCTTTGCGTTTGAATAGTTTATTTATTCATGATGTGTTATGACTGACTAAGTAGACATTCATGGACAAAGAAGGGTCATTATTTTCAAGCTCAATGTGACTAGAGCTCTGCATTTCAGCCCGAGCCCGACGGGCCCCGACTTATTTATTCCCCTAGGGCCGGGCTTCGGGCCAATTTTCACATTATAGCTCACATGCAGGCCGGGCCTCGGGCCTTTTTTGGGTTATCCTTCTATTTATATTTTTAGACTTTACGTAAAAAATGAGAAGCTGATGTCGACGATAGAAAAACAAACATAGAAATACATTTCATAACCTCATAACTTTCATAATCTGATAATTCAACCAGTTATAATTAAACTGACATACTGACATGACAGTCTCACGCACGCGTGCTTTTCCATCAGTGCGACCCACGATTACACTTCACTTATATCCACTTATTGTAGTAGTAGCTATTATAGGCCTCTAAAGTAATGTAAATTAATGTAAACAGCACGAGACCCTGCTAACGCGACTGTCAAGACTGGCTCGCTCTGTGTTTAATGTCCCGCCAGCAGCAGCAACGAACGTGTCTTCAGCGCAGCGGGAAGAGAGGAGGACGGGGTTAAAACCTTCCACTCTGGAGGCTATTCTCTTTCTTCACGATGCTCTGTAAGAGACTGTTCTAACTTTTCATTTGACTGGACTTTATTTTCGTTTAACTGTTGGAAACTAATGGAAAAAAGAATGGACATGTTCTGTGGTGCCTTTTTGAGGTAAGACAACCTGCAAGTTTGTTTTTAATTAATTTAATTTGTTTAGATTGTAGGCTATTTCTCATTTCGTTTGCGAGTGCTGTTGCGAGCCTGCTTCAGTATTTCATTTTTTTATTTTATTTTACTCACTGTGGTTTAATAAATAAACATTTATTAAACTAACTGTCTGTGTGATATGCTTGAAGTGTTTTATATATGGATTTTATTGTAGCCAAGTAAAGTATTAACGTTAATTTGAGATGCTTAATTGATTAAATATGTTTTAGGCTACTCGCTGTCGGCTCGGCTGTTTAATGTTAATAGTCATTAAAAAAAAAAATGCTCTATTTTTCTAAATTAACTTGATAAAGAAACGAAAAGAAACATAACACAAAACTGCCACCTTTTTTAATTGTTGCAAATAGGACAGGCTCCCTCTGTGTAATAAAATAAATAAATAAATAAATAAATAACATGGGCTCGTGTCGGACTCGGGCTGATAATTCTGATGAGCTGTCGGACACGGGTCGGGCCAGGGCCTGAGTGTCTCGGGCCAGGGCCGGGCTCGGGCCTAGATTTGAGGCCCGTGCAGGGCTCTAAATGTGACCTTACACTGATTCCTTCATTCTAGGAGATGACTGAACACTTCTTTTTAAGAGGTTTAAGCATTTTTAGATAAAAAAAAAAAAAAATTATATATAACAAGTTGAATAAATCCATTTAAATGCAATAAATGCCGCTCCATTTGAAAGCACAAAATGAAGATTTATCACTGAACCGGCTTTACTGGCAAGATGCGCATGACAATCATATGTGATTTATCCTGCAGCTCTAAGTTTGTTCGTTGATCTCAAAGTACAAAGTAGATGAGGAAAACTAGGATGCCGGGTGTATTCAAAGCACCACCATTACTGTCTGGAGTGTGTGGAATGGTGCGATGTGATTGGTTGAGTCGATATATCATGTTCTGCAGAGAAAGAAGACTGGCATTTGTCACGGTTTAGAAAAAAACTCGGCGGATATTGTATTTTGCGTAAAAATGTAAAGAAAAATAAGTACTTTTCAATACCGACCAGATACAATACTGATTTTGGTGGAAACTAATGCAGTTTATCGCACTCTTTCTATTTAAATTTTTTACATTGCATACATACATATAAAATAGATAATTTTTAATGATAAAAAATTCTAATGTCTATTTATTTTATTAAAGAATTTAATTTCGGAGTAACCAATTATATAATATTCTGCTGTTTTGGGTACAACCCTCGTATTGCATGACTTTCACACCATTAAAAAAATCTTTCAAATTGTGACTTTATTTGGACCCCTTTCTACAACAAACCATAAATAGTATCTTAATTTTTCTCGTATTTTACAATAACTGTGGTTTTGTAGACAATGATCAAGCTCACACATTCACTTATTATCATACTGTATATATACATGAAGATGATAATTTATTTTCTTTAATTTATGTGAAAATTAGGGTTGTCGATAATTAAAAATGACCCTTTCTCTTAAACATACTGACACCATTTAGAATAAACATGCTTTTAACATGCCTTGTTGAGTGTAAATCTTTTTTTTTACATTTATTTATTATACATTTTATTGAGTGTTTATTTAATTTTTATTTCTGAAACAAATCACTAAAATAATAGTTTTATACTGTATTTGGACGGCAAAGTACAAACCTTCAACCTACTTAAAAGCTCAAATAATATTTACTTTAATATCATGTGGTGGATGAAAATCATTGTCTTTTCAGCACCTTTCATTGAACTTCTGAGCTGAATAAAAAAGAGATTCTAACCTATTTTGTCACCACTGATGAACATGACTGATTTGGAATAAAGAAAAAAACTCACATTTGTCCAAATAAGTAATAAGTTACCTTTTCAATTCAAGCTGCTCCTTTAATTTGCTGTACATTTCCAAGACTGCAGAAACATAAGACAGCATGATTTCAAGCAAAAAAAGACCATTTATTAAAAAGATTTAAAAAAAAATATCTTCATTCAGTGAACTGTAACCATTTCCTAAAATTATATTTCTTTTCAAAAGAAACCACAACCTAACTGCACATATCTACAGAATCATCCATTTGGTTTCTTGATTAAACCACTGCAAAAACAAAGCATTTGTTTGTCCAAGCAATTAGGAACAGTCGTATCAAGTTTTAAGCCAGAGAGACTGTAAAATATAAACACATGAGGACCTGGACTCATTACTGTAACAAGAAACCGGGGAACATAGGCGTTTATGGTATCTGGATAGTTTTTAATAGTCTTCTAACAAAATCTGTGGGAAACAAGCACCAAAAAGTAGCCGTTACAGGTCACACGGTGAGATCTTTGGGCAAATACGGCATCTCACCGGGAATGCAGAGCTGCAACCTCTCCACCGTGGTAGCCATGTTCCTCTGTTGAATGCGGCAGCGGATGACCTCCTCCGTTTGGGCCGTCACCTTACATAAGGGAAGGTCAAAGAGTGTGAAGCCCTCTCAATTAACGAGACAGTCCTTTCTGCGTTATTGTTCTATAATCGTCATTCTTTTCTTCTGCCCATCTAACGGCAGACATACTAACAAAGCCAGACTGTGCCATACCTCCCGTCCGGCGTCTTGAAGTCTTCGATTGGTGTCGCTCACTTGGCCCTTAAAACATAATATCACTTTTGTTAGACAAATAAGCCCACGATTCCCTGTTGTAACTGCTCACCCTTGTAATCAGATCATACTTCATGAGGAGTCAAGAACAAAGGCATGCAAATTCAAATTAAATGTGCAGCGGGAACTTGAACTTTTGGTCGGCGGGGAGCTTTTATGGCCGGTAATCGCTTCTGACAGCCCTTTCTAACAGATTCTGTGACAAACTTCTCAATTTTACTTGGGATTTTTGAACTTTGGTTGTTCCTCTGGCTCTGTCAAACAATTCAAATCAATGACCCAATTGACCACTGGTCCCTTGTTGGTAACTTCAATGAGCTCTATGTGCCATTCATTGTCTGGGGTAAAATGCGGATAGCATTTTCTGGTAATTAAACATTGTTTCTTTCCTTTTTTTTTTTTTCTTTCGGCTGAACACAAACGCTGGGTGGCTGATTAACATCAAATGTGAAGACCTCCACACCACTGCGTCAGTATAGTGCCCCAGGTGCAGGGACCCCATGGCCGCAGACTTTCCCACATATTAAGTCTCATTAGGTCATCGCAATTTTCGAGTTTATTAAAAATCTCATTTATTCGCGAAACAAAGAGGGCCCAGCGACCTCATTGATACCGTATGTGCTTTCTTGTTATCTGAATATGCTTTATATAATGTGGGTCTAATTATGAGGATTGTTGAACCACTCCTGTGCCGTTTGGACACCATATTTCACTCTGGGAAGTGGAAAGGGAGCTAAAGAGAATTGGCGTGCGATTCCAGCATGAGGTCTGAACCCCATGAACGTGCAATAACTGAGGGGCTGTTTACACGACAACGTTTTCAGACAAAAATGGGAAACTTTATGTGGTTTGCCTGTTTTGGGGACTGAAAATGCAAAGTTTCTGAAAAAGGGCAATGTTATAATTTCCTTTAAACACCCAATACAGGAATCTTTAAAAACAGTGACATCATGTGCGTGCGTGAATGTAGACATGTACAGTAGAGGTCAACCGATATATCAGTCGGCCCGATATACGTATATATACGTATTTTATATATATATATGAATATGTATTTTATATATATCGTTCCTGGGAGATAAAGGTAGTCAGAGTATTTCACTCTGTAAATGGGGTGGAGAAGTTGGCAGCTCTCACAAACACAGCAGCGTGATTGAGGGCTCCGTTACTCCACCCAGCTCACAGACACCAGTGATGCGCGGGTTGATCCAAAATGAGCGGGTGCCTGTGGTCACCCGCGGTTGCCCGCGGTTACGAGTCATTCAAAAATATTTTCAATGTTATTCGGGTCGCGGTCGGTCGGGTCGTTTGAAATATAGATGCCAATTAAACCTTTGTAATTAATATAGTACTAGACACAATTTTGAAATACATAGGCCTACACTTTATTGGCTGAATAACTGGCACGAAGATGACGCACGAGCTCAGTCTGCACGTAGAGATGAAAGCAGCACGAGAAAAGGTGAAGACCTGTTTTTGGTAAAACATGACTTTAAAGACTTCATTAAGTGTTGTTTTATAGAAAACTCTTTTTAACCCTCTGTAGTCGATTAACGCATGTATAACCACGAAAAGAACTTAAATTACACTTTCAGTTTTGATCGTACAGTTAAGAGTAATACATCAATCGAATCTGTAAAGGGTCTACTTTTTTTGAATACAGACATAATAACAACAGAACTTTGTGCACTTATAAAACAAAGATAACAAACAAGGTGTGCTGTCTGCGATGATCGTAATGTACAAACACGTCATTAAAATGAACTGTAACTCCGTGAATACTCAACGAAGAGACATGAGAGAGATATCTATAGAAAGCTTGACATGTCTACTTTTAAACCAAACAAGTGCTGCCAAAACAGATATTCTGTGATAAAGTAATCCATATGAAAACAACGCGATGTCTAGTTTTTCACGTCTCCCTTCATTATATTTACTGTGACCACGCCCCCGCGCTGAATGCGCTATTCAGATTCAAACTGAAGCGCACGGCTTGAATACGCCAATAACAGAAGAAAAAACAGCGATACTGTTCAAGTTTTTTTTTTTTTTTACTGTTTGCTTAGCGATGAGAGCAATAAGACATAATGAACCCTGAAAATATGTGGTTGAGGATTTGAGAAATGGATTTCCTCAGAAAAAAAGGATGAAGTGCTTTATTCAGCAGAGATCATAAACATGAGGGGAACTCATAGGGGAAGTCGTGGCCTAATGGTTAGAGGGTTGGACTCCCAATCGAAGAGTTGTGGGTTCTAGTCTCGGGCCGGACGGAATTGTGGGTGGGGGGAGTGCATGAACAGCTCTCTCTCCACCTTCAATACCACGACTTAGGTGCCCTTGAGCAAGGCATCGAATCCCCAACTGCTCCCCGGGCGCCGCAGCATAAATGGCTACCCACTGCTCCGGGTGTGTGCCCACAGTGTGTGTGTGTTCACTGCTCTGTGTTAACCCATTTCGGATGGGTTAAATGCAGAGCACAAATTCTGAGTATGGGTCACCATACTTGGCTGAATGTCACTTTCACTTTCACATGAGTCTCTTTTTATTTATGTATATACTTGTAGTATTAGTTTTCACATAACCTGTAAACATTTTACTAGTTAGACTTTTTCCAAAATATAATTCCTGACTAAATGTATAATCAAGTGAAACATTATGAAGTTTCAGTAACAATATACAATACTATACCATTCAAAAGCTTGATGTAAATAATATAAATGTAACAAATAAATGTGACTGTAACAAATTTAATAATGCTGTTCTTTCAATTTATCCCCCCTAATAAACCTGAAAAAATATTCTCAGCTCTTTTCAACATTAATTATAATAATAATAATAATGATAATGATGATAGCCTAATAAAAATAATAATAATAATTTTTTTGTAGAAAATCAGATTGTTAAGATAAAGATTTTCGTTTTCTATAAATTGTATCTTAATTTTGATCAATGTTTTATCAATCAATTGCCCGTATTTTATAAATAAGAAGCAAATATATAACAGACAATGTAATGAGGCGCCGGCAGGATCACTTGCATGTGACCTGGAGGGCGCCGAAACTCAGCGTGTGCCTCACAGATTTGAGAAATATAAGGCTATCTATTACAGAAAGCTTGAAATGTCTACTTTTAAACGAAAATATTAAAACCAAAATAAATAGGCTACTCTCTGATTATGTAGGCTAATCCATAATGTGCATTTCTCTCTGGCGTTGTCAACTTAATCTTTGCAGCGACACAGAAAACACCAGTTTATTATTACTAAACAATTAAATGTCTCCTTGCATATTTTGGAACCAGCGGGCCATTCTGGGTTGAGCGAGACCCCACAGAATGAGCGAACGGAGCGTAATAGGCCTATATGGAGAAATGCGCAAACCCGAAGCTCATGTCTGCTGAACAGAAACATAAAAATAGACATAGCCAGACTAGACTATTTTAGAACAAATTATGAGCTTATTGACGATTTTTTAAAATAATTTTTGACAAAATTAGAATATATTAAGGATTTTGTTTTAGTTTTAGTTTTATTTAGTTTTCCTTTTTTTTTGCGTAGTTCCTACATCTATGGCCCAATGACGATATGATGAGCATTTACTACATATTAAAAATTGCGGGTCAGGAAGCGGGTCGGGTACAATATTTTCTTTTCCTTTTTTTGCGGTCCGAGTTGTGGGCAGGTTAGTTGAAAATGTCGGTCAGGTGCGGGTTATTAATACATTGACCCGCGCATCACTGACAGACAGCAAAGTGCTCGGAGAGACAGCTGTCCTGGAGCTGCCCAAAATGGTGAATGACATTTGTTCGGAAGCATGGTTTGATGCAGACAATAGCCAGGTTTCCATCCAACTCATTTGCATTTACGAATGCCAATATTCAATAATTTCGTAGTTTAAATTAATGATCAATTAATAACCTTAAAATGCGTTTTCAGCAGTATTATTATTATGTGCAAAAGCCACTTGGAAAAAAAAGCTTTCGCACCCGAATTAAAGGGATTTTAGTCTGAATAAAGTGCTAGTGGCAGGACTGTGAAATGAATAGATGTGATTATGATCATCTGGTAAAATTAAGAGAGTGAGCCATATTTTTGAGATCATTATACTTTGTTGACTGTTTCCCGTCAAGGAGACCGCTAAATGCACGTCTTTAAATGGTTTTGTGGTGCTTGTTGTTGTATTTTAAAACACAACTTTCAAATTACAGTATTTTGACGGTCAATCTCTAATGCACAGTATGTGTCATTTTAAAGACAAGCGCAAACAAACATACACAACAATGGCAGAGTACATGGTACTGTTGTTGCTGCTCAAGAGTTTGCTAATGCTTCTTCAGCAAAGTGTGGATTTACTTCACCAATATTACAACCAACAGCGGAGACGCATCATATACATCATATAATTGTCACTTCCCTACAGGTAGTGTTTACTAACAAGGTAATAGCGCCAACTACTGGCCTAGCATATGATATACAGTATTTTTGGTTGTATTCGCGGATATGTGCAAACACAAAGCTTTTTGAAAACGTTGTCATTTATACGTGAAATATTTTTTAAAACGCAAGTGAAAAACGTTTCCGTTTTGGACTACACCGTTGTCATGTAAACGTAGCCTGAACCATCGTGAAGGCAAACTTGACACCATGGGTATCTCTTCATTCCATGGAAAACAATAATAGTATATCAGTCTGACGAGTAAACAAAAAAAAATTAACGAGGCAATGACAATTCAATTGCCAAGGTGTCCATAGAGGGTTGACAGTTAAACACATCTGATTCAGCTAATCAAAGTCTTTACGAGGGCTAGTTGCATTAGAGGTGGAGCTAATGATCACATACGTCAATCTATTTAAAAATAATAACAATAATAATAATAAAGAATAATAATAATAATAATAATAATAATAACAAAGTCTAAAATTGCCAAACTGGTTAAAACACAGTAAATCATTTGTTGAAAGGCCAGTTTATCCACAATGTTTTTCACTAAATGAACACAATAAATAATAGTTTATCTTTTTTCCTTTATATCCATAGTAAAAATGCAAAGTAGTAAACCGCACACACGGGTCAAGGACTAATAAAGCATTTTGTATGGATTCCACTTAATTGATTCTAGAGATATTACTATTACTGCTTTTCAGCAGGATTCAAAAACACAGCAGTGCTCATTTCATTTTGGACTGTGAGCAAAATCAATGTGAATATGTTGTGCATTTTCTATATCACCCAGCATTGTTTAGCATAACAGTGTATCTTATTTATTTGTAATTTTTTTCCCTTTTCCTGATACTATTATTCTACCATGATACTACCACAATATTTAGCAGAACAAAATTAATTATATATAGATATATTTCTCAATAATATCAATGCATATGTTACTAATCCATAAAATACATTTAATCATGATTTCCACGTACCATCAGCTTCTCAGCATCTGCTCGGACCTTCAGCAGCTCTGTGATGGCGTCCACGAATCCCTGATGATGGAAGTTGCACATTTTCTCAATCTCTCTGTCATGGTTGCGTATTCTGGCATCAAGTTTCTCCATAAACTTTTTGTGTGCATTGGGCTGATCATCGTAAACGGATCTATAAAACAAACGAAGACATTAAACTATTTCAAACAAACAGTCTTCAGAAGTGTCCCATGAATGTCCTCTCATGTTCATTTACATTAACAGTGACCCACATTTTTTTAACATATAAACACACAACAGTTTAGTGTGCCATATCTTAATGGTTTCAAATATCAAAGTCACACTTATAAACTGTCGCATCAGTCTATTCAAACACATTTTTCATAAGTGCTAAATATTAAGGCCAAAAAACAAACTCTTTTAACATCAGATTACAATGAAGGTGGAACCCAAACCACGCCATATCCTACATGTAGAAACCTACAAACTACACAATGTGAGTGCAAACCACTAGAATGCAGAATGTGCTGCAGTTGGAAGGATGCATGAATAGTTCTCCAAGTGCGCCACCCTGAGGGCAACAAAGGCACAGTGCATGTTCAATCGCTGATGCATATGCAAATATTTTAACCAAACCAGCAGGCATAGATCAGTGGCTCTCATGTGGTTTACACTGAACACGGAACATGAAGTGGTTGCCCAGCACAGGAATCAAAACTGCTGTGCAAATGTTTTAAAAAAACTGCTTAAAACCAAAGTTATTACCATGTACTGAATACACCAAACAACATTCGATTGGGAAACCATGACAGAGTATCATGAACAAGAGGAATGCAATTCTTTTTGTTCACAGATCACAGTATTTTTTTTAGCAATGCATGTAAAAACTGACTTTTCATTGGCTGTTTTAACAGCACAACAATATTAAAATGCAAGTTAAATTGGCTGGACAAAGTGTCACACTGCTTGTATGGTGACATAGTGTTGGCCTAACAAAGTTCTGCTTCCTTACATGAAAGAATTAACTCATTTTAAAGCATTATGAATCATGATGAAAATACGTTTCCAAGATTAACTTTAAAAATTTGTTAAAATAATTATTCAGACAGGATAAATGGTTTGTCTCTCCATGACTCAAAAGCAGGTTCTTTCTCTGTTCACAGGTGTGTTGTGTTTGTGTCAAAAGCAGACATTGCTATAAAACTACTTTTGAACAGTCACAGCAATTAGCATAAGATTCATATTAAATTAACCAGCATAAAAATCAAGATATTCATAATAACAAAGTACAGCAAAGTCTTGGATGGCCCAATGCTAGTGAAAACGCCAGCTGGCTCTCTCTTTCAGATGCCGAGCAGAAGGTTCGGATGAAATCCAGGTTGCCATTGACAACACAGCCTCAATGTCTAGACTGTGATTGACAACCTTTAAAATGGCACAACTAGCTGATGCTAGTGAGTGATTGATACTGAGTGATTGATAGCAGGGTTGGGAAACTACATTTTTTAAATTCATGAAGTATTTCTAAAAACTGAGTTAGAATCCACAAAAGGGGCAATGAGTATTTGGGGAAAAGGAGAAAATTGTAAAAAAGTTTATTGCAAAACTTGCATAAGACTTCATGTGCGTGAGTGTTCACTGCAAGGTCTTTTGGCACAGTTTGCTTTCTGCAACTCTCTGATTGGTGGAACTTTCTGTACAGCATCATGGGTAATGTGCCTTTTCACCACAAATTCATTTTCAGTTTATTTGTGCATTTGCTAGTCATAAAAGGACTTAAACTGCATTCAAGGCATACATTTTTTTGTAGTTTATGCTAGCGCCATGTTCTACTGCTTCACAACTGAACTGTATATTAAAACATGGATTTAAAAAGAACTTAAAAATCAGGGCTTAGACAATAATAATAACTAAATAAAAATTAAACATTTTTTTTAAATAAGCTATTGGCTACTATATAAGAAATAAAATAGGTGCCACAGAATAAACATGTTTTATTTATTTTAAAACTTTTAAATTTCTGTCATACAGTCACGTGTCATGTCTCATCTTTTCTTGTCTTTACAGCATTTTAATCAATTTTGCTGATGTTGTATTAACTAAGATTCACTTAAAGTGGGAACTAAATGTCTTTTCCTGAGAAAGAACAAAGAACTGTATCACATAATCTGTGCCAATATCACTGACCATAACTATGTCAGCATCATTTGACCACTGAGTGTTGTTTGGGCTCCTCCTCAATGCATAAATGTGGTTTTACTTCATAAACACATCGAGTCTGTTTTTCTTCATAACATGCAACTATATAGGTGTTGAATTTTATCTTTAGCTTCTTGCATTCTTTCCTTATTGTAGATAAGGTAAGAATATATAAATACGCAATTAGCGATTGCACATATATTTAGCAAAATGCTCCTCTTTATACTTATTTTTTTCTAGCTGACTGATGAGATTATGGACACCAAATGGTTATTACGTGGTATATGTATTGTTGTGTTACATTGTTTATAAGCTTTACACATTTTCTGCAGTTTGAAACACAGAATAAACGATTACGTGAGACATTTCAGTAAGTTTTAGGCTATCTTATAAAATAGCCTACCTTCTGATGTCCATTCATGTTTTTTTCGTACTATAGTGGTAAAGAGAAAGATATGATGGGTTCACCAAAGCGATAACAAATGTCGCATTAAAGAGCGCCAAAACAGTTTTTATTGATTGAATTTTGCTATGAATTTGGCAGAAGTTTAAAACTGATACTTTGTTTGTTAAAATGTAAAAGAGTGTAAAAGCTTTTAGCGATTAGCAAGGGCCATGCGCGTAATTTGCAGGGGGGTTAGGGGGGTCATGACCCCCCCAAAAATCAAATCCAATTTATATAACCCCCTCAATATCATCAAACCATTCAGATTAAAATAATATGAAATATTCAGAATAAATACTTTTGTTCGTTTTCTTTATTAATTTCATTTGCCAGCAAGAAAGATAGTATCATATTTTAAATAATCTGTAATGTATATTTTAAATAATCTGTAATGTACCCCCCGCCCCCCGCACCGACTACTTGGTATTATCCAACCGGCTTTCTCTACCAAGTTCACTATTTTGCGCAGTCCCTGGGATGAATGGGTGGAAAAAGCTGACGGAAAGATGAAAAGGACACTGAAAGGCAGCCAGACAACAATTTTTCATTGTTTGTCGACACCAGCCAAAAAAAGAAAGAAAAGAAAATCCTGACCAAACGGAGGTACCCCGCTAAATTAGCTGTTAAGTTAGATGAGCGTTTCTCAAAGTGTGGGGAGTAGATACATGACAAACATATTTTGTGCCCACTTTTTTTTAATTACTTTATTTATTGACCATACACTCAAAACAAAACAAAGACACATTTAAATGTAAGCCTTACTTAACCTTTTTCACAGGTAAGTTTAAAAGTTTTTCAAGGCGACCGTTATTGATCGTAGTATCGCTTTATGGTTCCCATGGAGACGAATCATTCATTGCTTGTCAGCGCTGATGACTGATGATCTGCTTTTATTTCCTTTTTATTCTAATTTCACAAATTTGTTATCTATAGCAGGATATATCTGATATTCCGATTGTCAAATATGTGCAAGTGGATGTGTTTTGTTGTTCAAACATTTTTATAATGATCGCGTTAATTGAGTTGTATGCGCAACGTATTTTAGGTATCTATCTTATTAAAATACCTAAAAAATTACGTAACGTTAAATTATTATTAGGAATTTACCACCTCCGGTTCAATCTGAGATGTTTATAATATATATATATATATATATATATATATATATATATATATATATATATATATATATATAATTTTTTTTTTTTTTGCAAGGAGTTTGCAAAGTGACAAAATGAATCAAAGCACAACTAAGGTTAACGTCAGTCCACACTTTACTCAGTTTGTGTATTTTCTCAGTTTCTGAATTTGATGTTATCAGAGGCTAAATGCAAACACAATTATTATTATTTTTTTAATCTACTTTTGAGTCTTATTTCATGCAAAGTGATAATATAATTGCACTTTCATTTTCTCTATTTGAAAGTTTTTAATGCTGTTATTTTTGTTTTTGTTATTATGCTGTTTTGTTGACTGGAGTTGGCTGGCTAGATGTTGGTTTGCCAGTGTCCTGTGAGGTAAAGCCAGAGGGTGCCAGGGACTGTGTAGAACCAATGTCACTGTATTGTAACTTAAGTTGATTTTTGAGTCACCCGTTTTTTTTGTTTTTTTTTGGGGGGGGGGGGGCAGCATAATTAAATTATGCAAATTAGCATGTTACCTTTTACACAAGAAAATTATTCCATAAATTAATTAATTAATAAATATGCCGCAAGTTTAACCCCCCCAATGGTAGACCCAAAGTTACGCCCTTGGCAAGGGCACTACAAATAATATGAAATTCACACATTAATAGAACATAGCATATACGTAGATTAGATAAGAGCCATATTGATTATAAATGAGAACGGTTAATGATAATGCCAATTTCCACACAGTTGATAGCTTTACCTGTTGTAGTTTTTTCAAGTTGTGCATAGCATAGGGCTGTGCAAAAAATCAAATGCGATTTTCATGAACATCTCATCAGTAAAGGGGCTCCTAGTATATATCCAGCACGTGCGTTCAGATCAGGATTGCCAGGTTTTCAAAACAAAACCTGCTCAATTGCTTCTCAAAACTAGCCCAATCGTGTTTCGTTCTGGGCGATAAAATAAATTTTTTTTTGAGGGGCTAAACATCACGTTATTGAGATTGGGGTCACTTCGACCCGTGGACATGAAAAACAACCGCAGACTTGGCAACACTGGTTGGCCTTTACTACACAGAACATAGTTCATTGACAATCTACACAAAATTGACGATTTTAATAAGACGATTCATTGCCGATTTTGAAAGTGATTTTGTGTAGATTGTCATTGAACTACGCCTCTGTGTAGTAAATGCCGCTTCATCTGTGACAGTGTTGCCAAGTCCGCGGTTGTTTTTCATGTCCGCCAAAAAAACTTGTATTTTAACCCTGTGATGCAATTTTTTTTTATCAGGGAACCCCCTGGAAACGCGACTGGACTGAGCACCAACCTCCTGCTCCCTCTTATGAAGCCAACAAGGAAGTGACTAAAAAAGTAATTAATCGACTGACCACTTGAGGCTGGCTGCAAAAGCGAGTCAATCCCATAGACTCCCCATGTTTAAATGCCCTACTTTACAGCAGGAAAAAAAAACATGTTTGCAGCCTGGTGCAAAAAATTATTTTGGTTTAAATAGCTAATTTTGCCCTTCATGACAACTGTGAGAGGGGTGAATTTTTTTCTAACTCGTCGGTTTAAATTCTATTAAGACTTAAAGTTCTGCATAGTGGCTAAACATTCCATTTAGATATGTATGTGTGCATGTATATTTTTAATGGATTGATTTATTAATTCACACAAACATACAATAGAATAAAGTAAAAATTACAACAATGAAGAATTCTAATTAAGAGAAAAACTAAATAAAATAAACATGTCCTAATTCTTAACTTCACTAGGCGCGTTTTGTTTTTGTTTAGTTCGCATGTAAATATAAATAAATGGGTAATATTTCTTAGACTAAAGAGAAAATGCATCAGTTGTAGTGCTGCAACAACGCGTCAACGTCATCGATTACGTCGACTACAAAAATACGTCGACGTGCGTGAAATGCGTCGACGCGTCACACTGTTTGTTTACATCTCGCGTAATGGCATAGTGGGAATGGAGAAAGTTGCATTCTATCACAAAAACAGAGACCACTGTTATCAAAAGTATGGGAATACTTTAAACAGAGGACAAATAAAATGGCCCTTTGTTCCCTTTGCAAAACTGATATGGTGCACCACGGCAGCGCAACTGCTATGCGCGAGCACCTCAGAGAAAAACATCTTGGCGCTCTCCGGTGTTACGGTTTAACTGGTTACTGTGTGATCTGGTGACCAACTTCCTGGTTCAGGTCTGATATTCTTGCGCTTGCGGCATTCTGAAAAGCTGAGATGTTTTTAACTCTATGCGGTGTGGACCGCGTAGCTTCCATTATGAGCGTGCTTATCGTGCGCCTACATTGGAAATAACGAACTTGAGCGCGCAAGAGACGTAATATGTGAACGGCCCCTTAAAGACAGCACGCCGCGAGACAACAGTCACAAACCACCGAGCTACCCCGAATCAGCTCCAGATCTCTGAAAACCATGCTAAACCATAGCAGAACCCTGACTACATTTTATGGTTTGTGATGCTAAAGAACATTTCATGACGTTTCAGAGAACTAAATTTATGGCTACTGTCGTTTAATTATAAACGCTATCATAAGCTCATATATACCATAGTAAAATAATTTTCTTTGCCTCTTATTTATTTTATACTGTAAAAACTTCAACCACATAGGTTGAAAATGAATAAAGGTTGAAATATTATATTAGAAGTTGTACTTATATTTTGTACATTTATCCAAAGGATTCATTAGCTAATTAAAAAAGAACATTAGATTAATTATTTATTGTAATAAAAAATCATCGTTAGATTAGTCGACTAATCGAAAAAATAATCGTTAGATTAGTCGACAGGAAAAAATAATCGTTAGTTGCAGCTCTAATCAGTTGACATTCTCAGCCAATGAGCATGAAGCTGTGTTGTCAGTCAGTCATTTCACGACTGCTCAATCCGACACAGTCGCCTCGACGTCGCAAGGGTTTTTTCGCACACGTCAGCATGACATCAGAGCAAGCCGGACGTAACTCAGACACTTTTCTAATCGGCAGGCATCTCGCGGTGATCACCGTTGATCGGTTCTGCACAGAATTTGCTCATCTCAAACAAGCCTATTTACAACTCTTTCTTCGGCTGCCTCTGACATGATATCTACGATAGCCAATGAGAGTGAGCAAGCATCACCTACCAGATGTTGCGTGCTTCTATAACTGAAACTTGGCAGACACAAACATGCCACAAAAGCAAAGTACATCACCCATATTGTTTGTTATTCTTAATTTTTCTGTGTGAAACAGATTGCATGCCAGGAGAGGCAGCTGGCAGCTGATTGTTCTCCATTTGTTTTTCTTTTCTAGTCATGTTTGATCTCAATGAGATCTCGTGTCACTATGAGATCATCTCTACAATCAAGTGTGTGGTCTCGTGATCTGGTTGCGTCTTCACACTGGTAACACCAGTAACCCTAGTCAACAGTGGCAGGTCAACAAAAAATTAACACGTAAATTTATATTTTTGGTCGCAATTGTGACCGTTTTAGTTGCATTATTATTTCTTTGAGAAGTACATTTACTTAATGTGTTTCTGTCATAATTTCTTTAAGTTAAACCATACTTTTTATTTGTGTTGCCATGAAGATCTTTGCATTTCAGTGTGACTAGTTTCGCTAACATGAAGCGATTTAAAGCTTGTGAAGTGAATCATTTAGAGACAAAGTGTTCATGTCCTCATATAGTGAGACAGCAGACTCAGAAAACACTGAAAGCATTACGTGTTTTTGAGTTTCTGTAAATGAAACTACACCAGTCATTCATACAAAGACACACAAAATATGTAGACTTATTAGCCACATGCACTGATTGGCTGTTATCAACTTTATTTCTGCAGTGTGATAGGCTGTTAGAAATTGGTGGATGTGTACTGGTCCAAACGCTACAATAAAAATGGAAAGCTATGCTTGTATTGTATGTAAGGAATAGACCAACTAAGATGCACTCAGCTTTTTTACACCCTACCCCTGTTGCAGTTATCTGGACGGCCCTTTCCTGCAGGCCAACTGAAAAAAGATGTGGGTCAAAACACACTAAGCTTTCTAAAACTGGTACCCACATCCATTGCATTTCAGAAGGTCATATTACCACACATAATGGGATATCCTTTCTGCGAATATGCACATATGCACACTGAACTACTATAAGCAGGGCCATGAACACAATGAGTATCCACCTTCCTGTTATTGAATTCAACAAACCAAAGATCAAAAGGTCCGGACAACTGTCAGGAGGTACTGAAGGAAACTGAAAAAAGTAAGAGTAAAAGTCAAGCCTCTCCTCTTACAGCTCAAACACAAAACACAGATCATTATAAGTCTACGTACATCTAACAATCACCACAGGGCAGTAAATGAAACCAAACTACACCCTTTTGTAACATGAGCTTGAATAGGGGTCAATTACTGTGTTTACATATACACTTACACAAACAGGCTTAGGAAACAAGGTGCATTTCAGGATTTTTGCAGAAATCAAAAGCATTCATCAGGTAAATGTGAAGTTTTTCTAATGCTATTTAAGGAATTAATGAGATTTGAAAAATGCTTCCATTACTATGGAAGTCAATGGGTGCCATCAAATTTCACCATTGGTCACCATTCTTTAAAATACCTTCTTTAAAGGCCATGTTGCAGGTTAAACACCACTTTCGATTAATGGGTACATAAATCACTAAAGATATGTATATCATTTTTAAAATGTCTCAAAAATGGGCTTAAAGACCTATTTTTTAAGTTTTTGGTATAAACGTTTTTTTTTACACAACTCGGTGATGACGTCATGTTGGGGAGAAGTCGAGGAAAGGTAGCCTCAGTCTAGTATGATGCAGCGTTTCAGGCAACCCGTAACCCGTGTTTTTCCAACCTTAAACCTATGAAAGTGCACTGGAACGACAATCAAACCCGTGACTTCCCACCCGTGAACTAGTGTCTCATACTAGATCGATGCACTCCGAGTTCCAAGGTCACACAGCACGCGAAAAAACGATGACAGCCTATACGAATAATACTGCCTACGGATGCAGTGTTTATGCAAGTAGTACACGTTGAAAAAATTATTTTAGGTCAATGCAACGTTGCAATAAAATAAATAATCTAGTTACAATTCCTTGCGCTCAGACAGTTTGGCGTAACTTGCCTGGAACGGTACAAAGTCATTAGTAGTGGTATGAAATAGTGATTATGAGCTCAAAAACCTGCCTGGAACACAGCATCAGAACTATAGCGAATGACTGGGATGAGGAAGGGGTAGCGAGAGCAAACATGTATGATGGCCCGCAGCTGTGTAATTTCGATCGAGCCAGCCGTGAGAGGGCAAATGAGGAATTGCCAAGAACTGATGTCCGTCAAAGCCTATGCATGGTCCGAGGAGAATGAGTGGAGAGTTGGTGAAGTGTCCTGGTGAGTTGCTATCATTTAGCATCGCAGCAATGAGCACTGGAGCTAGTTTACTAGCAGCAGTGAACAATAACGACACACACAAACACACACACACACACACACACACACATATATATACATATATACATATATATATACATATACATATATATATATATATAATTTTCTTTATTTTTACTGTCATTGAATAGCACCGAGTGAAATCAATGTTTTCTTTATATCTAGTGGCAGTGATCATGACGTTAGTTCAGAGAAGTACCGGTAACCTTTGTCATAGTGTCGTAGAACTGTTAAATTTTGTCTTTGTCATCTAGAAATAAAAGGCATCATGCTAGCTATATGGACGTTTCTAAGCGTTTATCTCGTCCTCCGGTGAAAATGTTGTTGCAAACGTAGCCGGGTGTGTGTCGCTATGTTTGACAGGTGCTTGTGTGGGTGCCGTCCCATGTAAACTGCGTTAGAAAGCTTGTGCTGTAGGGAAGTGAGTGCGTTTGGGTCGCTATCTCTCTATCTGTCGGTCTATCTATCTATATACTGTATCTAGTCTATCTATCTATCTATCTATCTATCTATCTATCTATCTATCTATATATATGTATTTATCTATAATCTGCGTTCTGTGCTATCTGAATACTCTCGTCTCTCTAGTCACTCTCAATGCGGCTTTGGTAAATTCTCTCCCCAACATGACGTGATGCAATGCATTGTGGGGGAAAGGAGACCGCTGTAAGATAGTACCTACTTTTTCGTATTATATTCCGTTTTGTGATACCCAACAACATAAAATACAATGGATAACAGTTTAAATGTTTATTACCAACAAGCAAATTGCACATATTCATTAAAACATTTACCTTGCAACACGGCCTTTAAGAGAAAATGGTTTACCACACTTGGGTTTTTTTCAGAGAACAGTGCATGGGGCAATGTAAATTCAAGCAAATTTTTGAAGATAAAGTTTAAATAAATAAATAATAAATACATGTATGCATTTAGCAGACGCTTTTATCCAAAGTGACTTACATTCAGGCTAACATTTACCTATCATACATAGTTTAAGTAACAAAGCTAAAATAACGGTAAAATATAGAGAAAGCTGATTGTAGTGAATGCAAATGTGCAATCAGGGCACATGTGTAGTCATAAAGGCAACATTTCTGTCTCAAACCACTTTTAATTAAAGTGGTTTAAATTAATTTATTAATACTGACAAATTAACACACATAAGTGCCACCCAAATGAAAAAGCTGACCGCATGATAAAGCACTTTGCCTGCACACCTTTACACTAACAAGGTATATATAACTGTAAGCAGTAGGGTTGTAAGAAAATATCGATACACATATCACGATATTTTGTTCGGCGATACTGTATTGATTCTCAAAAACGGAATATCGATTTTTAAAGAAAAGAAATTCATACAAGATTCATGGCAGTTGTTTAGTTTTGAGTTTACATCCCGACCGCTGGATAGCAGTCGTTATCTCTGAATGACAGTTAGAGTAACAAGAAATACTAGCATTAGGTCACATCTCTAATATTAGCATTAATATTGGTATTCACTGCTAGTAATGGAGAATGAAAGAAGATATTGGATATTGTTAGTAATGGACAAAATATATAACACTAGCCTAGTGGTTTTTGAATATTTTGCTGCAAATATCTTACAAATTGTAACTTTAAAGGGGTTTTAGTCTGAATAAAATGCTAGTAGCAGGACTGTGAAATGAATAGATGTGATTATGATCATTTGATAAAACGAAGAGAGTGTGCCATACATTGGAGATCATTTTACTTTGTTGACTGTTTCCCATCAAGGAGACCGCTGAATGCGCCTCTTTAAATGGTTTTGTGGTGCTCGTTGTATTTTAAAACGTAATTTTAATGTTTTCAAATGACACTATAGTATTAAAAATAAAATTATCCCAAACGTAACTGTGGCGTTTGCGGCTGTGCTGCGCAGTCAGCGAACTGCTTTTTTCACATCAAACATTTTATGCAAGTATTATGACCAGTACTTTATTTGATCCTATTTTGCAAAATGTGCGCTAGGCTATTTGTTTAAAAAAAATCCGGCATTTACGGTGCATTGCATCGTGACAGTGCATGCGTGCGTGCATACGAGGTCGAGCGAGCGCAGGTTTGGCTAGATGTATTTGGAGGTTATTGCTCACATCTCTTTCTGCACATATCCAAATGTTTCCATATTCGAAATGTATCTGAATGTTAAACTATAATACTTTTTTATTTTTTTAATGTAAACTAGACGGAAAAGATGATCCTCTTCACATCAGCAAAAAACATCCTTGGCATAACAGCAGAGTGGACCGGTATACTACGGTCTATTTAAACTGACCAGTGTAACCTTTTATATGTTTTATATTAATAATGAACAGACTGCAATGTAAGTTTGAAATTAGAATGCACTTTCATGTTGCTGCTTGCTAGTGTGTTTGCAGCACTACTATTTTTATTTTTATATAATTCATTTTTTTATATATATTTCAGTTTAATTGATTTTTATTCATAAAATTGTATTTATTACATTTAAATGTATATTTAAGTTTACATTTATGTTCCAACAAACTTGAAAAATTCTGCTTGATAAATGCTCTAAAACTTTTATGTAAATGATTGACATATATTTAATACTTGGTTAGTTCATTGATTTGTTTGGTCAAGTCAGTGCTCAATAAATGATGATAAGTTTAGAAATTTTGAGCATCCACTTATTATTAGTGTGACATTTTAGCATGCAAATGAAGGGGAAAAATTATCAGCCCTCAAAATCGGCAGCACATATTGGCCATAGGCTGACCCTGAGCTCTAAACATTAGCATCGGCAATAGAAAAACCCGTATCGGTCGATCTCTATTCTAGTTGTTACGCAATGATTTGTATTGTATAAAGCTCTATACAAATAAACTTGAATTTAAAGGGGGGGTGAAATGCTATTTCATGCATACTGAGTTTTTTACACTGTTAAAGAGTTGGATTCCCATGCTAAACATGGACAAAGTTTCAAAAATTAAGTTGTATTTCTGTTCCAAAAATACTCCTTCCGGTTTGTCACAAGTTTCGGAAAGTTTTTTTCGAGTATGGCTCTGTGTGACGTTAGATGGAGCGGAATTGCCTTATATGGGTCCTAAGGGCACTTCTGCCAGAAGAGCGCGCGCTCCCGGATAGCAGAGCACTGAGAGCACAACAGACATTCACTGATCAGAGCGAGAGCGTCGCAAAATGTCACAAAAGAAGTGTGTTTTTGGTTTTTGGTTGCCATCAACGGAGTTGTGGAAGTGTTTGTGTTTGTTCCCTGTATTTCGAAGATGCTTGTTTTACAAACAAGGCCCAGTTTGACGTCGGATTTGCACATTGTTTATATCTTAAGGATAATGCAGTCCCAACGAAAAAGGGTCACGATCGTGTGTTGGAACCGCAGGCGGGGAGTAAAACTGCTTCAAATATCTCTGTGTTGTTAACTTAGCTATCGGCGCGTAAGCACATCAAGTAAACAACATGCGATGTTGTCATCAAACTGCACTTTCCACATGTAGGCTACAGCTTAAATAGAAAAAAAAAAGACGACAAAGTGGAACTTAAGTCATTTTCCAAACCCACTAAGCAAATATATACAGTTTCAGTACATACCACATAGAGACGTCGTTGCTGCTGCTGCTCTTGTTAAATTTCAGCCTCTGGATCTGATTCTGGATCATAAATATACGCTGAATCTGACTGTTAGCGATGGTTTGTTTTGGATGTTTTTTCCCTCACGGTAATGTCACAGCTTCCAAACGCTCTCAACGCAAAATCCTACTGGCGCTCGTGATTCTTTAGCTCCGCCCACACATCACGCCTCCAGTCGGTCGTGTTTTTCCGGGAAAAATCGGTACAGACTATCTTTCTCTTATGAATATAATAAAACTAAAGACTTTTTTTAAGAGTTATGAAGGATGCAGTACTACTCTATAGGTACTCAAGATTAACAGGATATTGAGTGAAAACGAGCATTTCACCCCCCCCCCCCCCCCCCCTTTAATTGTTCTTAAATGACAGCTTTTATAAAAAATATATCCTATTCCTAAAATAAGAAATATCCCAATATATCTTGGGACTGCCTTGCTGACAGTATCGCAGCGTATCACAACATATCGTATCATGATACGTATCGTATCACCAGATTCTTTGCAATACACAGCCCTAGTAAGAAGCAGGTGAGCCTTTCCTTCAAAGACTTGCTGCTGTGTGTAAACAATATGTTACATGGACTAGGTAACATATCTGAAATCTGTGGAAAGAGAAAACACAGCTGTCATACAGTATCTGTAACGATCAGCATGACTGTGGCCTCAGGACATGTTGCATGCACTGGAATGTCAACAACTTTTTTTTTGTTAACAACAACTTTGCTTAGATTATAGCCCAGGGCGAGTAGTGTTTTGACAGTTAACAGTTTTCTTCCAATATTTACATGAACATTGAGATATAGACGTATAGTGCAAAGGTCAGTAGACTTTTGCTGAAATCATGATTTCTAGTGTAATTAAGTCACAAACCTTACAATGAAATGCAGCTGAGCGCTACTTAGACATGATTCACAAAATCACAATAAAGCCAAAGATGTCATGACAGGATGTAGCTGGGAACTACTGAGATACTGATTTTAGCAGAAATCATTAAGCTGAAGACATCAGGACTAAAAATCACAATCTGATCAGAAGTAAAAGATCATGAAGCAAAGATGCCATGCCCATAATGAGTGTTACTGAAATCATGATTTTATCAGAAATCGTAAATGAAGAGCAAAGTTGGCGCACCACAGCTCTTTAGAAATCATGAAGCCAAATCATGAGTGCTACTGAAATCATGCTTTTTTTAAAAAATCATTAAGCCAAAGACTTTATGCACTTAATGAGTGCTACTGAAATCATGAATTATTATTATTTTATTTTTTTTATCAGATAAAAATAGATGCCAGGACACAGTTGAGTGCTTCTGAAATCATTTTATTTGAAAAAAAAAAGATTTCATTATGGGACACAGCTGAGAGCAACTGAAATCATGATTTTTCATAGAAATCATAAGGTCAAAGATCTCATGAAGGGGACCCAACTGAACACTACCGAATTCATGATTTGACAGCATGTTGCTGAGCATTAAATAAATCATGATTTTATCTGAAATCATGTAGTCAAAATCTCATAATAGGACACAGAGTGCTACAAAAATCATAATCTTTTATCAGAAACCATAAAGATGTCATGAGATGGAATGTAAGTAAGATTTATTATCATACAGAAAATCTGTAGATCTCCTGGTGCAACACAGCGTAGCACTACCAAAATCATGAGTTTTATCAGAAACTATAAAACCATGACTTTATAATGTGACAACAGTTAAGCTCTACCGACATTATGATTAGATCAGAAATCATGAAGCCAAATACAGCAAATCTTTACTGGAATAAAAAGCATTATCATAAAAGCATGGATTCTAATGAAATATGAAACACATTATTAAATGCAAAGGAGCTGAAATCTTCAAATTGTGAGGGCCGTCGTGGTTTCTTCTGATATTATTCAAACTCAGATCACACGAGGAGATAAACCTGAGCTCAGGGCGGAATATTAATCTCCAACTCAACCCAGACTCGTTTATTAACGCCACACCCACTCATTTGATTCTTCCGCAGCTGAGATGTGTTTGGAAAAGGAAATGGACTGTATAGAAGTATAACCTGACAGACGTCCATTTGGCAAAACTAAAGCTATTTTGCTCGAAGCTTTCCACCTGCCGTTCATAATGCAGCGAAGGCCCAGTGACCTCAGGTGCTTACATCTTAATTTATTAAAACAGACAGATGTTCAGCAAATTAATACAAATAATTCACAAATAACATCCCCAGTCGTAAACGATGAATGAGAGGAAAACAGCGATCGGTGTCACTGACTGTGTGTTTGAAATCAGTGTACAGTGTCAGTACAGCATACAGCGATCATTCATAAAAATCATCTGGGAAAACACGAATTCACATTGACACGATCAGCACTTTATTTGAGAGATTCATCAGCACTGCCAATGACATAAAGCTGCTTGAGCTGCATCTTTAGCAAACAAAGGCCTGCTTTCTGTCCATCAGACAGGAGAAACATCACCGCCATCTGAAGGGTAAATAAGAGCAGATGATGCTCATCTCTCACCGTAGCGTCGGCCCCACGCACGCCGTGTCCGTGCTCTCGATCTCCTGTAATATTCGCTCATGTTCGGTGATAGTCTCCAAGCTCTCGCTCTCCGCCATGTTGGCTCTAACCGTCACAGTGTTCATATGTGACAACGCCGACAGAGATGCAGTAACTCCAGTCCACCGATAGATGGGGCTGCAGCAGCCGGGAGCTCGCAGGGTTTGCAGGCCAGAGGTCACTGTTTTGAGATTCTGTCATTGAGCTACGGACTGCGCAGAGCGAAATTAAGTCGAATATCATAGGAAAGTGAGCAGGGGTCTTTTCTCTTGACCTTAAATGGAAATAAATCTCACACATTTGATGAATGTCTATTTTGTATTATTACATGAATTATGAACAGTTGTAAAATTTAGTCAGTCGAAAGCACACATAATTTTAGGTAAGCCTAAAGTTTATGCAATGTTATATATATATATATATATATATATATATATATATATATATATATATATAGCGGGTAAAATAAGTATTTTGGTTAAAATAAGTATTTTCACCAGAAATAATAACCAAGTAATCCATATATATATATATATATATATATATATATATATATATATATATATATATATATATATAAATAATAATTTCAGAAATGTAGTTATGTGTAATAAAATGGAATAACACAGGGAAAAGTATTGAACACATGAAGAAATGGAAGTGCAAAAAGGCATGGAAAGCCAAGACACTAGCTAAAGACAATGATCCCAAACAGAGCCAAGGAAACTCTCAATTGGTTTCAGAAAAAGAAAATAAAGCTGCTACAGTGGCCCAGCCAATCACCTGACTTGAATCCAATAGAAAATGAGTCCATAGAAGATGCCCACAGAACCTTCAAGATTTTGAAGAATAGACCAAAATCACATCTGAGCAATGCATGCAAATAGTTTCTCCATACAGTAGGCATCTTGAAGCAGATATTACCAACAAAGGCTTTTCTACGAAGTATTAAATCAATTTCCGTAGTTCAATACTTATTCCCTGTGTCATTCCATTTTATTACACATAACTTATATTATAGGCTAGGTTAACTGAGTGAAAACATTCAATTTGAATTTACAATGTTACTATTATGACATCTTTAAATGGGCTATTAAATATGTACATATTCATATATATATATACAATATCATATTCATATCGTCCCCTTGGAATTATAAGGTTCTATCTGCGTTCTGAGTAGTTTTGAGATATTAAGCTTTAAAATTTTTGTGTTCCATAGACTTCTGTAGATAGAACCTTTTAGTTTTTTCAATAGAAAATCCCAAAATGTACACAACTTAAAATAAATCATCACATAATGTAAATAAATTGTCACAGAATAAGAATATGTGAATAACTCAATTTTGACAAAAATGTCAGATAGAACCTTAGAATTCCAAGGGGACGATATGTATATACACCACCAGTAAACATATTTAATCATTTTTATTACTCTTTATTACATTTTTTTGTAATTACTGTAATTACAGTATATTCACAGTTTGTGAAAATCAAAAGAATAAATAAGAAAATGTTTAAAATCTTTTTAAATACAGATGATTGTTTTATTCTTTGTAATGTGTTAAAACATTTTTGTAATGCTTAATTGTAATTATACAGTTTGTGAAAATTAAAATAATAAATTATGAAAATTTGTATATTTATTTAGTTTTAGTTTTCTAACATTTTTGTCACATTTATACTATTGTATTTAATTATATAATTGTATTTAATATTATAATATTTTCTTTATTTTATTATTATTAATGTTTTCCAGGCACATGCAGAGGGTGGGTGCTTGAGCACCTGCCCCTTTTCTACTTTTCTCAAAGCAAATTTATTTAGTAATTAAACACACTTTTGTGAAGGCCTGCCCAATCAAACTATTAGTAAAATGAATGAATAATAATGTAGCCGTAAATAAAATCCACATGATGACCTTTCACCTGACGATCTCATCTGGGACGATCCCTAACATTTAGTATTTTAGCACACCAATATCTTCTATAATGTCCACGGCTGCTGGTGAGTTCTCAGTGGAGCAGTGTGCTTGTTTAGTTATATAATTAAATTATTATTATTTTACAAGAATGGCATGACAAGAGCATGTACAGCTGTCGTTTTTATTGCTGTGTGTATATATGGCATCAATATTTTCCTAATGACAATTTTATATTTGGTATATAAAGGCTTTTACGAACATCTTTTTCCCACTTTTTCTCACAGAATAAGGCAAGAAATATATCTTATAGTTTCAATACTAAATTATACATCAGTCAGTACTGTATTATTCATTTAGTTTATTTATTTATGACCTGTTAATAACTTAAAAAATACACATAAACCATATATTTTCACATTTATGTGTTTATTGTGATCACCTTTCATCAGTAACTTTTCTGCTTTTTATTCAGCTCAGCTACAGCTATAGCTGGATTTCCTGCATGTCATAAGTTATTACTTCTATGAGTCTGTTTTGGATTTTCTGCACGAGAGCCCCCTCCGGCTTCGAGCATGAATGAAACAAACACTTCATGAGAGTGTTCAGCGCTCCTCCTGATGTACATCTCCTCATCTTGGATATGAATAAAATGTCAGGTCATGCAAAGACTATCAATAATGTCTCTTTGAATTTAAATCTAGAAACCTCTGTGAACACACCTACTGTACCAAAATAAAATGCAGGGGACGAATTTACCTTTTATTAAAATTAAATATTTCTGAAATATAAAAAATGCAGCTAGCGTCGTTCTACACAAAGCAATATAAACAAAGGTTCCTGTTCTCTTTTGTTCTTGCTGTTTGATTGGGAACATTTTAAAGGGCATTGAGGGATCTTGCCTTTTTTTGAACTATTATTATTACAGTATTTATTTAAAAACAATAGAATGCATTAAAAGAATGATCACAAAACAGATAAAACAGGCTGATTTTCTCATCCTGAATCCTGTTTTTATTATCATTATCATCCAAAAAAATACATACATTTAGAACAGGATTAGAATAGAATTCTTAAAAAAAAAAGACTATTTAAAAAATTTTTTTTATTTACAACAACAACAGTAGTGTAGTGTTTACATGAGCAAAACCACCATACACTGTAAACTCAATAATAATAATAATAATAATAATAATAATAATTCAGTTTCTTATTTTAGAGTAGTAAAACTGTTTAACTTTTAAACTTAAAATTTTCTTTTCTGTGTTTCTTTTTCAAAACTGCATCAGGGCATTTGTTGCATTATCAAAAGAGAAGCATCCGTTTCAATCATAGACTGTTTCACACGTATCAGCAAGGAACACAGCCCTATTTAAAGCTGTGTTCCATGTGCTCCTTTTATACTTTGAGCACTTGCCCCTCTAAAGGTCTCTGCGTGGCCCTGATGTATTCTACTTTAATCATTTTTTTGCTATTTGCATAACTAGCTGAAGTCATGCTTTATTAACGGTGGTACAATGACACATAAGGTTAAAGTATCCATCAAAATCATTATTATTTTATAACACATAACAGTCATTCTACCTTAACGTTGTTCCTAGAGGCAGGTCTACTGACTCCAGTTCTGCAAAAACATTCCCGTACACCTTTCCCTCTCCTTGGTCCTCTTCTTGGGGACTGTTGCTGCTGTCCATGTCTGTTAGACTGTGTTAGACTGCATGGGAGAATCGTGCTTCCAGCAGGACATACACATACTACAGTCAGCAGAAAACTGCAACAAAGGAAAAGGGACAGACCTTGTGATCACTATTATTTTAAATACAACAAAACAGGCTTAAGTGTTGTCCTGTTTAATATTTCCCAATTGTTCTTCAAGAGATAGAGTCACTATAAAAGACTCCGAAAAGAAGTGTGATATTGTAAATATGCTTTACACAAGTTTATGATAAGTTCATTTATAATTTTTTTTTTAAACCCATCTGTAAGAATAACCTATTACAGCATGTTTTAAATATTTGCACTTGGATTCTGCTCATGAAATTGAGAAGTGAACAAAAGAAGAATTTAACAGAGAAAGAAGAAATATTTACATCATAACTGATTACATGTAAGAGGAACCATCTGACATATTACAATTACAAAATACTGTTCTGTTTGCAAACTGATGTCTTAACAAACAGGAAATGAGGAAATGAGATCACTTTGGTTTTTTTACTAAAAAAGTTTGTTTGCTTTAGAAGCAAGACATTTAACCTGTTTTGTCTTGTTTTCACTCAGTTTGCTCAAATTCCCTTTTAAACTATCTTTACAAAAAAGTAATATTGCAAAATATTACAATATAAAATAACTGTTTTCTATTTGAATGTATTTTAAATGTAATTTAATCCTGTGATGCAAAGCCATTACTCCAGTCTTCAGAGTCACATGATTAATTAAAGTTCTGATTAATAGAAATTTAAAAAAGAAAAACTCTGCGTAGAAGCAGAACAAACCTTTAAGAAAAAAAAAAAAGATTTGAGTCACTTTCCATAGCGAGATCTAGTGTTAGACAAAAGTTAAATCTCATTATTTCATTCAGGGGTGTGACATCACCAGTGTTTTACATCACTGTTGTTAACAATTTTGAAAAATCAGTTTTCACAGTTCATAGTCATAAACTCCCAATCAACAAAATGACATTATTGTATTTTATTGAAGTAAAAAGCATTGCATCTTTATTTCATGAGATTACTTTATTACTAATATTCTGCATGTGACATTAGATTGCTACTGCTTCCATTTGCAATCAGTAAAAAGAGTGACAAAAATTAGAATTAAATACATTCACTTTACAACTATAGTCTGTAAATGTTAATTACAGTATAAAGCATTTTGGCCTATTGATTATTTTTCCAGCCACACATTCAGAAGTTTTACATATCCAATATATCTTCCTACACTAACAGACAAAAACCAACTCTTACTCGAGGCCAAGCACAACAGTGTGTGTGTGTATTTAAGCATTGTTTATAAAGCACTTTGTGTTCCATCCACTCCCACACTATAAAAGTGAACAAGAGGGACTGTAATTTGTTTAAACGAGTCACATGATGATTTCACATCTGGTCATCTTCTTAGAATGATGGGTGGTCTCAACACAACTTTCACTGTTTCTCCTGTGACCTGCAATGTGACAAGTCAGTTTAAGAATAAGTGAACGTAAGACTTCTTATAGTGAGACTTCACATAGTGCAAGTACATGTAAAGCAATTGCAACTGCTACTGAGATGCCAATTATCTTAGCTTGCCCTAAAAAATTGGAAACAAGTATAGAATTTGTCAGAATGGTACATTACTACAGATACTACGTTAAAACATGCTTTTGAAAAAAGATTACCATCTGACTTCACAGTAAGGAGGTGCCCATCAAGGCTCACAGTGGCATTGTTTTTTATGATTACAATTACAAACCTGCAAAAATAAGACAAAAATTACAAATTACAAATTTTTACAACTGTAATTCTTTCAAAAGCTTTTTTACATTGTGAATAACAAGACGTCCTCCTATTGGTTTTGGTGAAATGGAGATTTGATCTCACTCCACTTCCATTACATTGCAGTGAGCAATCATCATTACTACCATAAACATTCAGGTCTTGGCACATATAATCATGGCAAACCTGTTAAAACATAAAACAGAGTTTTCATTTTTGTGCTTACAAGTCCTGCTGTCATAGTCTAAATAACATTCTTCTATGCTTACCTTATTGTGCCTACATTTTGTGCCAGTAGGGACCATGCTGAGGGCATCCTCTTCAGACTGGTCCCCAGCTATGTTGCAAAATCTCCTAAATATTACTATCACAGCTTTCTGACAAGTCACAGGGTAGTAATTCGCTCCATCACAAAATATTTATCCACAAAGCATGTTTCTATATAGGAAAAAATTTATTTAATGTAACTATGCTTGATGTATTAGCTTAGACCTAAAAAACGGGTGCTATGACAAAACTAGTGGGGGAAACCAGCACTTTAAAGGTCCCCTTCTTCGTGATTCCATGTTTTAAACTTTAGTTAGTGTGTAATGTTGTTGTTAGAGTATAAATAATATCTGTAAAATTCTAAAGCTCAAAGATCAATGCCAAGCGAGATATTTGATTTAACAGAATTCTCCTACAAAAAACGACCGGTTTGGACTACAGCCCTCTAGTTCCTTCAGTAATGACGTCACTAAAACAGTTTTTTTGACTAACCACCGCCCACATGAATTCACAAACAGGGGGCGTGGCCTTGTTGCGCTCCGAAGGAGAAGAAGGAAGAGCTGTTTGTGTTTGTCGCCATGTCGTTGAAACGCTGTTTTTTTCATCTCTGAGTCCAATCATCTTTGTTTGGGCTTCCCAGGAACGCTATACTTGGAGATTAATGGTTACAATTTATGTTTAACTCGGTTCCCGAGTTAAATATGCACATGTAAAACTATGTGTAGCTCATTTTGCTGAGGACAACTTTCTCAATCTCAATCAGTTTAATGCCGGATTTGCACAAAGCTTATTCTTGAAAGATGGAGCAGTTCCCTTTTTGTCTGGACCACAACCGGTAAGTGTATTTTATTATTTAAGTTGGTGTGTTTAACAGTTTCTGTAACTTATTACACAAAGGGCAACGCTGTTTAGCTTTGTTAACTAGATGTTAGGGCTGTGCAAAAAAAAAAAAATCGGTTTTCATGCGCACCTCAAAACGCTCCTGTGACTATAAATACATCTCCAGCATGTGCGTTCTAGCCCAATCACGTTACCAGGAGGTCAGCCTGCTCTCAGCTGCTGTCCAATCACAACACAGGTACCACTGGTCCAATCAGAACTCGTTAAGTATTTCTGAAGGAGAGGCTTCATAGAACAAGGAAGTCATCAGCCCGTTTTTGTGACAGTGAAAACAGCAGTAAACAGATAGGTGAATTGTGTGAAAAATACTGTGTTTTTTTACACGTGAAGCTTGAACACATGTTATATTGCACATTGTAAACACAATCAAAGCTTCAAAAAACGCGTAAAACGGGACCTTTAATGCTTTGGAGCCTTAATTGTATGAACAGTTCTTTTAGTACATGAAGAATATTTGGTCCGAACTATATACTTAAATTAAATTGCAAATACTATGCAGTGCATAGTATTTTAATGCACTTCCAACCCTACAACCCAGATATGAACCCTGAGTGTGCTTCTGAACCAAGTACTTACTGTCTCTTGTAAAATCTCTGTTCAATTCAATTCAATTCAAGTTTATTTGTATAGCGCTTTTTACAAAATAAATCGTTACAAAGCAACTTTACAGAAAATTATGTTTCTACAATATTTAGTAGTAGCTAGTAGTTTGTGCACATTTGACAGGATTTTAGAAAAAATAAAAATAATAATAATAATAATATAAGACGTAGTCAGCTAGACGATGAACTATCAGTATTATTAATTAAGTTATTATATGATTCAGTGACACATTTAGCAATAATTGTTAGTTCTGTTTGTTGATTCAAGGTAGCATCATCTGGGGTCCTCTGAGGGTCAGCATCATCTCTTCTCAGGTGTTCTGGATCCAGACTGGAGCTTGTTTAAATCCTAGTTACCACGGGATGTAAATCCCGTGGCGAAACATAGAAACAAAATACAGACATCATTAGCATAGCTGCTGATCCAACAAAGTAAAATTAGTTTAACCCAAGTTAATGAATAAAAATGCACCTTTGAACAGATGCAACTACACTCACAGTTAAAAAGATACATTATTCGAATGCTTGGCGAAAGAGATGTGTTTTTAATCTAGATTTAAACAGAGAGAGTGTGTCTGAACCCCGAACATTATCAGGAAGGCTATTCCAGAGTTTGGGAGCCAAATGTGAGAAAGCTCTACCTCCTTTAGTGGATTTTGCTATCCTAGGAACGACCAAAAGTCCAGCGTTTTGTGACCTTAGGGTGCGTGATGGGTTGTAACGTGGTAGAAGGCTAGTTAGGTACGCTGGAGCTAAACCATTTAGGGCCTTATAGGTAAGTAATGATAATTTGTAACTGATACGGAACTTAATAGGTAGCCAGTGCAGAGACTGTAAAATTGGGGTAATATGATCATATTTTCTTGACCTGGTAAGGACTCTAGCTGCTGCATTTTGGACGACCTGTAGCTTGTTAAATGACGAAGCAGGACAACCACCTAGAAGTGCATTACAATAGTCCAGTCTAGAGGTCATGAATGCATGAACTAGCTTTTCTGCATCAGAAACAGATAACATGTTTCGTAGCTTGGCAATGTTTCTAAGATGGAAGAATGCAGTTTTTGTAACATTGGAAATATGATTTTCAAAAGACAAATTGCTGTCTAATATAACACCCAGATTTCTGACTGTAGAGGAAGTAACAGTACATCCGTCTAGTTGCAGATTGTAATCTACAAGATTCTGTGTAGTGTTTTTTGGTCCAATAATTAGTATCTCTGTCTTATCCGAATTTAATTGGAGAAAATTGTGTGTCATCCAATCTTTTACATTTTTAACACACTCTGTTAGCTTAGATAATTGGGAAGTTTCATCTGGTCTCGTTGAGATATATAGCTGAGTATCATCAGCATAACAGTGGAAGCTAATTCCGTATTTTCTAATAATATTACCAAGGGGCAACATATATATTGAAAATAGAAGGGGACCTAGGACGGATCCTTGTGGCACTCCATATTTTACTGATGATAAATGAGATGACTCCCCATTTAAATAAACAAAATGGTAGCGATCGGACAGGTAGGATCTAAACCATCTTAGAGCCTGCCCTTGAATACCTGTATAGTTTTGTAATCGATCTATGAGTATGTCATGATCTATGGTGTCGAACGCAGCACTAAGATCAAGTAAGACTAGAAATGAGATGCAGCCTTGGTCTGACGCAAAGCACTGCAGTTTATCTTTGGGTGCGATGGATGAAACTGAAGTGTTAGACGCTGTAGTATCTACATTCGCTATTGTATTTCTAATGTTATCTATTTTATCAGTGAAGAAATTCATAAAGTCATTACTATTTAACGTTGGTGGAATATTTGAATCAGGTGGCGTCTGGTAATTTGTTAACTTATCCACTGTGCTAAATAAAAACCTTGGATTGTTTTGGTTATTTTCAATGAGTTTGTGTATATGCTCTGCCCTAGCAGTTTTTAGAGCCTGTCTATAGCTGGACATACTGTTTTTCCATGCAATTCTAAAAACTTCTAAGTTAGTTTTTCTCCATTTGCGTTCAAGACTACGAGTTAATTTCTTGAGAGAGTGAGTATTACTGTTATACCATGGTACAGTACGTTTTTCTCTAACTTTTTTCAATTTGATTGGGGCAACAGCTTCTAATGTATTAGAGAAAATAGTGCCCATGTTGTCAATAATTTCGTCTAATTCGTGTGTATTTTTGGGTATAATTAGCAGTTGAGATAGATCAGGCAGGTTATTTGCGAATCTTTCTTTGGTGGCTGGAACAATAGTTCTGCCCAGACGGTAACGCTGCGACATATAGTTAATATCAGTTATACGCAGCATGCACGATACAAGGAAATGGTCTGTAATATCATCACTTTGAGGTACGATATCTATAGCAGTAAGATCGAGTCCATGCGATATAATTAAATCTAGTGTATGATTAAAACGATGAGTGGGCCCGGTGACATTTTGCTTGACTCCAAAGGAGTTTATTAGGTCAGTAAACGCAAGTCCTAATGTATCATTTGCATTATCAACGTGAATATTAAAATCTCCCATGATTAGCGCCTTATCAACTGTAACTAGAAGGTCTGAGAGGAAATCTGCAAATTCTTTTAGGAATTCTGTATACGGCCCTGGTGGTCTATACACAGTAGCCAGAGCAAGAGATACATTAGATTTCTTTTGCATGTCTGACAGAGTAACATTTAGCAGAAGTATTTCAAAAGAGTTAAACCTGTATCCTGTTTTCTGGGTAACATTGAGAATATCACTATATATTGTTGCAACACCCCCGCCACGACCAGTCTGACGGGGCTCATGCTTATAACAGTAGTTTGGTGGAGTAGACTCATTTAGACCAAAATAATCATTTGGTTTTAGCCAGGTTTCAGTCAAGCAGAGTAAATCAAAACTATTATCGGTGATCATTTCATTTACAATAACTGCTTTTGGTGCGAGTGATCTAATATTTATGAGCCCAAACTTTAAAAATTGTTTTTGTTCATTTACTTTACATTTTTCTGGTTTAATAACGATAAGATTTTTTCTAGATCCTACATTATATTTATATTTTGACCTCACTATTCGGGGAACAGACACAGTCTTAATAGGTTTTACAGCGCAAGTACTTTTAGCATTTAAGCGGTTGGAGCAAAACTCATCATAATGCTTATTTGAGAATTGTCTTACTAGTCACATGGAGCGAAGTGTCCTGGAGATGCTGTCAGAGAGAAGCTCCGCTCCAATTTTGCTGGGGTGTAATCCATCAGCGCGAAACAGTCTAGGACGCTCCCAGAAAAGATTCCAGTTATTAACAAATAGCAGTTTCTGTTCTTTACACCATGACAACAACCATTCATTTAAAGCAAAAAGTCTACTGAACCTTTCGTGTCCTCGTCGATACGTGGGCAGTGGTCCTGACACGACGATCGTCGCCGCGGGCGTCGTGCTGCGAACCGTCTCGATCAGGCTCCTGAAGTCCCTCTTCAGCGTCTCCGTCTGCCGCAGCATGGTGTCGTTAACTCCGGCGTGAAGCACGACCGCTCTGGGGCTCTCGCCGTCCTTCAGGATCGCGGGTATCTGCGCAGAAACATCGAGAACACGAGCACCAGGCAAACAATGAGTGTGCACTTTACCTTCGGCTAACGTAGCACTTACGTGTTGGACGATGGAGTCTCCGATGATCACAGCGTCGCGTCCTGTCTCGCGGAGGGGAGCGAAGCGGTTCTGGATGGAGATCTCGAAGGCAGGAGGGGGAGAAGTAGTCGCCCGGGACCCAGCTCGCGTCCTCCGCTGTGGATGCACCCAGGGTCCGTGGTGTCCCGGTGTCGCAGTGAAGGACATCTGGGAAGATTGCGTCCTGGGTGCACCGGGCCTGCGCAGAGAAACACACGGAGTAGACGTGGTGGGACTGTTAACAGTACGCTGTATACTTACCCCGGACTTGTGAGCGTCAGCCCGGGATGATTCCAGCGCGGCTCTCCGCTCTCTCAGCTGGGCCTGCTTCTGTTCCAGGTCGCGAATCTGCTTCCTCACGGCCTCGAGCTCGAGCTGCACAGAGTGGAGACATTCATCCGCCATTAAAGCAAGCAACAGTGAGTACAGCAGTGGTAATGTGTGAGAATAGAGTATTAGCAATGTAAGCGCAGTTAGCAGCAACCACGCTTGCTGATGCTAACTGGCTAAAAGCTAATAGCGGACCCGGGAGATCAAAATAAAACTAGTGATAGCGAGGCGCTCTGATTGTTTTTGTTGTAGAATACAATAGAGGATATATTCACGCGTTATATAAACGGAAACAATGATGTATAAAATTGATTTTTAAGTTAAAAATAGTAAATGAAAAGAATATAGTGACGGAGCTCAAACGTAGTACAGCCGTCAACAACAGACCAATAATAGCAGTTGAGATAGATCAGGCAGGTTATTTGCGAATCTTTCTTTGGTGGCTGGAACAATAGTTCTGCCCAGACGGTAACGCTGCGACATATAGTTAATATCAGTTATACGCAGCATGCACGATACAAGGAAATGGTCTGTAATATCATCACTTTGAGGTACGATATAGGGCTGCAACTAACGATTATTTTGATAATCGATTAATCTGTCGATTATTTTTACGATTAATCGATTAATCGGTTTATGTACTTATATTTTAGTTTTTTCCCCAAGTAAATTATTAATAAAGGGTCTTTATCATTCAGCATAGATTTTTAAGAGATTTTAACCATTTTGCATTGTCATATCCTCATCAAAAATATACCTGGAGTTGTTTTATTATGTTAGTAATCCTTTGTCGAACTCTTCTGCAATCAAAACACTGACCCATACTCTAGCAAAATTCACAAGGAGATTTCAAATATTGTTTTCACCATGGCAGTCCTTAGAGCTCCTAAAGTAGTTTAACATCCCAAACAAAGCTTAAGGAATCTTTGGGAACATATTTTCACGAAGTATAAGGATAAAACAGAATAAAATTGCAGTGCATTGTATTTTATTATTTACTGGGAAAAAGCTTTATAGCTTATGCTGTGAAATTGTAAACAATCCTTCGAAAAAAAAGTGCCAATGGCATGAAACCTGAATGGAACTCACAATTTAAAGTAAAATCCATCAGAAGGTTGTCCAGAAAAAAAAAAAAATTGGGACACACACAAAAAACCTGCTGTGTGAAAAAGAGCAGTGAATACTTTCATTCATTCAGTCATAATTAGGCTGCAAGTCTGAATTATGAACTGGTAAACGACAAACTGATCACATAACATGTTTGTAAAGCTTTAAATGTTAACTGTTAAAAAGCAATGTTATCAGCTTTTACGACTAAACTTTTGCAAACAACCTTGTACTGGAGAATCTGCACAAATAAAATTCTTAGGGGCCGTTCACATATCGCACCTAAAAACGCGTGGAAAACGCTAGTCGCGCCGCTTTCTCCTTCTTTCCAAAGCGCTCGGGCAGAAGCGCCCCTGAGGCGTCTGCCTTTGCTAAGCAACCATGACGTGCTCTCTCCATGACATGCCCTCTCCATGAAGACCCGGAAATTTCAGCAAAGGATAAATGGATGCGGTGTGGACGCGCCTGGAAAAACGGGCGCATCGCACCGCGTGCGTGTCGCGACCGCGTCGCTTCCATTATGAGAGTGCATACTGCGCGCCTACAAAGGAAATAACGAACTTGAGCACGCAAAAGACATGATATGTGAACGGCCCCTTAAACAGTTCAGTAGTGCAGAGTTTACAGGTTACTCTTCATTTTGAAGGCTCAAAGTAAAGTACTCCCACTTCCCGCTGAATGCTGCAGAGACGCTATTCGGGAAGCACGTGACATAAAACGAGGCCAGCTATTGGCTATTCGCTACTTCACCTGCTGTACTGGCTGAGTAAAACCTCCGGTGGCTCATTACTGCCACACTTTGGTCACTGCAGATTTGAAATATGCACGAAATGAGCCGCTTATGGCAAATAAAATTTATTTAGCGACGAATCGATTACTAAATTAGTTGACAACTATTTTAATAATCGATTTTAATCGATTAAATCGATTCGTTGTTTCAGCTCTAGTACGATATCTATAGCAGTAAGATCGAGTCCATGTGATATAATTAAATCTAGTGTATGATTAAAACGATGAGTGGGCCCGGTGACATTTTGCTTGACTCCAAAGGAGTTTATTAGGTCAGTAAACGCAAGTCCTAATGTATCATTTGCATTATCAACGTGAATATTAAAATCTCCCATGATTAGCGCCTTATCAACTGTAACTAGAAGGTCTGAGAGGAAATCTGCAAATTCTTTTAGGAATTCTGTATACGGAATATAGTGACGGAACTTGGAGAAGTTTTAGACTTCTTGGTTATAAACTAATGCTTACCTGTTCCTCAAAGTCTTAGGCAGTGCTGAAGGTGAGTGGGGCATTGGCCATTATAGAGGTAACCCTGGTCCGAGCTGCAAGGTAGGCCACTCATCTTAAAATCAGTCTCTGGGCAGTGCTCCGTGAGTCCTGTGCAGTACTTTGGAATGTCACACTCATTTCCAGGTGCTTGACACAAGCTTTCAGCATCTTTTATCTAGCAAACCAAGAGAGAAAAGAGAAGCTGTAAATAACAAAAAAGAGTCAAACACAAACTTATCTAGAGTTACTCTTAACACTACACAGTAATGAGGCAATGCAAAGGTTGCTGGTTCAGGTCCCAGCAGAGTTCTAACTTTGGGTGACTTGAAAGTTTTGATGAGTTTTGGACATACAAAAGCCTCGAGGAAAAACCATCAAATGTCCAAATCACTCTGTGGTCCATTGGATAGCATATTGAGGGTTTGTGTCCAACTAGGAATTTCTTTAACACCCTTCCTTCACCCAGGAATACGTCTAGAAAAGAGTCCTGCATGACAATTATAAACTCTTATAAGCTCCTCAACAACCTTTTGAAAGCCTTCCTTGATATTTTGCTCTTCTGAGTAACCCTTCCATAGCTTCCACGGCAATAGTCTCAGCCTCAGACATCATGCCCATGGACCGTTGGCTGAACGTATGATGCATACGGCACACTTTACTGGAAACACTTCAGGAACACCAAAGTCATTATCTGATTGGTTGAATTCTACTGAATTTCTGAATTCTGCCGACTCCTTCATTGAAGAACAAAACCATTGTGTTTATAACTGTGACAGTGAGTGCTTATCTGGATCAACTAAATGCTAGATTTTCAAAAGCATTTGAAATGTTTAAAGTTTGCGGCATAGACTCTTTAAAATACATATGCCCAAGAGATTTAAACACTGGTCTGTTTATATGAGGACATTTTCAGACCAACAAACTTGATGCGGGGCACATGGCACAAAACAAAGCGTAACTGGTTGCTTTACTTGTCATTTATATGGCCTCTTGAGTGTTCCTTGGCCAATTTAGAACTTCTGCCATCAGTCTGAAGCTTTGGCTACAATAGACATGGCTCAGTTGGTTCAAGTGTGTGTCTAGTAAACATAAGATTCTAGATTCAAATCCCAGTGGAACTTATGATGTCTATCATGCTCCTCCATGAGATGAACAAACAAGCACCAAAACACGATGGTCAACAATAGCAGCTATGGCCTATTGGTTAGAGAGCCGGACTAGTTACCAGAAGGTCGCTGGTTTGAGTCTCATTACTGGCAGGAGTTGTAGGTGGGAGGGAGTTAATGAACAGCGCTCTTTTCCACCCTCAATACCCATGGCTGAAGTGCCCTTGAGCAAGACACTGAACCCCCAGTTGCTTCCCGGGCGCTGGATCTATAGCTGCCCACTGCTCCTGATGTGTTCAATTCTCAATACTGTGTGTGTGTACTTGGATGGGTTAAATGCAGAGCACCAATTCTCAGAGCACAAATGTCACGACTTTCACTTTCATAGCAGTCCAGTCTAATTTTCAGATCCTGGGTTCAAATCCCAGTGGTACCTCACTCTAGGAAAGGAGGCGCACCAGTTCCATCAGAGTTGTGACTTCTGGCAATTTCGTAAGTGCATTTTGCACCACCCTCCTCCCAACCTAAAAAAAAAAATGCCTGAAACAGAAGCTTGCGTAACATTTGAAAACTCTTTTATGCTCTCCGCACTATATGACAAGTCAAAGGCAGCAGTCCAATCTGGTTAAAACATTTTGGGTTCCAATCCCAATCAGTGACTTTGCTCTCCCACTCTAGGAAATAATAGTGCTCTGACATTCTGAATATGGCTTCTATTCTGCTGAGATTCAAGAAAGTCTCTTTTTTTATCACAATGCTGGACATACAAAAGTCAGTAAGAAAAGTAGGTTCTGTGGTGCTGTAACCTGGTAGCCAATGAGATGTGAGGATCCAAATGCAAGCTTTTATTGGACAAAGACATGGTCATAACAGACATGGGTCAAACACTGGCAAACAGGTATATAGAGAACAAGAGACAAGAGTAATCCAATCGATGACTGAACAATATCCAGAGGGCTAAGCAAGAGAGGTTATCCAGAGGAAAAGGGTCAAAACATGAGTAACATGGCAAGGCAAGAAAAAAAACTAAACTATGAAAACTAGAAGCAGAGACAAGACTATGAAAACTAGAAACTAACATGGAAAGGCTTACGTAGCACAGCTATCACTAGGATAAGATGATGACCTCTGGTGGTGAATAAACGGAAGTTAAATGACCTTTAACATGACAGGTGCAATGGGTAGCAAATTTCTAGACTGTAAAATGAGACAGATCGGATGTTGTGGGTTTGAGTACCACCAGAGTTATGAAAACTCCCACCGCCATAAAAATCAAGAAGCTTGAAAAAAAGAAGCTGAGATTTTAAAATTAGTACATTTTCAGTTATTCTGTCATGGCCTAATGGTTTGAAAATTGGACTTGTAACCCTAAGGTTGCAGGTTTGAGTCTCGCTACCAGCAGGTATTGTAGGTGGGGGAAGTGAATGACTAGTGTTCTCTTCCACCCGAAATAATAGCATAACTGAGGTGAGATCATTGAGCAAGACACTGAACCCTCAACAGCAAAACTGGCTCCCCACTGCTCTGGGTGTGTGTGTGTTCACTACTCACTGCTGTGTGTGTATGCAATTGGTTGGGATACATGCAGTAGACAAATTTCAAGTATGGGACATACATGTCATGTGGAAAATTAGATGTCGGTATTGTGTAATTAACTTGAGATAGAGCGGCCACCTAACAAACAGGAAATTTGGAACAGGAAGTTTGAATCCCAGTGATACTCAGATGCAGCCTTTAAGAAATATTGTTTTCCAGCAATTTGAAATTAAGCAGAGAAACAGTAATTGTGCACTAACAATGACTGTTTTTAATGGTTTTCTTAAACACATTCATTGGTCGCACAATCAGATAGTGTCGCTGTTTGTACACACTTAGTTGTGTCTGGATAATAAACTGGGACAGGAGAAGACTGTGTTATATTCATTACATAAAAAAAGAAAAATAGGAAGGCCATGTACAGTTTTCATAAGAGGCACTTACCTGGCAATTCTCAAAGCAGTCTTCATGGGCACATTTACATTTACATTTATTCATTTAGCTGATTACATATTGTGAGCCTTCAGAGAGCCTGCAGGTCATGGGATCATAGCATGGATTTTCACATTCCTTACACAAAACATTAAATCACAGTCATCAATGAGACATCAGATGTGAGTCAATGATGATCCTACATTTATGCATTAATGATGTCATAAAAAAGGATCATTTGAGATAGATCAGATGGGCTAGTCTGAGTCACTAGACGCAGGATATGTGTGCAATACCTCCTCTGTTCCACAGTCACACTCCTCTCCAGGGTCCAGAAAAGCATTGACACAGACAAGACTCACTGTACAGTCTGGATGAACTGGGGGTGTCCAGCAGCAGCTGGGGTTGGGGTTGTCAAGAAACCCACTCAGCTGCTCCAGCCCTTATGAAACAAAAATATATTGCAGTATATTGGAAAATATCATGTAATATATTAGGCATATATTCTTATATATATTTATTTATTCCAATTTATTGCAATATATTGAAAGCGGCAATCATTTGTATATTTTGCAATATATTATATAATATATGTATCATCAATATATTATTAAATGTATTCAAATATATAAAATATTAGAAAATAAAAAGGGAAAATAATATATTACAATATATCACAATATATTTTAAGAAATATATTTTCCTTTCATAAGGGAGACTACTGTCACTAAACAGCTCCAGGAACAGCGTGCTAGATAGACATGGTCATAGCATGTTATTTTCGAACAGTGCACACTATGAACTGCTTTTACAACTAATAATAATAATACATTTTATTTAGGGGCGTCTTTCTCAATATCAAGGACACCGAGCAATAAATACAAACAAGACAAACAAGAAATATCATATACAGAGACAAAAACAGAGTAAATTAAGACTGGACAATTCAATTTAAATGGTTTCATGCATATAGTCATGTTAATACTGTGCTATGTTATGTAATTTCATTGAATGTGCACTTATAGTGCATTTTAAACCTTAAAAGTATTTATTTTTTTTAAATGCACTTGAACATAATATAATCTACAGACTTACCCTACACATTCTGTCATGATACAGATGGAATTGAAATTTGATGAGTCACAGGTGGAGTGATCTTCATCATATTATAACCCATCTAATGACCCATACTCAGAATTCGTGCTTTGCATTTAACCCATCCAAAGTGCACACACACAGCAGTGCACACACACACTGTGAGCACACACCCGGAGCAGTGGGCAGCCATTTATGCTGCGGCGCCCGGGGAGCAGTTGGGGGTTCAGTGCCTTGCTCAAGGGCACCTAAGTCGTGTTATTGCCGGCCCGAGACTCAAACCCACAACCCTAGGGTTAGGAGTCAAACCCTCTAACCACTAGGCCACGACCTCCCCAAACTCACCCAATTTCAACAGTAAATCAAGAAGAAAGAAGACAAATAACATAAAACACTGTACTTGAAAAGTTATGATTAGCTCCCTAAAATGGGAAATCAGTGTAGAAAGTGTCTTTACAAGAAATACATTTGTAAAATAGCAGACAGCAGTTGCAGCTCATCACCAGAACATTATTTCTTTAATTTTATGGACAGATCTAAAACACAATACAGTGTAAAATTCAAAATACAGGTAAAACCTGTATGTAAAGACCTTTTTATATAGATTTAACAATGTTATATTCATAAAAAATGACATTACTTCAGCTTTGAATTATACTTATTATATTATAAAGATGCTTTAAAAAAAAAAAATTCCAAAAACTTTTTTTTTTTTTTTTTTTCTATTGCAATAATTATCATGAAATTGCAGCTGGTGTTCACAATGGTTGTTATTTTCTGACTCATTAAATGTAGTATATGTCATCTTCATTTACACAAAGTTTTGCAATCAGAGAAAAGTCTGTTTAACAACCTGTAGAAGACAAATGGTCCTTTTTAAGCGGCAGTCCATCATACACACAAACCCTGCTGATGTCAAAAAAATTAACCATACATCAAATTACGGCAGATAGAAGAGATCCTTTTACCAGGCAAAGTGAATAAGTCTTCTCCCACAAGCTGAAGTAGATTTTATTTCAGGTAGTTGCTAAAGCAGCATATTTTATTTTTATTTACTTTAAATTAATGCACTAAAATATATAAAAATGTATAAAAACTATATATATATATATATATATATATTGTTGTTTGTTGTTGTTGTGTGTTTGTGTGTGTGTGTATACAGTATATATATACTGCTATTTAGATGGCGTCACTTAAAAGCCTTTCGGTGGTTCTTGTATACACTTTCAGACTGTACTGATGATCTTCTGTGGCACAGCTACAGAACTGTCACAGAGGAAGTGTTTGTTCTCAGGCCTGTTTTTACACCACTCACAAACGCAGTGTATTTATTTCACAGCCAGTATGTTAGCACTTCAGATCAGTGCTTCTCGAGTGGTTTTACTACAGGAGGCAGATTTTACTTGAGCTATCAAGAGACATTCATAACATTTTTTATCTGGAAAAAGTAAAAAAAAAAAAAAATGCGATGTAAAAATCATTGAGATCTTTTTAACAGGCCTATTGCAGACTACTTATATAAATATCAGATGTCACTCTGTATGAGCAGATATTTAAATGCTTTAATTATCAAAGTTCTGTAACTTTAATTGAGGGGTGCAAAACAATGCAATGCAATATGATTAACAGATATAGATCTGTACAAATAAACGTTTCTCAAAAGCCTGATATTTAGGCCTGCATTTGAAAATAATTCTGATGCATGGATAATCAGTTAAACCTTGAAATATTAATATCAATATAAATGTATTCTTATTAAACGTTACGCGTACATGTTTCACAATTTTGAATCTTCATTGCTTTCGCTGGATCATTTTAAATCGTCCTGCGGTTTCTTCTGGAATTTACCTCCTATGTTTTTAGGATCTGAGTCGCAAATAAGTTACCAGACAGGTTTCCCCTCAGCATTTACTCGTTCCTATGCTCTAGCCAGAATATCATGAAATATAGACTTTTAAACGTTATGTGAGGGTCAGAAACAATGGCTTTTATTGCCGATTTGAAATATGTTGTTAAAATCTGAGCAAACATTTAGGGCAATACCGCCACCTACTGGCTTCCATATTGCCCCCCCCCCCCCAAAAAAAATAGTTTTTTAAAATTATTTTTGCACCTGCGTTGTTTCTAAAATGACTTGCAGTTGTTTGCAGTTTAATGGCAGATTAATTGTTTTTATTATTATTATTATTATTTTTCTTTTGGACAGGGCATCTTAAATTGATGATATTAGGAAACTATAGGTAGTTTATATTACTGCAGAGTGTCTCCAGGTAGACTAGTCTACCAGTAAGAGAACTATAAATTAAATTATTTTATTAACATTGTTTACCTTCCACAGATGGTCATTTCTGGCTTGGCTTGCTCATCCAAAAAACCATCCAGTGGGATGATATATTTGAGGATACTTCCTGATTTGTTCTCATGTGGTGTGTTATGGAGACTAGATTTTTGGGAGTCTTTTCTCAGCTTGGCCTAGGCCCCGTGTGCCTGACAGCGGGATTAAAAGGACATCACATTCTCCACAGATGGGCAAAGACTTCCAAAGCTGCAGTCTTGAGGATTTAGGCTACAAACCAGATAAGCTATAATTCTGTTGCCTCCCCTGAAATCATATGTGACCCTGGACCACAAAACCAGTCATAAGAGTCAATTTTTCGAAAATGAGATTTGTACATCATCTGAAAGCTGAATAATAATTTTAAAAAAGTTTTCCATTGAAGTATGGTTTGTTCGGATAGGACAATATTTGGCTGAGATACAATCATTTGAAAATCTAAATACTGAAAAATTCGCCTTTAACGTTGTTTAAATGAAGTTCTTAGCAATGACAGATAACGGAAGTGAGAGAAAAGTGTTTATTATGTTTGAAATATGTATATTTTTCTTAGAAAAACACATGAATTCACTACAGGAGGCCTTTATTCACTCCATTACCATAATTAGCAATATAATTTTAACATAATAGTCAATATTATTCAATTATTACATTTAGTCATATGTTTTATAAATTGTATAATTATCTCGATATATTTTACCTGTACCAAATAGCAATTTCATCATTACAAATGTGGGTAGCACTTTATTACAGTCCTGTTCCTCATGTACATACTATGTACTTATTATAGTTATTACAATAACTATGTAATAACTAGGTACTACCCCTAAACCTAACCCTACCCCATGTAGTTACCTTGTGTTACCAGAACTTTCTTAGATAAATACACTGTAAGTACACTATAAGTACATGTATGTACACGTACTGTAAAATAAAGTGCAACCCAAATGTGTATGTAAAAAAAGCACTCTTAAGTTTTAATTTCTAAAACTAATTACACTTAATATAAATTAAATGATAACACATTTCATTTAATGCAATGTATATGTAGGCAAGTGTCTGAAAACATTTTATTCGTGCTTAGTATATTCTGTTGAAGCATATTATTTACATAATAAGTTGTTTTTTTTTCAAAGTATGGGACAGTGTATATCTTTTTCACAAGGGTATATAGTAAAAGACTGACAGCTGAAATTGCTTCTGTGTCTTACAATGCCTAAAAAAGCATGAATTCAAAACAAGAGTTTTGCCCTCTATTTAAAAAAATCCCCTTCATTTCATCTACCAAGCCAACAAAATGAAATATGCCCCAATCAATGACCCACTCATCTTTGCTCTTCTATACGTAGCACTGACTGTGAATCCAGGATGCCAAACATATTGTATGCTACAGAAAAACCACATTACAAATTCCGATCTCTCTGATGCTGGAGCAGGACTGCAGCGATTGCAAAGCTGTATAACATTCATCTGTTTCTGCTTCATTGATGAGTAAATTCATGAGTCTGAGTCATTCCATTTCAGATCTGAAATATATACAGTTTCCCATCAGCTTCTCACTATAGAGAGGAGTCAGTGAATGTTCTTTAGATGACTTGACACATTACGAACCCTATTTGTTCTAAAATTAGAATGCGGAAGAAATTATTGCACTGATGAAAGAATCACTCATTTGTATTAAAAAGCATTTCAGTGGGAATGGAGTTCCAGTATTTCTGAGAATTAATTTATTGGCAAAATAAACACTGTGAACTTTTAAAGTATAAAAAGAAGTGAAGTATTCAGGTCAAAAATAAAGCTAACTTGTAATATATTCAGCATGCAAAGGCATAATAACATAATCACTGTAAAATTGAATAAACATTGCACAAAATAACCATGTGCAATTATGATAATGTGCCTGATTTTTACTATTAAACTCACATTTATATGCAAATCTACTTTTGGTGTCATAAACCTCATTCTCCTGCTTCTGTGCTCCTCTTTGCAAATTATTCCAACTCAGTTATGGTTGATTATAACTCTCTGGTTAAATTATCATGAACTATGCACCTCTTTTTTGACTTAATTAATCTTAAGTGCCATGTTTAGACACTGTTTCTAATTATGATTGTTGTAATGATGCTGTGCAATTATCCTGGATAGATCCAGAAAATGAAAATGAAAATAAATGATAGAATAGAGGAAACTGTGACTTTGTGTATAGGGACAGAGAGAACAAAATGCAGTATGCTGTGAATATAGCTTAACCTTACTGAAACAGGCAAGGACTGACAACAAATGACAGCAAAAAACACCACCACATTTTCATAAACTGCTGTCTGTCACGATGCTGTAAAACTGACCTGATCCTTCACTTCCAGTCACTGCAATAAGACATTAGCAATTAATTACTTTGTTTTTTACATGTGGCAGATTCATAGCTGATGAGAATCCCAGAAAATATCACAGATATTTTAAGACGTTAGACTTGTTTATGCTTTTCAGTTTTGTAAGGTCTTTAAATCAACAATATGTAATGCGTGAAAGGATGATATTTAGAGTAAGACCACTCATGGGTCAAAATGCTCTCATGAATTCTCATTAGTATTTCTTTCTCAAAAAATATATTGTTGTATATATATATATATATATATATATGTATGTATTTGGGTGTGTGTATATACTGAACAAAATTATAAATCCAACACTTTTTTGTTTTTGCCCCCACTTTTCATGAGCTGAACTCAAAGATCTAAGACTTTTTCTATGTACACAAAAAAATGCCTATTTCTCTCAAATACTGTTAACAAATCTGTCTAAATCTGTGTTAGTGAGCACTTCTCCTTTGCCGAGATAATCCATCCACCTCACAGGGTGTCCGAAAACCACACATCCCCTTCACATTTGTTATGTATGCTGATGATGCTACTTTGTTCACTGCAGCATCAAGATTACCTGAACTCAATGAGATTCTCCAGCATGAGTTAAACACAGTAATAGACTGGGTGAAAAAGAATAAATTGGTACTGAATATTTCCAAAACTAAATGTATGATATTTTACAATAGATACATGTTACCAAGTATCACCCCACTTAATCTGCATATACGTTAATTTATTATCTTGGTCAGACCAGATTGACCACATTGTCAGTAAGATGGGCAGGGGTATCGCTATGTCCAGAAAATGCTCTGTATATTGTCCAATTGCTACATTGAAAAATGTTGTCCAAAGTCTTGTTCTGTCTCACTTATATTACTGTCCAGTAGTTTGGAGTAGTGCGGCCCAAAAACATCTAAGAAAACTTCAAATTGCACAGAATAGAGCGGCCAGAGTAGTTCTGCACTGTTCTTTTCGCGCTAGTGTGCGTGAGATGCATATTAAATTATCTTGGTTAACAGTAGAGGCAAAAGTAAAATATAATCTTTTGTTGCTCATGCACAACGTTCATGGATAATGAAGCATATAACTTTATAAAAAATAATATTTTTTAGTGGATATAGTCATGAGCATGTGACACGCTCAGTCAGCAACAAGATAATGATTACTCCTAGTCCAAGATGTAATTTTATGAAGAAAACTATTGTATACAGAGGGGCTGTTGAGTGGAACTCACTTCCATCCAGCGTCAGGGAACTCAAAAGTAAATTTTCTTTTAAGAAAACAATAAAACAGAGATTACAGGTGTGAAAGTTTTACTTATTTTCATTTTTGCATGTTTTGTTTTAAATTGTTTGAATTGCATGTTGAATAGATGTTGGTTTTTGGATAACTGCATAATTTGTACTTCTTTCAAATGTGTGTCATGGTAGCTAATATATTGTATAGTTTTTATAGATTTTATTGATGTATTGATTAATTGAATTTTGTATTTTTGTATTGTGATTTCAGTGGACCCCAGGAAGACTAGCAACCACCATAGTGGGAGCTAATGGGGATCCAAATAAAAGCAACCATAAAAACACCATAGAGTTGATAAGGTTGTTGAATGTGGCCTGTGGAATGTTGGTCCGCTCCTCTTCAATAGCTGAGCAGAGTTGCTGGATATTTGCAGGAACATCCCAAACATGCTCAATGGGTGACACGTCCGTTAAGTAAGCTGGCCATGCAAGAACTGGGATGTTTTCAGCTTCTAGGAATTGTGTTCAGATCCTTGCAACATGGGGCTGTGCATTATCATGCTGCAACGTGAGGTGATGGTGTGGATGAATGGCAGAATAATGGGCCTCAGGATCTCGTCACGGTATCTCTGTGCATTCAAAATGTCATCAATAAAATGCACCTGTATTCGTTGTCCATAACATACACCTGTCCATACTATAACCCCCCCCATGGGCCACTCAATCCACAACATTGACATCAGCAACCCGCTCCCTGCATTTATAATTTTTAATTCAGTGTGTGTGTGTATATATATATATATATATATATATATATATATATATATATATATATATATATATATATATATAAATATATAAATATATCATTGATCATTCACTTCTTCAGGCACCCTTTCCTTAAAGGAACAGTTCACCTTTCAATTGTGCTGAAAACTTTCTTACATTTAAGCCACCGAAATGTGGATGAGTCTTTTTCTTTTTTTGGAAAAGATTTGGAGAAATATAGCATCACATCACCTGCTCAACAATGGATCCTCTGCAGTAAATGGGTGCCATCAGAATGAGAGTCCAAACAGCTGATAAAAACAGCACAATAAGCCTCAAGTAATCCACAGGCCTCGAGTACATCTATTAATGTCTCATTAAGTAAAAAAAGGTGTGTTTGTAATAAACAAATCCATCATTAAAACTTAATGTCAACAAGTCCTCTATCAACATTGCTTTCTCCAGTAAGAAAGTTGTCTCATCTGAATCAGGTGGGAAATATGCTAAGCATAATGTTTATAAGCATAAACAGTCCAAAAGAGTTCTAAACAAATATGTTTGATGTGCTTTGATGTGGTGTTTTAAACATTGATGGATTTGTTTCTTAGCTTTTCACTTCACAAAATATTACTTTATACACTGGAGTCGCTTGAATTACTTGTTGAATACTGTGATGTATTTATCAGCTTTTTGAACTCTTTGACGGCACCCATTCATTAGAGGATCCATTGGAGAGTGCAAAAATTCCAAATCTGTTGTGGTGTGATGAAGAAACGTATTCATCTATATCTTGCATGGCCTGAGGGTAAATACATTTCCAGCAAACATTAATTTATGTGGGAACTATTCCATTTAGGGTGTTGTAGTAACCTATATCAGTCTTTAGCTGGTTGCTATATTTATTGACAGAAGAAATAACGAGGGTTCAAAAGCCTTTTATGTTGTTCTTGAAGACCATCATACAGAATCTTTCCTACAAACCACGTCATTCCATTTTAGGTGGACAATTAAACTGATCGAATATAAAAAAGGACCTTTGAAGAGAACCCACTGAGCGGACTGACACATTCAAATAAACTCAACAGCTGGACTGAAGAGATATAAGGTAAGAAGCCCATTTCTTGTTTTACAGATGGATAGCTTTAGATGTCCAGATGAGAGAGAAAGAGTAACCGCAGCCAAAGTCTGATGAAAAAGCAAACTATAATTTATTGAGTATGTTCACAGGTTTTTCCTCCATCCTCAAGATACAAAGCAGAATGTGGAAGTAAATGAACACCCACACTGAATAACAATGACTGTGGTTATTGCAGGAAATTTCAGATAATTCATAGACTGCCTATGAACATGCCTTTGAATATTGTGGCATTTATTCACTACATCAGGTGTGAATTATTAATTCAATTCAAATTAATAGTAATTATTTCAGTATTAAACTTTGAATTACGCTTTTAAAGCCACATCAAATGACACGGTTTGTCACCGACATTCCTTTTGTTTTGAAACGAGAATGGTTGACAGCACAAGCTCTCTGAGGTTATTAACAGAGGCACTACATCCATTAAGGCACTCATTTGTTTTCAGTGACTGACAGGAGCCCATTTGTGCTAGACATTCAGTTTAAGTAAATGTAATCACTCTTGAGATCTTTTAAAGCAAAATAGAGGCCTTAGTCACTCTATTTTCCCTGCTATAAACAGTGAAAAATGTAAATTATGGTAATACATTAGGGCCATTCAAAAAAGAGAAAAAAATAAGTAATATATTTGCAAAAATAGAGCTAGTTTCGCTGTGCTTAGGATGAGTTTTGAAATTTGAACGGATTTATCAAAAACGAGACAACACATTATTCAAATGCAATGTTAAACATTTAAGCACAGAATATTAAGACATATTAATTGAGACTATTATATGTATCATGTGATCGATGTTTGCACATTTTAAGCTTAAGTGGTGGCAACACTACTGATTGAAAATTAAATACTCATTAAAATGGGTCAAATGCAGAGCATTAGACAGCTTATTTATAACGGTATCAGCATATGAAGTGACTTTATGTCAAATGTACAATAATCAGCACTCATTTGCAATCTGATGTATCTTGCCTGCATTCATTTCTAAGCAATTTATGCACAGACAGTTTTCAGTGAACCTGGCACATTTCTGAAATAACTTTACCATGCTTGCACAGATCACAGGAAATCTTTTGCACTTGAGGATAATCTTAGAATGCCATTTTATCTGGACTAATGTGAAATTAATTTAACTGCACAGAAAATTGTGGAGATGTGATAGTCTAAGTACAGGGTTGCTATTCACTGAGAGAGTGTACATCTGTGCTCAAGCTTAGTGACAACAAATTATCATCTGTATTAATCACACTATTACAATAAGAAAATTACATAGAAAAAATATATTAATTTCCAATAGAGTCATTTTCGTGAGCGACAGTAAACACTGGAACAAAAGCATTAAGTTGTTATATAACTCTAATTTGTCATTAATTTTGTAAATTTCTTATAACTTTCAGTTGATACAGTCATAATGTATAGCATTAGGAATATTTATTATTTAGAATTAGAGCTCTTCAGATTTCTGCTGGGGAAAATTGGTGAGAAGAAAAACAGACAACCACACGTCAGGGCTAAAGCTTCTGAGCGGTATACATTAATCTTGACTTGAGCCACACGCTCTGGGTTTGTCCCCAGAAATCAGACCACAAGTTTCCACTCATATGATTTCAGAAAAAGTTTGGTATTCATTTATTTAACTGAGAATAATAACAAAAGAAAACAACAAAATAGCCTAAATAAATATATAATTGACATCTATACTAAGTAATAACTATGATTAATACATTTTTAAAACCTCTTTAATTTAATTTAATTTAACAATACTACATTATGCTTTGTCGACACTGGAAAAAAACACATGCCAAATACTCTTCAAAGTAAAATTATTCTGGGAATGTCTTTTTAATCTTTAATTATAAAAAAGCTAATAATAAATAGATGCAAAATAGAAGCATGTTATTGTGTTGCAAAGAAACTTTTAAAAATATATATTTAGACTGAAGTGTAGGCCTACATGAACTACTACTCTATTAAGCAGCATATGATGTTTGATCATGACCTATCAATGAAAGTTGTTAATAAAGCATCAATCTATTAACATTAACGTCTTTGTTTGTAGTCTGTCTGTACAATTCTCATCCTCCCTATAAGTCAAATACTCTCACACACGGTCGTCGAAGACACGCTTTTACTTCTGGTCAGCTTGAAAACTGTGTAGCTCCTTGGTTCCGAAGCAAATCTCCTGGACGAGCCAGAGTTGCGCGGCTGGGTTTTAGACGCCGAATTTCTAATCGAAGATTTACTGGACAGACTCAAGACCGATGACATCTTCTCTCTGTAGCTTTCTCTGAACCTCTTGGCCGATCTGTACAAGTTTCCAACAAAGCAGTAGCAGAGGGGATTGAGGGACGAGTTGGTGAGACCCAGCCATTGCGCAAAGGGTCTGCTCTGGAGAATCCAACGATGCTCGATATTGCTCATCTCGTCGTTTCGATCAGGAGAGCTGGCGATGTTGGCATCGATCCAGATGTCCACGGTGTAAAGAGGCAGCCAGGAGAAAGTGAAGAGCAGCACGAGCGCGAAGACCATTTTGGCGATCCTCTTGCGCGTTTTCAGGCGCGATGTCGAAGAGGTCAGCGCGAGCTGGTTGGGATCTGATATTGATGCCGTGCCTCCTCTACTCAGTTTCCAACCGGTCAGGAAGCAAATAATTAAATTAAAGACCACCGGGAATCCATACAACGCGCAGAAGAGTAAAAAGTTGTAACCCTGGCGCAGTTTGACTTTAGACCAGCTTTCCACGCACACGGTCACCGTATGCAGCTCGTCTAGAAGGGACAGCGTCTTAGTTGTGTTCATGAAAAATAACGGCAGACATAACGCCGAGGACACGAGCCACACCACAGCTATCATGCATATCATTCTGCTGGCCGTGAAGAAAGCCCTGGCGTGCAGAGGACTGTGGACGCTGTAGTATCTGTTCAGACTGATCACGGCCAGACTCAGGACACTCGCAGAGACGGACACCGCCTGAACGAACGGCACAGCTCGACACAGAAAGTCTCCAAACACCCAGGCGTTATACACCTGGTGTCCCAAGTTAACCGGCATGCAGACACACACCACCATCATGTCGCACACCGCCAGGTTGACCAGGAGTCTCCTGGTGGCTGAAGCTCCAGATAAACGATGCCTCCGGCGCGTCAGGACCCACAGAGCCATGATATTCCCCACCAGTCCGGTCACGAAAGAGATCACGTACATCACCATTAAAACTATAGTGTCCGGTTCATGACCCGCGAACAGAAAGTCGATGGAGAAAGGCGTCAAATCACGCCTGGTCCAGTTCTTCTGAAGATGCTCCCAAAGAGAAAAGTTGTTTGGGAAGAAGCGTCCGAATGTGCTGTAAATGCTCGAGGTGTTCATGTTTCCTCTGTGTGCCATTTCATCTGACCATCCGCTTTTTGAGGATCTCCATAACGCCCCCACCCTCAGGAATATCAGGAATATCTATCCATAATCAATAGCCACTTAAATATACTTTTTGCATACACACACATACACACACACACATTTATATATATTCTAATATATTCATAAATATTTATCAAATATTTTTTTTATAAATGTAAAAATAATTTATTTTAAAATATATAGTTTTTAAATATGCACAGAATATTTCCGGAAAGATAATTATATATACTTAGCTTTGTATAAATACAATTAAAGTAATTTAAATGTCCTCGTTTAGTAAATGCGTGTATGTGTGTGTGAGTGTGTACTGCTCCATACCTCCATTAAAGGCAAACAGACACTACACAGGAAGAGTTATGGACACATGCATGCATACACATACTCTCTCTCTCTCTTTCTCTCTCTCTCTCTCTCTCTCTCTCTCTCTAACACACACACACACACACACTAAACGTCCTCTTTCTCTTTGCACATGTAGTCCCCCAGATGTCATCCATCCACATTGATTCATATATATATATATATATATATATATATATATATATATATATATATATATATATATATATATATATATATTAACAAACTTAAATCAGCTGTCTTTAAATCAATTATGCTAAGCAGTTAGTGGTGGCATCTAAAGTAAAGGGCTTTGTTATTGACTAAATTAACTGTTTATAGGGCTGAATCAAAATTAGATCATAAAATCAGTCCAGTCAGCTGCTTGTTTTGCCTTTTTGCAGTAGTTTTGCAGATATGATATTTCCAGCTCATTTTAAAAAGCTACTTATAAAATATGTAAACATAATAAAATTAATAGTTTCATGTATAAAACCTGATTGCATTAGTCATGTTCGAAGCCATCGCTATAAACAGCCCCAGATGGAGGCTAATGAGCTACATCTTTTGGCAAAGGAATCGTTCATTATGAATAAACATAATTATCTATTGAACATTTCTGTCTTTTGTCATATCGCTGTTACCACCATTTGTAAAAGCAATTAGCCACTTGGTGCCATATTACGGTCATTATAATGTTACATTTGATATGTTATGAATTAAAAAAATCATAAATATACCTTAACACCTCAAAACTATAACACACAGTGTTCCAATCCACCAAGTAGCACTGATGAACAGACTTACATAACAGGCCTGCTGTCAAAGTGTTTTAACTCGCTCATTCACATCATGCTGACATGTCAGCTCCAACCTACAGCATGACTAATAAGAAAACTAATAATGATTTGCTCATCATATCAGACACTAGAAGAACATTGCTCGAGTAAGGTCGATAGGAAGGCAAATGATGTGATTTGAACGTCACTGTCTTGCAAGCACATTTATTTGACAATATTCATTACTGACGCAACAAATAGCCCATGTTTGTAACTTTACTTGCATCACAAAGCTATGCCTGATCTAAATGCCCTACAGCGTTGCAGTTTGTCCCCCACTCAATAAGCTCATTGGATTTTTATGGTCACAGAGATTATTTTTCTTGGATGTTTCAATTGCTGTCTTATTGTGTTCTGCTGTTATTATTATAAAACTGTCAACTGCTTGAGGATTAGTGTTTTTATCACTGCTAAATGACTTCTTTAAACTTGTCTAATGCAGTTTCCTGCATTTTCCTGTCAATAACAGTTATTGAATGTTATTAAAAGCAGCATTCACTGCAGCAACGTGAGGGACTAAGGTAAAATCTTATGAAAAGATTTTAATTGTGCTCTGTAAGAAAAAAAAATGGAGAAGGTACTAGTAATCTGCTCCAAAGATATTTTTCCATTTTCAAAACACAAGTGAAATGGCTGTATTATGCAGGGTTTTTACAGAAATTTCTGTGAGTGCAATTTTTTCAAGTTTTTAAGTTTCAATTTATTAACATTAATTAATTTTTTATTATGGTCATTTATAAACAGAAATACAGGTGCATCTCAGTAAATTAGAATGTCTTGGAAAAGTTCATTTATTTCACTAATTCAACTCAAATTGTGAAACTTGTGTATTAAATAAATTCAATGCACACAAACTGAAATAGTTTAAGTCTTTGGTTCTTTTAGTTGTGATGTGAATTTGGCTCACATTTAACAAAAACCACCAATTCACTATCTTTACAAATTAGAATACTTCATAAGACCAAAAAAAAACAAACAAAAAACATTTAGTGAATTGTTGGCCTTCTGGAAAGTATGTTCATTTAGTGTACATGTACTAATACTTGGTAGGGGCTCCTTTTGCATTAATTACTGCGTCAGTTTTAGCGTGGTATGGAGGTGATCAGTTTGTGGCACTGCTGAGGTGGTCTGGAAGCCCAGGTTTCTTTGACAGTGGCTTTCAGCTCATCTGTATTGTTTGATCTCTTATTTTTCTTATCTTCCTCTTGACAATAGCCCATATATTCCCTGTGGGGCTCAGGTTTGGTGAGTTTGCTGGCCAGTCAAGCACACCAACACCATGGCCATTTAACCACCTTTTGGTGCTTTTGGTGCTTTTGACAGTGTGGGCAGGTGCCAAATCCTGCTGGAAAATGAAATCAGCATCTTCAAAAAGCTGGTCAGCAGAAGGAAGCATGAAGTGCTCAAAGATTTCATTGTAAACGTGTGCAGTGACTTTGGTCAAAAAACACAATGGACCAACACCAGCAGATGACATTGCACTCCAAATCATCAGATTGTGGAAACTTAACAATGGACTTCAAGCAACTTGAGCTATGAGCTTCTCCACCCTTCCTCCAGACTCTAGGACCTTGGTTTCCAAATGAAATACAAAACTTGCTCTCATCTGAAAAGAGGACTTTGGACCACTGGGCAACAGTCCAGTTCTTCTTCTTAGCCCAGGTAAGATGCCTCTGACGTTGTTTGTGGTTCAGCAAATTCCTTGACAATTCTATGTGTAGTGGCTCTTGATGCCTTGACCCCAGCATGTCACCATATTCTAATTTGTTAATAAAGTGAATTGGTGGGTTTTTGTTAAATGTGAGCCAAAATCATCACAATTAAAAGAACCAAAGAAGTAAACTACTTCAGTCTGTATGCACTGAATTTATTTAATACATGAGTTTCACATTTTGGGTTGAATTACTGAAATAAATGAACTTTTCCACAACATTCTAATTTATTGAGATGCACCTGTATATATAACTGCTTATTGTTAATTATGTTATTCACAATAAATAAATTACTGTTAAAATATACATACATGATGACCTTAAACTATGCATAAATGAATATTAACCAAAAAAATGATAATTTTAATTTATTAATTATTTATTATTACTCAAGAGTTAATTATTATTAAGACATAATTATTACTCATTTAAATAAAGTGAATTCTTTTCACTGACTTTTTAAAAACATTTGAGCATGTTTTCAATTGTTAAAATAGTAAAAATAAGTGTTTAGTCTGTATAAACATGTAATTCATAGTAACTGCCTTTCATAATACTATAACTATCAAACATTTTATTTTATTTCTTCTCTCGTTCATTGTTTAATTCATCTAATCTTAGATATTTTTTTTTTTCACTTTGGTTATTTTTTTACATGCAAAGTGTACATTTTCAAAACATTTAGTATAGAATCCAAACTGATCACTTGTGACCAAAAACCTTCTTGAGATCAGTTTGGAAAATATACATTCTTGTGAAAACGGTACAAAAGTGGAGACATTTTGAATGGGAGTGAATGATGTTTGATGCATTATAAATGAAAAAGGAGGAATCTTTCTGACTATACTGAGGTTGAACATGTATGCAAATCTGTCCATCAAAATTGAGCATGCATCCTTATTCTACACAATGTCAAAAACCTAATTATATGTCAAGCAGTATAGGAGTATCATTCAGTTTGATCCAGGACTCTAAAGAGCAGCACAATACTGCAGTCAAGAGGGTCATTTGAACTCAGATGGTATCAGTAGTTATCACTCAAGACTTGAGTGATCAGGTTTCATCTCTGCAGATGGGTCAGGTCTCAACATTCACCGGAGTAGTGACCTCAAACCAGAAACCAGCAGCAGCTCTTTAGTTCTTTCACCATCCACCGACAGTTTCAAGATTATTTGTTGCTTGAGAATACCACCCTCTCTATTTTTCATTCACAGCCAGCTTCCTTCCCACTTTATTCTTCAAAGGTTTCCATCTGAAAGCGCCACAAGATATTTGGATTTGATTGGTGAGATTGCACTTGGTTTTTCACGAGATGGTACCTTTAATGGTGAGTCATTCATTGTGTTTATCATCCTGGCAAGCTGTGCTGTGCTGAGCTACTGCAAATGCAGGGAGTTAAAGGAGAATCACTGACATGAGTAATCTTCCGGCTTGAAACATCTGCGTTCAAAATCGTCTCGATCTGTTTTTGATGGGTGTACATTTTTCATTTAAATGAGACACTAGACAAGATGCCTAGAAGATGTGTGCCATCTTCACCCACTTCTCCTGAAAATCACCAGAGGGTTCTATTCACAGCAAACTCCAATTGTCCAGATGTGTGACTGTTTCCAGAATCAATACTCTGACGGTCTTTTGGCAATTGAGGTAAAATTGGAAGTTCAAATTGAACATGTCTTGTTCAGTTGTCTTTTGGTTTCTTTTATTTAATGAATTCATTTCTAGCAAAACCTTTTTTTTTCTCGCATAGAGAACACTAACTAGATAGGGTGAGCAATGTACCTAATATCAATATATTGTGGAAATGTTATAAATATACGCTATTTTTTTTTAGTTTATTGTTTTTAACAACCACATACTAGTTGTTTTCATATTATTATTATTATTATTATTATTAGTATTATTATTTTGTATTATTCTGTAAATAAATGTTAATTCTGTATTTGAATACCATGGCCGGTTGAATAAACTATACACACACACACACACACACACACACAAAGGTTTTCTTTTATATTAGTAAGTCAGTTAGAAGGAAAGCTTTTATTTTCGTAAATTAAGAGATTTGGCGGACATTTACTAAAGTACAGGTTATGACTTCCTATTGTTGTGGCGTTGTCAGTTTCCCTAGTGTTTGTTCAACAGATGCTGTAGATGTTATTAAGGTGGATTAATTAGACTTCTACTGGTTAAAATAACATATTCTATATAATTATAGGTAAACAAGACGTTTTATTTTATCATTCAACATGTGTAAACCCAAATGGACCGATGGTTAATGTTAGCTGTGACGTTACATAAATGAATAAATAATTTATTAATATTCACTAGAGCAAACTAAATATTGATGGATTTGGCGGTCATCTGTCAGTAAATTCAGTGATCTAGAACTAGTCTCGTTTTTCGCTGGTGGCACTTTCTGATTTCAGTTTCTGATTTCATCTGAAGTCATGAGTGAATTCAGGATTTATCATGCTGCTAATGAACTTCTCGGGCTTCTTAATGTCCGAGGAGGAGAAGGTGCTGAGGTTTATATTGATTTACTGCAGAAGAACAGGACTGCTTATGTGACCTCTACAGTTTCTGTCGACAGTGCTAAGATGAACATGAAAACTACCAGTAAAATTAATTATCTTTTATTCCATGTATTGTGAGTGCAGGAGGCTAATTTACCATGTCTTGCAGATCAAAATAGCAGAACACTCCAAAACTCCTGAAGACTTCTTGAGTAAATATGACGAATTGAAGTCAAAGAATGCACGCAACCTCGATCCACTGGTGTATCTGCTATACAAACTCACTGAAGATAAAGAGGTAGGTTTAATTAAACTCATTATTCGTTTCCACACAAGGAGTACAATTTCCCCCTAAACTCAAACATTTTCAGTGTCTTTATTTTTTTATTTTTTGCTTGTATTCTTCAGACTTTGAAGTTCCTGCAGCAGAATCCAAAGGAGAGATCAGAAATGTCTGCAAATGCATCATCCAGCACCACCATGTGGTACAGCATTCCTGCAACCAAAAGAAAAAACAGTTTTATTTTTTTAAATCTTATATATGATATTTTTTTAGAATACTACAATCATCAAATGAGATTAGTTTATACAGTTCATACTGGTTTTTTTTTTTTTTTTTTTTTGAGAAAGTAAAAATGTACAAAGTTTCCTGTTAGGGTTAGGTTTAGGTGTGGGGTTGGTGTAGGGCAATATAATATACAGTTTGTACAGTATAAAAACCGTTACGCCTATGGGATGTCCCCACTTTTCACAAAAATGTGTATATAAATGGTTTTAATGATTACATAATTAAATTGAATAATACAATTATTAAATGATTATAAAGGAATGAGTAATAAATGAATAGAAAAGAAAGTAAAACAACACAAAACAACACAAATGTATGGTTGCTTTCTTGAAGTAACACACACAGGATGCTACAAAGAATCCTTAGATCCTTCAGCGCCTTTCGCAAGACTTTCATGCTTTTCATCTTCAGAAAGATCTTTCTTCCTCATCATATTTCATAAGAATTGTGACTTACCTAATAATGTGGAACTACCTCTCTTAGTAGGAGGTTTTTCATTTACCTAAGAAGACCTGGAATAATATTTAACCACCCCATCTGAGATTGATAATAGTTAACTAAAATGATATGAGAGAAAAAAAAAAACTGAACTGACTGAATCCCTACTTAAATTCACTTTCTAAATAATTTTGAAAACTGTGTACACTGTGGTCATCTGTAAAATGCTGAGAGACCGACATTAACAAGAAGAACCCTGTGTTTCCAAACTAGGTGTATGACCGGCCTGCGCTGATTGGGGATTTCATCACTAGCCTCACCCCTGTGGGAGATACCGTGATGGCTATTGATATGTGACATGGCTTTCCAAAATCAGAGCCTTTGATCAAAATCACATCTTATATTAAAATGTATTTATTATTAAATGTGCTTCTGATTCATTGAATGTTTGTTTTATGACTTGTTTGCAGATGCCATACAAATAAAATTAAGTAGAAATAAAAACAACATTTTCTGTGATTAATAAGAACAACAAAGAATTATAATAATGGTAGCATTTTTCTATATATATGGAAATTAAGTTAAAGATGAGTGGAGCTTTTAGATTGTGCATGTGCACGCATACAAATAAGTATTGTGTTTGATCTTTTAAAGACATTTTTGTTTTGCTAAAGTTGGAGGTTCCTGTTAGGAGGACATTCAATTTATGACTCATAACCTGCCAAATTGGCTAATGGTTTGATATGCGTAACCTGCCACAGTTGATTTTTCAACCGCATGTGGTGGGTCGGCGGTGTTCTTTTGAAACCCTGACTGCAATATCAAATCAGTTTTGTTAATAATGTCAGAGGGCTTTTATAAAAGGGGTCATATGATGTAGGGCTGCGCAAATAATCGTAATTAAATCGTGAAGGCAATAAATCGCAATTAGGCAGAAGCTGTGACTGGCATGCTTATCTTTCAGTGAAGCACGGTTCTGTGATCAGCAGAGGGCCAGAGGGCGTTTTCGTGCAAAAAAATTCAAATATGCCCCGAAGAAGAAATACAGGAAATGCCTATCGCTGCAGCTAAATAAACACAAGATTTAACTGCTTTCATTGATTCAGTGTGAGTAATAAACATGACTAAGGTAATATGTGGTTTATCTGAGTTCTTCTTATTATAATATTCATCATAATTGAAAAACAATTGAACAATTAAAAAAAAAAAACTGTGGAACACACTACACTATTTATATTTATATATACATACACTTATTTATCTAACACACATTTTTAGATTACACTTAAATTTTTTGCACATACCTTGCACCTGTACATACATAATGCTCATTGTAATATACCTGCCATTCATTTTCAATTTGTATATTTTTGTTCCTTATCTACCTATTTGTATTTTTTATTTTTATTCCATTTTGTGTTTTTTGTTCTGTCACTGTCATTATGTTGCACTGTGGAGCTTCTGTCACGAAAACAATTTCCTCGTATTTGTGAACATATCTGGCAATAAAGCTAATTCTGATTTTCACCTGGCCCCTTTTCCTCAGACTTGACACACACGCAGGTTGACAGAGTGATGACACAACAAGAACAAGTGCACTTGACAATGAATGAAATGAAATATGCTGTGAATGAAATTCCGCCAACTGGCAACACGGCAGGCCAAAATACAATTGGGTAACTTGGCAGTGGGAGGGTTTCACAAACCAAAACAGAGACAGACATTTTGGCCCGGAACGCACATTTTCAAAGGAGAATAACTGACTGTAGCATTGTTTGTCAGATAAACAAGTATGTTAACTTAGCATGTTTCGTAAACATCTGCAAACATATTATGTTATTTTTATGCTTTAGTAGAGCCAGAAACTAACATACAGCACTTTTAAAGTTTTACTGATGGTTACACAGATGTTATATTAAAAGCATCTAGGTATTGATGGCATGTTTTAAGATTTTGATAGAATATTGCTAGCATGTTTTACCACATTTTTGTTATATGGTTAGCATGTTGCTAATGTCTCCAGCATGTTTTAATATGATTCTAACAAATATCATGTATTATTAATATGTTTTTGCACAACCATATGATGAATTAGCACGTAACTAGCCTGTTTCTAAAACAATTTTTTTTTTTATTGTTAACACAATTGTTTACATGTTTCTGTCATGTTTTAGTGTGGTGGCAGCATGTTTTTAACAAGTTAATTATGTTTTAATGTTGTTTCTAGTACGTTTCTGAAATTTCTGAGCATGTTGCTAGTATAGTTCAGCAAACTGCTAGTATGATTTATCATGGTGTTAGCATGTTTCTAGCATGTTTTTAACACTGGCATGTGGTGTTATGTTTCTAGCATGTTTTACTGTTGACACAGAGTCAGTGCCAAAAACAAACGTTTGTATTTCTGAATGGGGCCTTGGTAGAGATTGTGTTTTGGGGGGTTCACTTCACCTGCACATAGCCCCAACACTGTTGACTTGCTCATGCTAATGCAATTTCTCCTTCATTTCTTTCATGTAGCCACTTTTGTTGAAAAGGTGTATGGGCGGCTCGACCATCAGCCTGCTTCATGATCGTACCTTCAATGACACCGGAGACAGCCAGGCTCAAGAGCTCTGCCTCTATCTGTCCAAAGCAGCCAGTGTCCCCTACTTTGAAATACTTGAGAAGTGTATAGGGGCATCATTAAAGACCCATACAGGTAGAATATGACCCCGGACCCACAGGGCTGTGCAGCCATTGGGTTCCCTCTTGTGAACACTTTTTAAATTAGGGTTTTTCAAATTATAATTTTTTAATCTGTTAATAATATATTTAGCTTTTCAGTATGAATTACCCTTAAACATTTTACAGACATACCACATAAATATTATCGCAAGTTTTTATTTTAATATACTGTAAAATATAATTTATTCCTGTGAAGCAAAGCTGTATTTTCAGCATCATTATTCCAGTCCTCAGTGTCATATGATCCTTCAGAAATCATTCTAATATGCCAATTTATAATCAATGTTGGAAACAGTTGTGAGCGTAATATCTTTTGGGACCTGTGATCATTTGTTTAGCATTTTTTGATAAATGATAAGTTAAAAAGAACTGTTTATTCTAAATAGAACTTTTGTGTTACAATATACACTACTATTCTTATTGATTCTAAACTTTTAACAGCAGTCTATGTGTTTGTGTGTGTGTGTGTGTGTGTGTGTGTGTGTGTGTATGTATATATAAATATATATCAGTAGAAGGCAGGTGTCAATGGTCAAAATTTCTAATGATTATAATGCCAGCTGGATATAGTGTCTAAATACTTTGTCCTAACTTTTTTCTCATTTCAGGCAAGTATCTGAATGTTGTTAGAGAGTGCGGCCGTGACGTAACCTGTCCAGATAACAAAGAGGTTCTCTGCATGCTTAAGTAGAGAGCGTATGTTGAGCAGATCGAAAAAACATATTACTATGCCAGTAAGGTTCTGCTTGATTTCCTGATGGAGGAAAAGGAGCTTGTTTCACGCCTGAGGTAAATAATCTGAGCCAATGGTGTGGCAAAGTCAGTTCTCACAATGTTTCAGACACCAATACTTTAATGATTCAGAAAAATCTGGCCAACTGAGATTTCCATCTGGAGATAAAGGTTAGGATCATGATTTATTGTTAGTACTGCAGCAGACCATAGGTGTTTATCTATTTGAACTTATGACATAATTTTCTCATCCTCGTGTCATTCCAAATACAAGATTTTCATTTATGTTCAAAATATTTAAAGTCCATGTAACCAAACTTTGACAATTTAAACGGATCGTAAAGACATGGTAAACATAGTATATTGAATTGAATGAGATAATCTAAATCTTCTGAAGGGATATACTTGCCTTATGATGAATAGATTTTAAGGGTTAGTTCACCCAGATAGCAAAATTATGTAATTAATAACTCAACCTAATGTTGTTCCAAACCCGTAAGATCTCCGTTTATCTTTGAAATGCAGTTTAAGATATTTTAGATTTGGTCCGAGAGCTCTCAGTCCCTCCATTGAAGCTGTGTGTACGGTATACTGTCCATGTCCAGAAAGGTAAGAAAAACATCATCAAAGTAGTCCATGTGACATCAGAGGGTCCGTTGGAATTTTTTGAAGCATTGAAAATACATTTTTGTCCAATAAAAGCAAAAACGACTTTATTTAGCATTGTCTTCTCTTCCGTGTCTGTTAGTGATGTGTCGTTCGTGAACGAATCGTTCTTTTTGAATGAATCTTTTAGGTGAACGAATCGCTCTCGTTCACGTAATCCACTGACTCATATTTCTCGTTCACTGAAATTCCTCCCTCCACAGCAGCGCGGCGCTATAAGCAGTGCATGCACAGCTCGGTGAACCGGGTATCTTTGAAATGTTTCCACTGTCTATGATCCAGTGGGGTCACTGTGTCCATTTTTTTTACTTTCTATGAATGTTTCATCCTGTCAAAGCATTATTCAACCTCGAGCCAATAGCCTTCGAGTATGAGATGTAACGGAGCATGTGATTTGTTAATGGAAGTGAACGAATACGCCCTCCACTGAACAGTTTCACATGAGTCTGAACGAGATCTAGAGAATCTTATCGTTCGTGAATGAAATGACTGAACTGGTACACATGTCATTCGCGAAAGGGTTGATTGAAATGATGTCGTTCGTGAATGAAATGACTGATCTGATACCCATGTCATTCGCGAACGGGTTGATTGAAATGATGTCGTTCGTGAATGAAATGACTGATCTGATACCCATGTCATTCGCGAACGAGCTGAATGGTTTAGTAAATCTCGTTCGTGAATGAAATGACTGAACTGGTACACGTCGTTCATGAATGAAATTAACTGGTACATATTATCTCGTTTGTGTCACGGACAGAAGAGAGAGACAACAGGGAATACAGGTAAGTAGATGTTTAATGAGATATTGGAGATAGAAGCAGGTATTACGTGATCAGAACACTGAGGACAGACGGTGGCAGGTAAGCTGGATGATCAGACGGTAGGTTTTCAGATGATTCTTAGAATGGTTCAGGAAGTAGAGTCGGTGTTTCTCAGACGAGACCAGACAGAGAGTGAAAGGAGCTGAGGGCTTATGAAGTGGCAGTGATGAGCAGATGCAGGTGTGGTGACTTCAGTAATCTGGTGATAATGAGCGGATGGGCGGAGTCGGGTGATCGGACTCTGATGGTGTGGCAGGTGTTACTGGTGGCTCCGTGACAGTACCCCCCCCTCTACGGGCGGCTCCTGACGCCCGCGTTACCCGTCGACGGGGTCGGCCGCGACCTCTCGGTGCAGGGCGGTTGGGATGGGAGTTGTGGAACTGGGTGAGGAGGGATGGGTCCAGGATGTCGTCCCTAGGGACCCAAGAGCGTTCTTCGGGGCCATATCCCTCCCAGTCTACCAGATATTCCAGGCGACGGCCCCGCCGACGGGAATCCAGGATGTCCTGCACACGGTGAATTGATTCTTCTACAGCGATTTCAGGAGGAGGGGGTACGTCAACACCATCAGGTCCTGGACCTGGAGAGGATCAGTGAAAGGCTTTAACAGGGAGACATGAAATGATGGTGCGATCCGGTAGTGTGAGGGAAGGTGAAGACGGTAGGTGACCTCGTTGACCTGCCTCTCGATGGTGAAGGGACCTATGTAGCGGGGACTCAGCTTGCGACAAGGTAGGCGAAGACGGATGTCTCTGGTGGAGAGCCAGACCTTTTGATCAGGTTGGTACTGGGGTGTATCTCTCTTCTTGGTGTTGGCCTGGCTCTGGTGTCTTCGCACTGCCCGTTGGAGATGGATGTGTGCTGAGTCCCATACCCTCTCACTCGCTTCGAACCAGGTGTTGACCACTGGGACTTCTGATGGCTCTCCTGACCAGGGGAAGAGAGGAGGCTGGTACCCGAGTATGCATTGAAATGGTGTTAGACCGGTGGTGTCTTGGCGTAGCGAATTCTGTGCATACTCGGCCCATGGGAGGTAGCGGCTCCAGCTTCCTTGGTTCTGGTGGCAGTAGGTTCGTAGGTACCTTCCGATCTCTTGAATCTTGCGCTCAGTCTGACCGTTGGATTGAGGATGGTACCCCGAAGATAGGCTGACTGAGACTCCAAGTAACCTGAAGAAAGCATGCCAGCCTCGGGAGATGAATTGGGGACCTCTGTCGGATACAATGTCTTCTGGTAGACCAAAGTGACGGAATACATGGTGGAATAGTAGGTTGGCAGTCTCAAAGGCAGTGGGAAGACCTTTTAAGGGGATGAGTTTGCATGCCTTGGAGAAGCGGTCGACCACGACTAGGATACTGGTGTGAGAATCTGAAGGTGGGAGATCAGTCATGAAATCGACGCCCAGATGGGACCATGGACGACGTGGTATGGATAGTGGTTTCAGCTTCCCTTCGGGGAGACGTTGTGGGGTATTGGAGATGGCACAGACTGAGCACCCACGACCGTACTGGGAGACATCCTGCGCGATGGAGGGCCACCAGAACCGGTTACGAAGGAGTGAGAGGGTTCGGCGGCTGCCTGGATGTCCAGAGCCCGGAGACGTGTGAACTGAGTCCATGAGGGACAGGCGTAGTGATGATGGAACATATGTCCTTCCCTCAGGACCTCCCGGCGGAGCTGGCTCGGAGCGGGTGGCTTCCTGGATACGGTCTTCTATAGCCCATTCGATGGGACTGACAATGATGGCTGGAGGGAGTATAGTTTCAGGAGGTGATACTTCGGGTTCAGGTGCATGAAGACGGGAGAGGGCGTCTGCTTTGAGGTTCTTGCCTCCTGGTCGATAGGTAACTCGGAAGTTGAAACGAGTGAAGAAGAGGGCCCATCGGGCTTGTCGAGGATTTAGACGTTTGGCTTCTTGAAGATATTTGAGGTTACGGTGGTCCGTAATGACTTCGACTTGATGGTGTGCTCCCTCCAGCCAGTGTCTCCATTCTTCGAAAGCCATCTTTATAGCCAGCAGTTCCCGATTACCGATGTCATAATTACGCTCCGCCGGGGACAGTTTCTTGGAATAGAAGGCACATGGTTGGAGTACTGGAGGCTTCCCCTGCTGTTGTGATAGAATCGCTCCCACTCCAGTCGATGAGGCGTCCACTTCGACCACGAAGGGGAGGTCTGGATTGGGATGGATCAGGATGGGAGCTGAACAGAAGGCGTTCTTCAGTTTTTGGAAGGCTTGGATGGCAGTTGGGTTCCAGGACAGAGACTTGGGCCGATCCTTAAGGAGGGAGGTGAGTGGTGAACTGATGATACTGTATTGATGGATAAAACGACGGTAGAAGTTTGCAAATCCTAGGAATCTCTGGAGGTCCTTGACGGTGGTGGGTTGCGGCCAGTTTTTGATGGTGTCCACCTTCCTCTGGTCCATTTGGATTCCCTGTGGGCTGATGACATAGCCGAGGAAGTGAACAGTGGTACGGTGGAACTCACATTTCTCCAACTTCAGGAATAACTGATGATCTCGGAGTTTTTGAAGAACTTGACAGACATGGTGGTGGTGTTCAGATAGGTTCTTGGAGAAGATTAAGATGTCATCAATATAAACGATCACGAATTTAGTCAGGAACTCACGGAACACTTCGTTCATGAAGGCTTGGAATACAGATGGGGAGTTGGACAGCCCATACGGCATAACAAGATATTCATAGTGGCCAGATGGAGTAATGAAAGCTGTCTTCCACTCATCGCCTCTTCGGATGCGTATGAGATTATATGCACTTCTGAGGTCCAGTTTAGTGAAGATTTTGGCTCCACGAAGTTGTTCCAGAGCAGTCGGTACCAGAGGAAGGGGATAGCGGAATTTGACCGTTTGTTCGTTGAGTGCTCGGTAGTCTATGCACGGCCTCAAGCCTCCGTCCTTCTTTCCCACAAAGAAGAAGCTGGATGCAGCAGGGGAAGTGGAAGGTCGAATGAACCGCTGTTGTAAGGCTTCCTTGATATACTCCTCCATGGCCCTCTGCTCCGGGATGGACAGTGGGTAGATCTGACCCTTGGGTAGTGTGGCTCCAGGCAGCAGGTCAATGGCACAGTCCCATGGCCGATGAGGTGGTAGCTGTGTCGCTTGTTGCTTGCTGAACACGTCCTGGAACGCCCGGTACTCAAGGGGAACCTCTGATGGATGGTTGGACTCTGGACTTTCGATCGACGTGGAGTTAAGGCGAAGATGAGAGGGAGAGGAGGATTCATCAGGAGCAGGTTTCCGACTGCAGATTTTGATGACGGGTTGTAGACAGGATAAAGAGCAGGATTCACCCCATTGCGTAATTTCCCCAGTGGTCCAGTTGACTTGCGGGGAGTGTTCGGACATCCACGGGCGTCCCAGGATGATATCCACGGTGGACCCTTCCAGCACCAGAAATGAAATCTTCTCCCGATGAAGACATCCAATGCGTAGTGAGACTATGGGGGATTGATGACAGATTTGACCACGGCCCAGCGGTTTACCCAAGATGGTGTGGATCTCTAACTTCTTCGTGATCCTTCTCCTCGGGAGATTGAGCCTCTTGAGGAGTTCGTGGGAGATGAAGTTCCCTGAGGAGCCGGTGTCAATGAGGGCATATGCTAAAACGGAGTGAGAACGGGTCACTAGCATGACTGAAGTACGGGATAATGGTGATATCATGGGAGGAATCTGGTTTGTACTCACCGCTGGGCGTGGTGGTCGCACTGTGCACTGCAGGAGGAGATGTCCTTCGGAACCACAGTAGAGGCAGAGACCATTGTGAATGCGTCGTTGACGTTCTACTGCAGTGAGATGGTAGGAGTCTATTTGCATGGGTTCAGGTGCTGGAAGGTCTGTAGATGGTGTGGGAGGCAGAGGTTGCACAGCGGATTGATCCAGAGCACAGGCGGTGAGACGTTGAGAGATGCGAATGGTACGTTGAATGAGGTTCTCTAAGCCGACGACATCATCATAGACGGCCACGTGATGGCGGATGGCAGGATTCAATCCATGACGAAAGCAGGTGATAAGCGCAGTTTCATTCCATCCACAGTTGGTGGCTAGAGTGCGGAAACGTAAAGCATACTCACTCACGGTCAGCTTTCCTTGACGAAGGCGGTACAACTGATCATGAATGGAGAGAGCGGAGGTGTTAAGGCCAAAAACTTCTTTGAAATGGGTGGCGAAAGCCTCCCATGAGCGAGTGAGGGGGCCATTCGCTTCCCAGATTGACTGAGCCCATTGGAGGGCGGAACCTGAGAGGAGGGAGATCAAATAGGCGATCTTAGTACGATCCGTAGGGAAGGCATGTACCTGCATCTCAAAGTAGAGTGAACACTGTAGTAGAAATCCGCTGCAACCCTCTGCCTCGCCGGTGTATGTTGCAGGTCGGGCCATGGGACTGTGAGAGGCAGGCATTGAAGGAGAGTGAAAACGCGGTGGATCACCCGCTTGCGCTTGTTCGGGGAGAGAGACTCGTGGAGGGCTCTCTTCCAATCCAGCGGCATTTTGCATAATGTTGGTCTGGTCTTCTATCACGGACAGAAGAGAGAGACAACAGGGAATACAGGTAAGTAGATGTTTAATGAGATATTGGAGATAGAAGCAGGTATTACATGATCAGAACACTGAGGACAGACGGTGGCAGGTAAGCTGGATGATCAGACGGTAGGTTTTCAGATGATTCTTAGAATGGTTCAGGAAGTAGAGTCGGTGTTTCTCAGACGAGACCAGACAGAGAGTGAAAGGAGCTGAGGGCTTATGAAGTGGCAGTGATGAGCAGATGCAGGTGTGGTGACTTCAGTAATCTGGTGATAATGAGCGGATGGGCGGAGTCGGGTGATCGGACTCTGATGGTGTGGCAGGTGTTACTGGTGGCTCCGTGACAGTTTGAGGGCGAAATGAATGAGTAAACCTGGTCAGTTGGCAATTTAGCATGTCAAGCTCTAAAAATGCAAAGGCTTGTTTTCATATTTAGCAAACAGAACATAACTAGATGTTTAATCGCTGATTTATGTATGAATATATATATAATATACTAACAGTCTGACCAAACAATTAAAATGCTAATTATGCAGGAAAACCTTGTGCTTTGTTCATCTGAACAACTTAATTAGACTTTATATACTGAATGTGATTATGTACACATTTTAATAAAGCCAGATCAGTTTTTGTCCCAAATGAATACGTTTGTTGACTTAAGACATAACACATAATACACTCTTTTTCACCACCTGCTGGCATATTTTGTGTAATATGAAGAAATGGTGACTGAACGAATCAGTAAACGAATCTGAACAAATCATTTTGGTGAACGAATTGAAAATGTACGAATCTCTTGAAAGATTCATAATTTCCACCACTAGTGTCTGTTGTGAGAGAGAGTTCAAAACAAAGCAGTCTGGATATCCGGTTCGCGAACGAATCATTCAGTTCACCAAATCGAACTGAATCGATCCAAACATGTAAAAGCTTAGTTCATTTTCGGAACACAATTTAAGATATTTTGGAAGAAAACCTGGAGTCTTGTGACTGTCCCATTGACTGCCAAGTAAGTTACACTGTCAAGGTCCAGAAAAGTATGAAAAGCATTGTCAGAATAGTCCATCTGCCATCAGTGGTTCGACCATAACATTATGTAGCTACAAGAATACCTTTTGTATGCAAATAAAACAAAAATAACAACTTTATTCAGCAATCTCCTCTGTGTCTCTCCACATCTGCGTAGCCCCATTGTGGAGAATATGAGCTATACGCACAGCTCATGCTCTTCTGTGTCACAAGGATACGTTTTCTACAAGTATTTACGCTGTGATTTGAAAGAAAACAGCTCATCCTTGTGGTGCGAACCACTGATGGCAGATGGACTATTCTGCAGTTTTGGGCAAGCTACCTGGAAAATGTAGTGAGCTAAGCTACCAGATACTCTACAGTAAATGAAGCTTCACTACACTGAAGCTACCCCCCTGGGAAATGTAGCAAGCTAAGCTACATCAACAGTAGCTTGCTACATCTAAGCTACTTTTAAAATTAAATGTTTATGTTGAACACGTTTTATTACAAGTCAATGCTATCTCAGTGCTCAAAACTGTCAGTCAAACAGATAGGCAGGTGTAATTGTTTAGTTTAATAGTTTTTTGTGTTCCTTATCAATTTGGCAACAAAAACAATCAAAATACATGTTATTAACAATGTGCGCACAAGGAAGTGTATGCACCTGTTGCATGGGCATGCTTAATATACTGTAGGCCTTTGCAGAACAAAATGCAAGTCCTCCAAACAGTACAAAAAAATAATAATTTGATAATTGATAACCAAGCTACTGAGAAATGTAGTTAAACTAGTAGCTTCGCTGCTTGTAGCGACGCTACTGCCCAACACTGCTATTCTGACAATGCTTTTCATACTTTTCTGGACCTTGACAGTGTAAGTTACTTGGCAGTAAATGAGACAGTCACAAGCCTCAAGGTTTACCTCCAAATGATGTTAAATTGTGTTCCGAAGATAAACAAAGCTTTTATGGGTTTGGAAAGACATGGGGGTAGGTGATGACAAAATTTTCATTTTGGGGTGGAGTATCCCTTTAATAATGAATTTATTAGTAACATGCAGATTTTCCCTTCACAAGACATTAATTGACTGTGGATAACTGTGATGTTTTATAATAGTTTGGACTCTTATTCTGAGAGCATTCATTCAATGCAGAGAATGAAATGCTAAATTGCAAGTCGCTTTGTAAGAAAGCATCTGCCAAATAAATAAAGGTAAATGTAAATTTCTCCAAATCTGTTCTGCTGAAGAAACAAAGACAATTTTCATTTTTGGGTGAACTATTTCTTTAATTTAGGCAATTATTCACATAAACATTGATCAAAATGCATAAACCACATATATTCTGGTGCAGCTGCATCACAGTGTCATCTGTTTCCAAAGCCCAAAGTAAATAATCTTAAAGATTATTTTATATTTTCAGCAGCTGTGAACTGAATATCACCTAATTTCTTACATTTTGTGGAAGAGGTCAATCAAACATTACTTCTTAGTGGATACAGGAGACTTTTTCATGCATTTTATGGATCTGACGGAGGAAGAACTGAAGAAGCCGGTTTGTGACATCATTCCTCCACGGCTGGAGGCCCTGCTGGAGCTGGCCCTAAGAATGAGCACTGCCAACACACACCCTTCAAAGATAATTTAAAGGTCAAATGTGCATCAGTCAATTGTCGTCTTCAATTACTTCAACAGTCGCACTTCGTAATATGTAGAGTATGTTTGTGTATTCTTTGTAACAGTCGTGCGTAAAGGTGTTGGACAATTGCTTTTGGAGTAGATATCCAAATGAAAAACAAATTGTTGTTCAGTTTCATTTTTTGCTTAAAGACAGGTAATTTTACTCAGTATCTTTTGTCTTTGTTGTGCTGGCCGATACACCAGTTATTCTGCACTTACAGCATGCCCTAATCAGATGTGATGTGACAAGATTCCAACAAAAAGCAATTTGTCTGTCCACTCCGGATGTGTTATGTGCTTTGAAATAAAGCTGAAATTGCAATTATGGCAAATCACAGTCTGCTAGTTAATTACTATAAATAAATATATAAGACGGATGATTCATGAAGCAAAGCAGGTTTTTTTTTACTGGCAAGAGAAAATGTCATCCAGCAATTTAACGTTTTGTGTGTGAAAATGGCTACTGTCACCCATCTAAATGGTTGTATTGTTTGCAAAGTGGTTGCACTATTTCATGCACTTAGGGTGCTATTATTTTTTGTGTTGTTTGATGAATTTTCAGCAAGAGATTTAATTTAAATAGGAATCCATGCATTTTTTTAAATGTTGCTCGTTACACACTGTGTGATCGGTAATGTTGCACATTATATACTACAATATTGAAAATGACGCACATTACACATTGCGTTATTAGAAATTAAGCACATTACACTACTTTTTTGGAATTGTCACACATTACGTTATTTGAAATGACGCATATTACACACTACATTATTGGAATTGTCGCACATTACATTATTGGAAATGCCTCACATTACTAAGGCTGTGCAAAAAATCTACTGCGATTTTCATGCGCATCTTGTCAGTAAAGACGCTCCTGTGATTATAAGTACATCTCCAGCACGTGCTTTCAGATCAGGATTGCCAGGTTTTTAAAACAAATCCTGCCCACTTGCTTCTCAAAACTAGCCCAATTGCGTTTCCAGGAGGTTCCCCGATAAAAATTGCGTACACATAACATCATTGGAAATGTCGCACATTAAACGCTGCGTCATTGGAAATGTTGAGCGTTACACACTGTGTAATTGAAAATGTCACATGTTACACACTATGTTATCGGAAATGTTGAACGATACACACTACATTTTTGGAAATGTTGCACATTACACACTGCGTTATTGGAAATGTCACACATTTTCAAATGTCATTCAAATGTCGTTAAGCACTAAACAATGAGAAAATGAACTACTCCTTTAACACAGTGTTCTGTTGTACAGAAAAGCCTTGACAAGATACCAGATGCTCTTCAGGCACATATTCTAGTGCAAGCATGTGGAAAGGCTGCTCTGTAATGTGTAGATTAGCAATAAAGCAGCTAAGCAATATTCACTGCACTCTGCTAAATGGTGAGACTAAATGTCTGTTGGACTGTGTATCTTCACGTGAACATCTTTTAAGTAGCTCTAGTACATTGTAGGATGGCTGCTGCCTTTGCATTAAGACAATGGATGCTCAACTTTGTGCAGAATTATAACTTTGTGCAGAACCCTATAAATTCCAGTCTTTTCCTGTTGTTTGTATGGAGTCCTTTCCGTTCGTATGTTCAGCCTTCTCGTCTTCTGAGATTCCTTCTTGTCTTCTCGTCCTCCGAGTTCCTGTTCCTTTTCCTTTCCTGTTCCCTCTTTTGTTTATTTGTTCATTTGTTTTTGGACTGATTTTTGGTTTTGACATTTGGAGTGTTGTTTGACCACGATTTGGACTATCCCTTAATAAAAATACCTGCAACTGGATCTCTCGCTCTCCCTGTGTCTCTCTGGGCAACGATCGTCACAGAAGGACTCCATCAACGAGATCCAGCAGTATGTCTGTTCATATTTCCTCCCCAGCCACCGAGTGGGAGAGGTATGGTTTTGAGGGTACCTGCCTGGTCGTGTTCCGTGGGACCAGGGGAGGTCGCTCAGGAGTGAGTGGTCAAGAGGAGGTCCGGCATCGCTCTCCACTGTGGCCCCCCGTCGACCCTGAGTTCGGATGGGAGCTGCCGTCTCCCCATTGTGGACAGAGAGGGGAGAGGAGGCACAAGTCAGCGCCACGAGGCAAGATGGATGCCAGCCCAGCGCCACAGCACAAGATGGCCACCGGCCCAGCACCACTGCCCATGATGGCCGCAGGTCCAGCAACACTGCACAAGATGGCCGTCAACCCAGTTCCACGGGGCAAGATGGACGCCAGCACAGCGCCACAGCACAAAGTGGTCACCAGCCCAGCGCCACATTGTAAGATGGCCGCCAGCTTAGCGTCAACGCCCAAGATGGCCGCTGAGACGTTTTTGGATTATTTCTCCATGCTGTCAAAATCCTAGAGATTCCCAAGAGTGTTCATGTCACGTCTGCCGATCCAGAGACTGTTCACGTCACGTCTGCTGAGCCAGCACCACAGTACAAGATGGCCACCAACCCAGAGCCACTGCACAAGGTGGCCGCCAGCCCGGAGCCACAGCAGAGGATGGCAGCTACAGTGGGCTTTCCTGAGTTGAGTCAGGTTCCAGTTGACCTTCCAGAGTCGAGTCATATTCCCGTTGACCTTCCAGAGTCGAGTCATATTCCCGTTGACCCTCCAGAGTTGAGTCAGGTTCCAGTTGACCCTCCAGAGTCGAGTCACGTTCCAGTTGATTTTCCAGAATCAAGTCAGATTCCTGTTGACCTTCCAGAGTCAAGTCAGGTGCCCGTTGACTTTCCAGAGTTGAGTCAGGTTCCGGTTGACCCTCCAAAGTCGAGTCAGGTGCTCGTGGACCCTCCAGAGTCGAGTCAGGTGCTCATGGACCCTCCAGAGTCAGGGTTAGTCACCGTCGACCTTCCAGAGTCAGGGTTAGTCACCGTTGACCTTCCAGAGTCAAATCAGATTCCAGTTGACTATCCAGAGTTGAGTCAGGCTCCTGTTGACCACCCAGAGTTGAGTCATGTTCCAGTTGATCCTCTTGAATCGAGTCAGATTCCTGTTGACCCTCCAGAGTCGAGTCAGGTGCTCGTGGACCCTCCAGAGTCGAGTCAGGTGCTTATGGACCCTCCAGAGTCAGGGTTAGTCACCGTTGACCTTCCAGAGTCAGGGTTAGTCACCTTTGACCTTCCAGAATCAGGGCTAGTCACCGTTGACCTTCCAGAGTCAGGACTAGTCACCATTGACCTTCCAGAGTCAGGGCTAGTTACCATGGACTTTCCAGAGTCAAGGCTAGTCGCCGTTGACCTTTCAGAGTCAAGTCTAGTCACTGGTGATCTTCAAGGACAGAGTCAAGTCACCGGTGATCTTCAAGGACAGAGTCAAGTCACCGGTGATCTTCAGGGGAGAATTCGAGTCACCATTGATCTTCATGAACAAGGAAACACCATGGGAGTACCAGAGTCTCATCATTTCTCTATGGATCTACCAGAGCCTCTCCACGTCTCTGATGAACTACCAGAGTCTCTCCATGTGTCTGATGATCTACCAGAGTCTCTCCACGCTTCTGCGGAACTTCCAGAGCCTCGTCACGTCTCAGTTGAACTCTCTGAGCACCCGACTGATCCTGCTGTGGCCACGGAGGCTACCCTTAACTTGTTCAGGTTTTTTGTTTCAGACTTGCCCAATCAGACTTATCCTCCTGTTTATTCGGCCACATGGAGGTGGTGGTCTTCTGCTCCGCCCTGGGGGGCATCTAGTTCGGATGCACGGATGTGGTGGTATTCTGCTCTGCCCTGGGGGGGGCGTCTGCTTCGGCCGCCCGGATGTGGTGGTCTTCTTCTCTGCCCTGGTGGGTGTCACGTGATGTCTTTCTTGGACTTGTGTTTTTGTGTTTTTTTTTTTTTTCTGTCTGTCTTCCTCCTATGAACCTGGCCCTCCATCCCTCCCCCTGATCCTCCGCCGGTTCACCTCCCTCCTGGGTTACTTGTCTGTGTCTTTCTTTCTGTTTCCCTCTAAGGACCTGGCCCTCTGTCCCTCCACCTGATCCTCCGCCGGTCCACCACCCTCCTGGACTCCTTGTTTTATGTTGCACTTCCCTTGTCTCTGTTTTCCCATTGTACCTGGTTCTCTTGTCTCTGTTTCCCCATTTTACCTGGTCGTCTTGTCTCTGTTTCCCCATTCTACCTGGTCCTCTTGTCTGTGTTTTTCCCATTTTACCTGGCCCTCCGTCCCTCCCCCTGGTCCTCCGCCGCTCCACCTCCCTCCTGGTCTCTTTGTGTCTTTGGTTTTCCCTTGGGTTCGGGTGGAGCATCTGGCAGCTGCTCCGTGGAGGAGGGGGTAATGTCACGCTGTCTAGTCTAGGCTCACTTCCCCTTAGGCACTTCACCGTAGGCACTAGATTTCCTCTAGTCTTGTCCTGTTATCACAGTAATTGCACTCCTGTTAATTTTAATTTTACATATTTATATGTATATGACATGTACTTATAATGTCTGGAGTGCTTACTTAATTCCATTAAAATTCCTTATTTGTATGCCAGTATCCCTTATATGTTTCAATGTAAAGAGCACAGTGATCATAGTTCTCTCAAATAATTGTAACCAGGCTGTTATGTAATAATCATGATAGGTATGGCTGAGCACAAATGGGATTTAAACTAATTTACAGCTCGTTATAGGTTTCCAACACTGATGATGTGCTGTCATCACACCAGTTTCCTGGATAACTGTCTAAAGGACTGTATGCTCCCCAACCCTGAGCTGCTCCGCATCTTCTCCAAGCTCATGTCTGTCTGTGTTATGTTCACCAAGTGCATGTAGGTAAAAATACACAAATTATTGAGAAATCCCTGCTAGTCTGTTATGATCACTTAGGATGCATTTATTTGATCAAAAATACAGTAAAACGGTATACAGTACTAACCCCCCCCCCCCACCCCACCATACAAAAGATTATACTGACTCCAAGCCTTTGAATGGTATAGTGTATAATGTCACAAAAGCTTTTTATTTAAGATAAAAGCAGATCTTTGGATTTTTCAAAGAATCCTGAAAAGAATGACTCAACTGTTTTAAATATTGATGATAATAATAATGAACTACAAATCAGCATATTAGAATGATTTCTGAAGGATCATGTGACACTGAAGACTGGCATAATGATGCTGAAAATTTAGCTTTGATCACAGGAATAAATTAAATTTTTTAAATATATTCAAATAGAAAGTGATTATTTTAAATAGTACAAATATTCACAATATTATTGCTTTTGCTGGATTTTGGATAAAATAAATGCAGGCTTGGTGAGCAGAAGATGTTGTGTTGTGAAATGTACAAATTTGCTATTATTTCATAATGAAGCTTTACTATTCTGTCATGCTCATACTGAAGTGTTTATTTGGATTGTTTTGCAAGCGGTTCACTCATAGCATGAGGATAGACAGTGAGATGAAGTGCCTGACTCTCGAGCACGACACTATGGAAGGTTCTTCAGCCTCCACTGACCAGACAGAAGAGGCAGAGAAAAAAAGACTGGCCTCTAAAATGAGCCATTGGCATTGAATCAATTATTTGACAATACAAAAACTAAAAACACACTTTAAAAACAGGCTGTGTATTGTAATCACTGTCACCATAATAATAATAAAAAAATATATATATCTTTATAATTGAACATTTAAAATAAATAATAATCATTTAAAATAAATAATAATCATATTTTATCTGACTATCAGCAAGTTTGACAGTAACTTCAGCACATTATTGCTGGATCTTTTGGATAAGCTCAGCATTTACAGTACCAGTGACTGTGAACACAGCATGATCAGCATCATCTACAGGCGAGTTGTGAAAAGAAGCTTTTGGTACAATTTCCCTCTGCATGTATTTGTGTTTACTGATTTAACCTGGCCTGAGCATTAATAACAGAAATGTGTAGCGCAAGCATTTGAAATCTCTTACATTTGAAAAGCTTATGCAACCCTCATTAAAATTCAGTCTGCTCAACAGAGGTGCTATGAATAATGAGATTTCTTTTTATAGGCTGGACTTCAATGGCTTCTACACAGAGAGATCGGAGAGAATGGCTATCGAGAGAAGCCAGAAAACTGCTGCATAGCATCATCCATTCTAAAATTCAGTTTTTTTTAAGTGTTCAGTGTGCTGATTTGTCCTTTATTTTTATTTTTTATGAAAATATGTCGTAATATTCCATGGTGCTGTAACATAAAGCACTTAAAGTCTTGTTTGATAATTTTCTCCTATCTTTTGGAAATGTATTTAATGGTCTTGTACAGTTTTAATGCATTCAACCTGACTGAAAACCCAATATAATGTAAAAAATGTAGCTTTATTAACTTATTCTAAACACAACTGTATTACTTTGACGAACTTATTTTCAATGCAAGAGAAGACTGATCGCTAATGTGCTCATGGTATTTGCTTTATCCAAAGATCTCCACTATGTGCTTGAATGTGTCTGACAGTCCAAACTAAGCCTGACTTGAGCAATATATTTTTTACATTTTAAAGACTATATTAACATCTGTTTTTGGTCCACTAACAAAACAGTTTCAAATGCTACATGTGGTGTTTAATTCCTCGGCCCAGTTGGTCAAAACATTTATCTGTGGCCAGTTACATAAAAGGCTTAAACTACTCTTAAATAGTTATATATTGGTAGAATTGTCTGATTGCTTCTTTTGTCTTCGTTATGGATAAGAGCATCTGCTAAATGACTAAATTTAATAAAAATATAACTTAAAGCCAAAAAGCAATTCTGATCACCCTTTGGTTAAATGCTAGTCGGTCAAACTAGCCCTGAAGGCGCAGTCTTAACATAGTGGCTATGTTTTATATAACTGGACCCAAGATTCCCACATTCTGCAAGCCAGGATCTATATTACCTTTGTGACTTTTTTTTTTTTCAAAGCAATTTTTGTTTTGGACCACTATAATCCAGATATAGACTTCCTGAGACCAAATCCAGATTATTAGTGCTCTAAATGGCACTAGACATCCCAATTTAGGCTGTTCGCTATATATAAAGAAATACAGGTTGTCAGCATGTACAGTGGTGGCCAAAATTATTAGAACACTAGTATCTTCACCAGTTTAAAAATGGTTTTAAACCAATCATTTCTATGTTTTGCTGTAGTTTGTTGGTAGGAAATATCAGTTTACATTTCTCAACATTAATTTTTCCATGAATTTAACCCTTAACGGTCACTCACGTTTTTGAAGATAGACCTGAATGTGCATGATACAAATCTTCATTTTTACAAAAAACATTTTGTAACATGATATTGATGTACCTTTTACATGGTAATGCAATGTCTGATTTTAAAATGGGTTTTAAATGATGAATTTTTAGATTTTCAGTTTTCAGTTGATATATAATTTCTGATGATGTCTAAAATGTAATAGAGAAAAAGGCAACGAAGAAGTCTTTTTTTTTTTTAAACAAAGGTCAAAACTCCTGTTATAATGTAGATTTTTGAGGGTGCACTCTTGTCATAAATTAATCTATTACTTTTCCTGCATAATTTTAAACAAAAAACATTGGTAAACTATATTTTTGGGAGTCTTAGACCTTTCCAACGATATATAGTTTGTCAAAATTAGATTATATTTGATTGTAATATAGTGAAGTAAATGTAGGCGTCCTGTATTCGGGACGGGGGTAACAGTTAAGGGGTTAAATAATCCAGTGAGACTTTTGTTTGCACAAGGAGTCTGCCAACAGCCAGTGCTACCGAGATCTGATCTGAAAATCTTCCAGTCTGTCTGGAATGACATGAAAAAACAGAACAAACGAAGACAGACCGTGGCAACGGTCTTTGCCAGGGCTGGATCCAGACTGAAGCTTGTGTAAATCCTAGTTACACAAACAGAGAAACAGAGACATAATTAGCATAGCTGCTGTTCCAACCAAGACAGAATGATTTGTTCAACCCACAAATTAATCATTCAAAAGTGTTCAATAATTTCAACGCATTTAAAGATAAAGTTATATTAAGCACATTATTTTCAAACACATCTAAAATAATATCAAATCTTTTTTTTTTTTTTTTTTTTGTTGGTGAGAGTTGATGTGAGAATTCTGCATCTTGATTACGCAATGACATCATAACAACTTTAAGCAACGAATAGACCCTCCTTTAGCAAATTTCTCTGAAACTTAGTTGGCAAAGGCAACACTGCTCTCAAAGAGTGTGGATTCTCTCACTCTCTGAATAATGATGCCTAATTGTTAAACCAGGAGTAGGCTAGTTTGGTCCTAGAGAGCCCCAGTCCTGCAGAATTCAGCTCCAACCCTGAAAAACCCCTCACCTGTCTGTAACCTGAAGACACCATGAGCTTGTTCAGGTGTGTTTGATCAGGGCTGAAGCTGAACTCTGCAGGACTGCGGCTCTTTAGGACCGAACTTACCTAAACCATCATCACAGAAGACTTCATTAAATCCTCATAACAGGGGTGTCCCACCGTGCTCCTGGAGAGCTATCATCCTGCATATTTCAGCTCCAACGCCAATCAAACCCATCAGAACTAGCTAATAAAGGTGTTCAGGGTTGCTTGATAATTACAGACAGGTGTGCTGGAGCAAGGTTGGAACTGAAGTCTGCAGGACGGTAGCTCTCCAGGAGCAGGGTCGGACACCCCTGCTTTACAATACATGCCTTTACTTGACTTTGAAAGGATTTGTGATTCGCGCGACATACCGTTAGGTGGCGCTTGTGCCTCAGCTCTTAAACTTTAAAATGTGATCAGTAACTTTGGTGCATTTGGTTCAGCATGCAAAAGGAATAATCTCAAATAAAATAATAAACGATCAATCAAACGTTTTATTTAAATGTACCATTTAAAACAAATACTGTGAGAATCACATCCGCAATTAGGCTACAAGTGAGCTGAACAGGTAGGCAGTCTGAAGTAAGTCCACACCCTTCACAAACTCTCCCGAATGGATGAGGGCACTGCAATGAGCACGCAGTTTCACATACAGACGCACATCACTATGAAAAAGTGCACTAAATGAAACCCTGTTTTTTTCTGTCATGTTGCGCGTGGCAGTCGAGTCTGCGGCGGGTCTGCCCAAAAAGAAATTGGGCAGTCCAGACCCCTTCGCATCTGTGTTGTTTAAAGGTAAGAACTCCTCGTGTTTCCTATTTAGCCATTAGACCGTACAATAACGGCACCGACTATTAATTTGGTCAATCTGATGTGTTTCTAATCATTTTAGACGAAAAGAAGAAAACCAAGCACGTTAGCAGTGAATTGAACCCAGTGTGGAATGAGGTCTGTTGAGTTTTTATACACTTGAACGCTAATTAAATTGAGAAGGGTTCACTGTGTATGTAAACGGCGAATGCACATGCTGTTTATTTAATAATGTTATAATTAACCGAGCATATTACTTATTGCATAGGCCTATTAATCTTCTGCATAGTGCATTTCTGCAGTTTCTCAGCGAGTTTAAGTTTTGAATGCTGTTTTCCCTTTTAGACGCTTGAGTTTGATTTAAAAGGTGTTCCTCTTGATTATTCCTCCTACATTGACGTGATTGTCAAAGACTACGAAACTCTTGGCAAAGACAAGTAAGTGTTTTTCAAATGCTCATCAGTCATTTGAGTCATATCCTCAATATTAGCAACCAGTGTAAGACAAACCGTGTGATGTTGAACTTTTGTTTCCACCCTAATCAAATACAAGCTGTGTGACTAGAGAAGTTTAGGGCATATCTGATTTAAAAGTTTTAACCTCCTGTATTTAAGAGGTGCATTCCTCTCAAAAGTCATTTTGCAGGGTTGCAGTTAATTTAAAGGTACAATTTGTAAGATATTTGCAGTAAAATATTCAAAAACCACTAGGCTAGTGTTATATATTTTGTCCAGCTGATAACTAACAATATCTCTAATGTTTTCAACTAAAGAAAATTCCCATTTTAATTAGTGACACGGGGCAGTGCAGTCACCTGTCAGTGACGTAGTTACCCTTTGTTACCGCCTTTACTGACGTAGAAACCACATGACAACAGTAGCTGTGTCTCATTTAGAAGGCCACGTCCTCTGGAGGTTGAATCCTCTCTAGGATGCATATATGGAGTGTCCTTAACCCTGGGATTAAACGAGGCGGCCGTCGTAGGATGGACGGAAAAGGAAACCGGAAGTTTTACATTGCTATGCCAACACATATATCATCGTTGCGCTCTCACACTTGTTAAAGAAAAAAATATTAGGAAAATGATTTCTAAATTTGTAAAGTCATTTGAAAAGAAAATGTTTTTTACTTGTTTTATTTTATTCAGTGTTTGAGGAGCTAAACACTTGTAATAATGTTTACACACTTGTAATTCAACTTTTAAAAAATGAAAAACTTTAAAATACTTACATTTAAACACCACATCTCCACTTGTGTGTAGATCTGCCGCCGCCATTTTTTCAAATAAACAACGGTTATTTATGGTGACGCAAAGAATTGTGGGTTATCTGTAGCAGCGAAATTCCTGTGAAAAAAGGTCGCAGTCGACGGTCTCATTCGGAGTGTGCTACTTGCTTTTCTGAAATGAGACAACCTCGATGACGTATGCAGCCTTTGAATGCGACCTTCAGAGGGTGCAGCCTTCTAAATAAGACGCAGCTAATGTTGTGGAAAATGCGGAAGTAGTTTCATGACAAACTTCAACTAGAAAGAGATGCCGATCTCGCTTGTGTTTTACTTGACAGGTGAATTGTTTTGATTCGTATCTTTACAGAAAACATATGATATAACGATCAACAAGATTAGTATTATGGGGTATACACGCCAAATACGGGGCATTGCATCTCTAGACCCACGAGAGGACGCGTCTGATCCATAGTCTGATCACGTCTTTGCATTGACTTTGTATGTAATCTACTCGCGCAAATCGTTGAACTCTCGTTAAATCCATGATTTATCTTTCCGTCTGATTGATGGCCGTCAACGGTTGGGTAGAAGACAACAAATCCCATCATTCCACACTCCTCCTTAGTGTCATCAAACCACGCGATTGTTATTGTTACTGCACCCTTGTGGCAGGTCCTACAACCTGTACCTTTAAATGAAGACAGAATTCAATAAAGTTTTGCATCAGCTTATCCACTTTGTTGGTTGACTGATTCATTGATTCACATCCGTCTTCATGCATTTTAAGGGCAATAGTAAACCATGTTAATCTTGGTTCAACACTGTAATTCCCTACAGCTCACACACCCTCACAACCGTGTTCAGACCTGCTCTACAATGCCATGAGGGGTGGGATGGAGGCGTTTGGTTCACAGTACTGGATGAATAATTGATTGTTAGTTACTGGTCTGAAATGCAGTTGTTGCATAAAGACATCAATTGAAAGAAACAGAGGGGTCTTAGAGGGCTATAAATTTCATGCAGTGTCAGTTATTCCAGATTTTTTTTCTGTGAGAACAGCATTGGATGAAATCCAATGGAAAACACAAAGATGCACATAACTCCTGCTGAAACTTACATTCATGCAATTACATGATGCATATTGTTTTGTTGATGTCACATGGCTGTTTTAGGGTCTACCAAAAATGTTTCTGAAGGTTTTTTTTCTAAGCATATAAAACCACACCTTCATACTTCTTATGTAAAATACTTTCATCAATTAATGTAGTCATTGTATTAATAGTTAGATTGTCCAAAATGGATGTTACACTTAAGGGCAGTTAATAATTCACCCAAAGTATAATTTGCCCAAAAATGGAAATTGTCATGTTTTACTCAACCTCAGGTTGTTCCAAACCTGAATGAGTTTTGTCTTCTGCATGAATTCGAGTAGATATTTAGAAAAATGTTGGTAACCAGTCAGTTGCTGGTAGCCATTGACTTCAGAGGTCCCATATTGTCAAAGTTTATTTATCTACCATATACATTTCAAAACCGTCAGTCCACAGTAAAATGCACACAGTCTGCTTAAAGTAGCTGTGATTTTTCACAAAACGTTGTGACTTCCGGAAAAAGTTGACGAACGAACTGCACAATCACCTTCTTCAGTCACAACCCTGAGCACCGTCCACTGTCCCACTCTCCTTCTGTCAAACCCCTAGACAACATCGCGTCTGTGTCATTGCTGAGCATTGAGCAATAACAGCACTGAAACTTGTCGAAAACCATGAAACCAGATTGGCCCACCTGTAACGTTACACTCTCACTCAAAGGATGGATGATCTGACAGGATTGTGAGGTGGATCACATCTATTAGTGTATAGTAAAGACAAACTCATCATGTCTATCAATCATGTCATGTTAAAGATGTACATAATTTTAAATTCAGCAGGCAACTTCTTTTTAAAGCTACATTATTGTTCCAGCCACAATAAATCACAACATGTTGTTTTACACACATGCACAGACATTTTTTCATACATGACATTGTGAGATGCAAGAAACATAAGGCAAGAAATCTGTTGACTCGTCCATAACAACAAAAGACTATACTTTATTGAATATTTTAAATAAGTGTGCGATGCAAACACTAGCATTTTTGATGATCGTTGTTTGTTTTATTGTGTTTAACCATAGCTGTCATCGGTTTGTCTGGCAGTGGCAGCAGATATGCAATCAAATTTCTAATCTGAGGCTGTATTACATCGATTCTGGCACCCAACATCACAACAAGATTATATTTTAAGCTCCTTTCATAGCTGAAACTGTACTGGGTTGAATGGGCCACTTCCAGTTTCCCCTTTGTTTTGCTGCCTCCCAGCTAGCGCTGTGACATCGGCTGACCTTAGTTACCTGTGATTGGCCTGGCTGTCCAACAGGCTAATCCAAAAAGAGGGCTCATGAATATGAATTAGACAGGCTAAAATGGTACTGTTCTTAGCAGACCAACTGAGAAAGGAGCGGTTAAGATGGTTTTTGGTAATTATACCGCTAATATATATATATATATATATATGTTGGGCTGTGACAGTTCCTTATCTCTTAAGAACACCATTATACTGATTGTTACTGTTTACCTGTTGGGGTGTTGAAAGCACACTAGTTATGTTGTTGTACAATAGCATGCAATTAGTTAATATGGGGTAATTAGAGTAAAAAAAACAAACCGATATTGCTAATATTTTGTCTATATGAGTGGGATGTAAAGTGTCTCCCTGTGTGTTTACTGACTCTGAAAGGGCTGGTCTAGCAAATTTCTTTCTCATTCAAATCACAATATCTTGGGCAGCTCATATCTAAATCTTTATCCTTTTTACAAACCTGAATTGTGATTTTTATTTTGTTACTATCTAGGTTTAACATTTTAATTTCAGGTTTATTTCAAGTTTGGTTTAGTTTAGATTTTATTTCCACTTAGTATTTTTAGTAAATTGTCAGGGTTTGTCATGTAATATTTGTATTTAATTATATTTTGTCTTTATTTTAATAAAACAGTCAATGATAGGTTATGACTGTCTAAGAATGTAGCCCCTGGATGTTGATCCAGCAACAGACTTGGCAAAATGTTGTGTGCATATTTATTTTGGAACAAAAGTAATATTGTTGCATTTCAAATCAATTCTATTTGAGAGTCTGGCAAATGAAGAGCATCACGGCACTGATCTAATACAACGACTGCTTCCCGCTAGCCCAGAATATTAGTGAACTGCACATTCAGAGTTTAATTCCCCATGAGATAAATGAGTGTCTGCTAAAGAACAGAGAGGCTGAGTTGTTTAAACAATGTCTGTTACCTAGAGGTTAGTAAACATTAATCATACTTGGAATCACCTCAGGTTAAGGATTTCAGAAGTAACATTCCATAAAGGAAATGGAATGAGGCGAAATGTAGTAGGGTGTGGTTACCTTTTGCTTCAATTGCTTTGGCATGTTTGTTTGAATCTTGTATCATCAGGTTTTGAATATTAGGTTGGAGACTATACTGGAAATTTTGCGCAATGCAAATGTTGTTTTTATTTTATTTTCATATGATGCTTTGATAAAAGCACTTTTAGCTTAGCTTAGCATAGATCATTGAATCTGATTAGAATGTTAGCATCTCGCTCAAAAATGACCAAAGGGTTTAGATATTTTTCCTATTTAAAACTTGACTTCTGTAGTTACATCATGTACTAAGAAGTTGCGATTTTCTTGGCCGATATGGCTAGGAACTATACTCTTATTCCAGCTTAAAGGGGGGGTGAAATGCTATTTCATGCATACTGAGTTTTTTACACTGTTAAAGAGTTGGATTCCCATGCTAAACATGGACAAAGTTTCAAAAATTAAGCCATACTCGAAAAAAAACTTTCCGAAACTTGTGACAAACCTGAAGGAGTATTTTTGGAACAGAAATACTCCTTCAGGTTTGTCACAAGTTTCGGAAAGTTTTTTTCGAGTATGGCTCTGTGTGACGTTAGATGGAGCGGAATTTCCTTATATGGGTCCTGAGGGCACTTCTGCCAGAAGAGCACACGCTCCCAGACTATCTTTCTCTTATGAATATAATAAAACTAAAGACTTTTTGGAGTTATGAAGGATGCAGTACTACTCTATAGGTACTCAAGATTAACAGGATATTGAGTGAAAACGAGCATTTCACCCCCCCTTTAATTATCAAAGGAACTTTGCTGCTGTACCATGGATGCAGCAGGCGTAGTGATATTAAGCAGCGCCTGAAAATAGTCCCCAGGAACTCTGCTATTGGTGCAGCTACACAAATTAGCTGGGGACTAAAATGACAGAGTTGTATATAAAAAAAAAAAAATTGTGAACTATCCCTTTGAGTTCTTATTTAAGAGCTCTTACAATAAAATGTCAAGTAACACAAACTTTTTTTTTTTTTTTTTTGAAAATCAATGACATGAATGCTGCATAGAATTAAATACAGTAAATTACTACAAGGTAAAAGGAAAAATGAGTTTAGATGGAAATTCTTCATTAAACAATTATGTAAATGATCACCAAAGGTACATGCATTTGCTTTTCTTGCACTGATACAGTTTGAGATTTTGGGGTTTTTGGCTTAGCGTAATGTGAAGAAAACATCCAAACTACTTTATTGCACACTACTCCTCTATTTACCTCAGTAGATTTCCATTACAATACATATCTTTAAAGCCCTGTTTTCTCTAAAGGCATTTTCCACAGGGCCAGAAATCTCAAATTCGGTAGCACTTACATACACTTTCTGATTGTATCTATATTCCGAAGGTTTTAACAGAGGGATTTTGATCATATTGATCATATGACTTGCCTGATTTTATAATTATTTTTTTGTCTGGGCATTTTCTTTTTTCCATCTTTTGACAGTACTTTCCTAACCTTAACCTAGCTATAAAAAAATATTTATGTGAGTTTTTGCATTGAATTAAACATTTGTATTAAATTGTTTTACCAGCCTAATTTTAAGACTTACATTTTTTTATTTATATATATATATATATATATATATATATATATATATATATATATATATATATATATATATATATATATATATATATATATTATAAATGTTAGGCTTTTTATTTATTAATTTATTATTATTATTATTATTATTATTATTATTATTATTATTATTATTATTATTTTAAATAATAGTTACTCATGCATGATTAACTATAAGACCAGGAACATGAATTATGAAAATAGGGTCAGGTATTTTTCCCAGACTGTTTTTAAATGCAAATGAAAAGTACACAGCATTTGAAACATTATATGAGACAGATCTGTGATGCTTTACTGAAACGTGGTACAGTTAGCCTTCTTGATTTTCCACAGGACTTTGTTTTAATTATATGCATTTTTTTTTTAGGTTGATTGGGTCTGCAAAGGTCTCTTTAAAAAACCTTGCCAGTAGCCAAGTTAAATCTCTCCCAGTGAAAAACTTGGCTCTAATGGACGAAAATGGCAAGAGTATAGGAGTGGGTGTTTTTTTTTCTTTTTATCTTTTTAAGACACAATCTAAAATATATTTAGTTTTTAATTTCTTCTGTTATAAGCCGTTACACTTGTAATCTTCACTCTCAGAACTAATTTACACAAAATTAAGATCATTTGCATGCTCTTTTATTAAAATTATTTTATTGTCCACTTTGTAAAAAAAACTTTCAACTACCAATAAGTAATATTGTCAGCTTTATTTAAAAAAATTGATACTGTATTTTGCATAGCAGACTTTACATGCTTAATTGACTAATTATAATTTAGTCATCACAAACATACCTGAGAAACATGTTTACATAGTCAACAAAAATAAATATCTGATCACCTAATTAATAATGAGCTTTGTATTGATAGCATCACTGTCAGTATTTATGTAGTCTATTTGCCATTATTATGAGATAATGTGTTGCATCCTTGTAGGCATCCATCAGCATGACGATTGGCTACGAGCCACCTGCCGGTGCTGTGACAAACCCACAGGATCAACAAAATGGTATGAACACAGGTTAGCTGAGTGTGCTTTAATGTTTCAAATGAGTGTTACACGGATGACATGCTTGATGGTGTGAAAATAAAGTGTAAAAAATAAAATTTTCAGATACTTCGTGGTTAGACGTCAATTACAATAATCTGTGAAGTTTATTTTGCAAATGATTTTGGCTTTAATTGCATGTTTGCCATACTGGTAGTGTCTGACTAATCAATGATGTTCTGCATTATATATTTTTTGGGTTGATCAGCGGAGGGTGAAGAGGTAGATGTCAATGATGGTGGGGGACAGGGCGCAGTCACATCTCCTGGTGAGCCCGGCCAGAAAATTTGGCCTAGGATCAGAAAACGCCATAGTTTGGCTAATAAACCTCAAGACTTTCAGGTACGGGATTGTCCTGTAGTCATTAAATACAGTATGGTTTCTATTTGAAATGCTGACTCTTTATGGAGTCATTTTAAAATGCCATTTCTGTTAAAGATCCGCGTGCGGGTGATTGAGGGACGACAGTTGCCTGGAAATAACATCAAACCTGTGGTCAAAGTGCATGTGTGTAGAGAGACACACAGGACTAGGGTCCGGAAAGGAAATAACCCGTACTTTGATGAGGTAGAAAGTTGAAGATTTAATGGAATAGTTCCTCATAGTTCAGTAGATCAAATGATTTTGTCACTTATACACTCATCCTCACTTTTCCATGCTACAACTATTTAAAGTGAGCCTGAAAAAACATTTTTAAAAATCTCAAAAGTGGTCCGCACAGTTAAGCTATATTCCAATAAGTCAGTACTAAAGCTTTGTGTGGAAAAAAATAAATGGACGTTTTTGTGATATATGTTCTCCGAGCTAGTTCACCCAAAAATTGTCTTTTTACAATTTGTTGTAAATTGACAATTTGTTCCAAACCTTTGTGTTTGTTTCTTCTGCTGAAGCCAGAAGAAGATATTTTGAAGAATGCGAAACTTTCCCTGTTGAAATGTTATATTCTATGCCTGATTATTTGAAAATGCATTATTTATTATTAAAATTGTTGTCCCTGAATGCTATATGTATAACTCTTTACAGATATTCTTTTTTAATGTCAACATGTTGCCCTCTGAACTGTTTGATGAGGTTGTAAGCTTCCGGGTAAGAAAAAAGCTGTTGCCTTTTTTTTTTCTTTTTTTTTATCATGTTAAAATTATCATATATTTAATGAAAAATAGAAATTGAATGTATTGATTAATGAATGTTTGATGCTATTCTTCTTTTCTGCAGGTGTATAACTCGAATTCTTTCAGAGCAGACTGTCTCATGGGTGAATTCAAGGTAATTCAGTGAAATACAAAAGGTTTTTTTTTTTTTTTTTTTGTACGAGACCCATCTCTAATTCAAAACTTATGTATTTAATTTTCTAGCTTGATATTGGTTACATCTATGATGAACCAGGTAATTTTCAGTTTACTACAAAATATTCATTACGTTTTATCAGTAGTTGAACACAAAAGGTTGTTGGTTTTTTTCTTCCCAGCTCACTGTATTATGAAGAAATGGATTCTCCTGAATGACCCAGATGACTCGAGCTCGGGAGCGAAGGGTTATCTCAAAGTTAGCATGTATGTGCTGGGAACGGGTGATGAACCGCCGGTGCGTCCCCTGAACATAATAACATCTTTATACTATAGATTGACAAATTACAAAAAGAAAATGCTTATGCAATAGCACACACTTAAAATCCTTTTTAAACAATAAAACCTTGCTCTCTGCCAGTCATTAATTTTGAAACTAAAAAAAACATGCTATACAATCTGTATTAACTGATCCCACTGGTTAATGTCTATTTGGCAGGTGGAAAGAAAGCAGCAGGACAATGACAAGGATGATGTGGAGAGTAACTTGCTGCTGCCCGCTGGTGTCGCTCTTCGATGGGTTACTCTCAAACTCAAAGTGTTTCGGGCTGAGGACGTCCCCCAGAGTATTACAGTTATTCCTTATGCATATGTTTTCCAGAGCAACACAGCAGGCAATCTTTTTGGGGTCATATGATTGGGTGTCTACTGTAAGTCCAGGAAATGGCACATTGTGTCACTCTGGCTGTTAACGCTCCCTGCTGAGAGACGCATCATTTTCCTGATTCTCAAACGACTGAAAATATCAGAAGGCAGCCAGTATTTTATGTTAATGAGCACTTGAATCGTACTGTATGTTTTCGTGTTTAAAAATGATTAGTCAAGAAACTGTTCAGTATAACTGATGTAGTTGAAAATATTTAAGTTAAAGGAATCGTTCTCCCAAAGTGAACAGTCACTGAAAAGTTAGTCGTATATGAGTTTAGAGATATGTAAATTTTGCATTGCATCACTTGCTCAATGGATCCTCTGGTGCCATCAGAACGAGAGTCCAAACAGTTGATAAAATCAACACAGTAATCCACATGACTCCAGTCCATCAATTAACATTGTGAAGTGGAAAGCTGTGTGTTCGTCAGGAAATAAATACATCAATTAAGACATTTCAAATCATCACTTCTGGCCAAATTACCAAAGTATAATCCATAATAATGCTTCTTCTAGTAAATAAACCTCTATCCCCAGTGGTCCTCTCACATCAAAATCCACGGACATTTGTTTACAGTTGTTTTGGACCGTTTCCCTCGTGATCAGTGCTTGACCTTTACATATTTCTCCACTGATTCAGAAGGGATTTTGGTTTAAAGCAGTGATTTCACGTTAAAAACATATTACAGACACACAGCTTGTCTCTTCACAAGATGTTAACTGATAGACTGGAGTCATGTGGATTACTTGTGACATTTTCATCAGCTGTTTTGAATCCCATTCTGATGGCACCCATTCACTGCAGAGGATCCACTGGTGAGCGTGTGATAATAAACACATTATACATTTCTCTGAATCTTTTTCAATGAAGAAATAAACTACGAGTACACTTGTAGACAATTTTTTTTTTTTAATTCTTTGAAAAAATTAATTCTACTTAAAAGTGACCGAAGCTATTGAGATTGTAACACTGAAATGTTTTTTTTTTTTGTCTGTTTTAGTGGATGATTCCATCACCCAGACTTTAAAAGAGGCATTCGGAGGTCAAGAAAACAAGAAAAATCTAGTAGATCCATTTGTTGAAGCCTGGTTTGCTGGTAAAAAGGTACAGCCCACCCAGACATACACACTTACTGCTTCTGCCTTTTGTCTTAACTAATTATGTCTTTTAGCTCTGTACACAAATCATTGAGAAAAACGCAAACCCAGAGTGGAACCAACAGCTCAACCTACAGGTCAAGGTAACTGGCTGGATTGGGAGAGATTTGGTTCTGCACTTTATGAATGTGTTAGTCCTTTGAAGTTTCCCATTGGTGCCACTTGTTTTACAGTTCCCGTCCATGTGTGAAAGAATCAAGCTGACTGTATTTGACTGGTGAGCATCAGAGCGTAGTGTAAGATCCGCCTCAGCGGATATGAACTTTTGAAATCTGTGTTGAGAGAATTCCCTGTGTAACTAGTCTTAGAATGTGGTCAGTGTTTTGAGCTGTGAGGACACAAGCAGGCAGTATGAGTCATAGCAGTGCCGTCCCACCCTCTCCCACAATGCATTCCTCCCCATAAACCAGACTAGAGCTGCTCAGGGAACAGTGGAAAAGCTGAGACGGCCCCTAGCTGGACCGATTCTGTGACACACTGGAACATTTAAGCTGACTCCCCCTCTTTCTCAGGGATCGCCTCAGTAGGAATGATGTCATAGGCACCACGTATCTGGATCTGACCAAAATAGCATCCTCTGGTGGTGAAATTGAAGGTATATGCAAATAATTTTTATGTCAAACTTTTTACTTTTTAAATGCAGGGTCATGTCCTGATCTTTTTGAGACTGTGCTATGAAACTCAAAACATTTTTGTGTTTTCTTTTGTGATAGAGGATCATCCAGGAGACGAGTTTTCAACATATAAAGGTTGAATATCTGCACCGATTCCAGATCTGCAATCCCTTGTGTCCAAACCACACAATATAGGAATAATAAAAAAAAAAACACTAGTTAACATGCAGTACTTTAAAGTTTCATTAAATGCATTGTTATTGGTCTGTAAGAATTTGGTACCCAAGGGTTTACAGTAACTTTAGGCATACGAAGCCCTGCGCACACTCTTCGAATTAGCATAAGCACAAAACACTTAAGCTATTTTTGGCAAGTTATGCATCATGTTGCACACCAAGTAATGAAATAATGCAATTCACAATAACATTGATTATCTAATAAAATGGCATGGGATAATAATGCTTCTCGCTTACATTGCTGGTCAAAAGTTTGGAGTAATAAAAAAAAAGCAGCCTTTTGAAAGCAGCCTTTGTGAACATTAAACTTGACCGGTAGTGTATATATCTTGTTATTGTGAAAATAATATTTCATTTGTTTACAATCCTATTTTGCTGACATTCAATTTTATTGTTTTCCATGTAGTCATGAAATCATAGCAGGAGATAAATAATGAAGTTCAATCATTTTCAAAAAATGTATAATACTAATCAAAATACTAATCTAAGGAGCTTTGCATTTGGGATGCTTTAACAAACCTAACTCTAACATCTCTCCAACTACTATCATGTCACTAGAAGAGTTTTTATTGATTGTGCTTTTCACAGGAGAGACTGGGAATTCTGAGATGGGCTTCCTGCCTGCTTTTGGCCCGTGCTATATAAATCTGTATGGAAGCCCGAGAGAGTTCTCAGTCTTATCTGACCCTTATGAAGACCTTAATTTAGGCAAGGCAAGTGCAGATGATGAATCTGATACGTTTCCATTCTCAAGTATTGAGAATTTATTTGCACCAAAAATGCATTTCAAGTAGGCTGAAAGATTTGTATACGTTCGCAGGGTGAAGGGGCGGCTTACCGAGGTAGAATTCTTGTTGAACTCTCCACTAAACTTGATGGGAAGGCTGACAAGTCTGTGGAAGAAATACCAAGCGATGATATCTTAGTTGTTCAGGTGAGGCTCTTTGTTGAATTCCCAAACGAAGTAGTTTTTCCACTTGACGGCTTTATTTACACTTTGTGCTCCTTTCTTTGAATAGAAATACCAGCGCAGAAGGAAGTATTGTCTGTGTGTGGTGTTTCATAGTGCAACTATGATCCAAGAAACAGGGGAGCCCATTCAATTTGAAGTTAGCATCGGCAACTATGGAAACAAGATGGACCTAACATGCAAACCTCTGGCTTCAACCACACAATACAGCTGTGCTGTTTTTGATGGTAATGCACATTTCAAAGTACCGTATTTGGTGTCAAATAAAGCTATTGAGATCTGTGGTGTTAAGTTTTGAGGTGTTCTTCCAGGTAATAATTACTACTACCTGCCCTGGGCCGACACCAAGCCTGTGATTTCCATCACATCCTTTTGGGAGGATATCAGTCACCGGTTGGACTCGCTGAATATCCTTCTGTATATATCTGACTGTTTGGTAAGTGAATGGTTTAAAGTTTCTAGCAGTTCACAACACTCTGTTTACATCACACACCACCAGTGGTTCTCAACTTGTGGGAGTATAATTCATTCTCTGTGCATCAAACCTGTTAATACCATTCCTCCTTTTGCAGCAAACAAATCTCAATGCATTAAAATCTGCAGTACAGTCCAAAGCTACAGATGCAAAGCTAGCAGAAATCTGGCTGAAGCTCATCAATCAGTTAATGGAAGATATCAACAGGTAATATCATTTTAGCTCAACACTCATCAGGATTTTTGTCATGCATGTTTTAAATGATCCAAACTCCTGCGTCTCAGTTTCAGAATTCCTGACATGGAGGGGAAGCCCAATCTCACGGCCCTGGATATTCAGCAAAAGATGTTACGGGACAGTGCTTTGGAGAACATCATGAAGGGAGCAAAACGCATGTTTGAGGAAGCCACAGATGTTAATAATTGCTTGAGCATCATTGAAGGCTGGCTAGACAAACTCAAGCAACTCGCTGAGGAGGTATTTTTTTGTCATCCTTTGTAGGATTGGAGCTATTAGGGATACACAACTTTTTGAATAAGAATACATTTAACACAAAATCCTTCTAAATCATTCTTTCTGATCTTTGTACACCGATCTTCTGTCATAAAGTAATTTTTTAAATACATTTTGCACAATAATAAGAACATTTACAGCAGACAATCTGGCCACATGAGTAGCAAGTTCCCAGGTTTGTATCACCCACTGAATAAATCGGCATCCAAATCCATGAATTGTATCCCTGATGTGCCACATAAATTTATTTTTACAGACATCGACATGTGTAACGGGAAACAGGTCAATTTAGCTCAAAGGGAATCATTTAAGATTTTAAAGGGAATTTGAACAGAATCACTGTTTCACGGCTGTTCACGGAGACGCGCCTGCGGTTCAGTGAACGAGCCGTTTAACATCAAATCTGCACTGGATACTAATATCCAAACTATAGTGAAAACACTATCAATTAGCACAGTAACAAGATCGGCAGTTTAAGACGTTAACTTGTAAGCACAAAACGCAAGATACTTCTCTTTTCAAAATGAATAAGGCTTTATTAGATAAATCTAAGACATATAAACTAATCTAACACATAAACGCACGCACACACACATTCACACAAGTTGCAGGAAGGTCGAAAGTTAGGGAAAGATGAGTTTAAGAGAATGGAAATATGGAATCCCAAGTTAACAGCAATACGTTAAATTGCATAAACATGAACAACCATCAATCACGTAATTAGCGCTCGCATTGAGTTCCTCAATGAGGTTAAAATTATATTAGATACACCAGTAAAGGTCACAGTCTGGAGGTGAGTTATTTGCATCTCCTGTGAAGAAGGAGCCTCGGTGAAAGGGCTATCCCGAGGTCGTTGATTGGCTGGAAGTTCAGTCTCTGAAGTGACATCTTGGGAAGCCCGTGGTTGTTGGGCGTTGGCTGAAAGTGCAGAGTAGTGTTCGCTGGTTGAAGTTGAATGGACGTTACAAAACTTAACTCAGAACACGAAACTCTCAAACGGAAAAGAAAAGAAATAAAGTTTGACGAGACTAGGTTGTGTTCCTTCTCATCGTGGCATAGTAGCAGCAGGCAGGCACGCTGGAGCCGCGCTCCAAGAACAATGATGACTAACCGCATGGCTAGATGCTACAAGCTAAAGCTATGTAGCAATTCTACAAGCTGAAAGCTAAGAGCAGGCATGACTAATAGCATGACTGATAGCACGAGCAAGGCTGGAACTAAAAGCAAGGCATGACTGATGTCCAAAGTATTTAAACTTCCTTGTGGGCCACCCCTGAAATGTTGCCTTGACCAATCAGATATGGTCTTGGCTCAGGGGATCATAAATCATTTGTTTATCTTACCAAGCATGTGGTTCCTGCCTCGCAGGATCTAATTTTGGACATGATTCCTATAACACAATTATGATATATTTTACAAATAAATGATTGTCAGGACAATATCAAGCAAGGGAATTCGATTGTCAATACTAGACATGACTATGTATCCTATAGTTATCAAAAGACATACACAATAAGTGATTATACATGATAGTCAAATGTGTGGGTTACACATAAATGAATATGGAGTTAAGCAATGGAACGATTCATTTAGAAGTCTTTTTGAGTTCATTCTGGTCCATATATAATGTATAAAAAGCAGTTTCTTTGCCATTCTCTGGCAAAGGGACTTTTCTGTGAAGACAAAGGTTTAAAGCCCTTCCCCCTTAGGAATTTCAGTCTGGTTCTGCTGGGTGGGGGGAAGTCAATGCAAGTATTTAACTTGATCTCCTGGGTTTACATGTGATGTCCAGCGTTGCATTTCAATCACGAACAATAAATTTGACAATCTCTTCTTCAAATTAAAATTGTCAATAATTGTTCTATTGGTGTTTATGTTGAAAGCTGTTGTGTGAACAAGTTGGTTGGTTGGTTATCTTGCTTGGTTCCTGTGGCACTAGAACTGATTTATGACTTCCTGAGGAGTTCGGCTCTCGTTTCAATGCACACAGCTCTGATAGACTCTTTGATTTGTCTGATTCGACTCATTTCTGCTACATCAGACTTATGATATTAGACCAGCTCAAAGAAAATACTCCAATAATTGCAAGTAAATATAAGGCTACAAGCAGAAGAAATTATTGGAAATCTTTGGAAATCACCTAAAAGTAAAATGTACTGATTATTTCATAGGTATTCTAGATCAGTGGTCCGAACCGTGGTTCGCTTGCGTCATCAAGCCAGCAGCTGTTTACCCCGTTGCTTGATAACGACAGCGCAGGACAAGGCGGCAAGGTTTTTGAAATGTTCGTTTTGTTTATAAACCTTCGGTACATAACAGCACTTACATCTGTCTTATGAATGTACTGAAAATGCTCTAAAGAACGTTGAAGGCGAACATAAACGAGATGTACAGCTCTTTGCTTGCAGCGCGTCAGTCACGCTCATCAGGAAAGTGAGTGAGACACACACACACAAACACACATTTTCATCAAATCATTTGTCATTAAAAGCGGTTCACTTCCGCGATTTGGTACGATTGCGTTCACATAAGCAGCGAACTGTACCAGAGTTCACATGAAACGTACCCCAGACCACCATTTTCAAGTGGACTCTGGTACGGTTCGCGGGTGTGCATCAGAGTATGGAAGACGGCGTTCACATCATCCAAACGAACTGAACTCTGATGTCAATCGAACCTGGGTGCATACCAAAAGTGCTAGTGTGAAAGCACCCTTAGTCTCTTATGATGCCACAAACCTGAAAAACTGTGGAAATTCAGTTATTACTACTTCCTGTAAAGTACATATTTGGTCCTTTTTATGGTGCTTCGTAAACAACTCCAGACTCGCTTCTCAGGAAGTTGCGCGGTTCTGGTTTTCTACCGGTGCTTTTTTTTTTTTTTATGTACATTATACTTCTGATGGTCAGAGACTAGTGCTAGAACTTGAGCTAATTATTGGTGGTCAGACTAATATAATCTGACTGTTAAAAATAAGTAGTATAAACATTAATCTCAGAGCATGTTTTTTCAAAGCCTCAGAACAGCATGCCTGATGTGATTATCTGGATGTTGAGAGGAGAGAAGAGGGTGGCATACACCCGCATCCCAGCCCATCAGGTTCTCTATTCATCCTACAGTGTGCAGGCATGTGGTCAATACTGCGGGAAGACCCAGACTGTCTTTATGAAGGTATTTAAACATATGGCATAAAATGTAATGTTTAAAATTTGCTTCATAAGTAACCCATGATGTCTGTTTCCTAACAGTATCCCATGGACAACAAAAAAGGTTTGAAGATTCCCGTCCAGTTACGTGTGAACATGTGGCTTGGGCTGGCAACAGAAGAGAAGAAGTTCAATCACTTTGCAGAGGGAATTTTCAGTGTATTTGCTGAATTGGTAAATATGATTTATTTTTTGGGTCTGAAGAGAAGCAGTCTTAAGTTAGAAGCTCATTTTAAACCATTGTCTCTCACAGTATGAGAACCAGGCTCAGGTTCTGGGGAAATGGGGCACCACTGGTCTGCTGAATCGCAGCAGGTTTTCTGATGTCACAGGCAAAGTGAAGCTGAAGCAGGAGTATTTTTTGCCCCCGGTTGGTTGGGAATGGGAAGGTGACTGGGGTGTTGATCCAGAGAAAACGTAAGTTGTTTGCTACCCTCAACACAGACATTTGGAAACAGTTGGCACATTTCCAAGCATCATTATATCTGTTTATTATAGTTAGGTGTAGATATTTGAATAAACTAGCAACACTAAGTGTTATACTAAAGACCAAGAATTCAGTGCATTGAACATTTTAAACTCTCCTATCGCATTAAACAATTATATACATCTTTCACATTTTTCACAATTTAAAAAAAAAGTACTAAAACATTGTATCTGTGAGTGATTGTTCAAAAATGCTAACGTTTTGAATGTTGCCATGTGTAGCTATGTTATTATTATATTTACCCCCTTTTTATTATTGGTAAAATTTTAAACCATTTAAGATCTACAGCAAAACCACTGGGATGCAAGACCATTTTTTTTCTCAGTATTTGAGATTTTTTTTTAAATATATGAAATGTGTAAGATTTTATAAACTGAGAGTCACCAGTAATCATTTCATTGGATTGAATGAATTTTAATTAAATTCTTTGACTTTGTAACCCATGCTGCTCAAAAACAGTGAAATTTTATGATGCGAATTTCTAACACGCCCCCACATGTCTACATCACTGTGTGGAAATATTTGTGTAATGCCGCCCAAATGTTCACGCAAAGATAGAAGGCGTGGTTTCAGTAACCGCAGTTAGTGTTGAAGCAGTCAAGGGGAGAAAAGAATAATAATAATTTGATGCAAATCTAGCTAATAGATGTAAGTAATAAAAAAATTATTATTAAAATGATCAAAAACATTTGCATTTTATAAAGAGATGTTTTAATTTCTTTTAAAACTGGTCAACCATGAATATTTGCAGTTTTAGTCATGTTAAATAATGGTGGGATCTGTGGCAAATTTTTCTCTGACGACCACCTCATTTTCTTCAGAAACAGTTACGGTCTAGTCATTAAATAGTTTTTCTTGGGTGGATGGGTAGTCTGCTGACTGAGGCTGATGCAGGACACACAGTCTTCGTGGACGAGGTCTATGAGAACCAGACTCGATTACCAGGAGGAGAATGGAAGCTTGCGGCAGAGCCTTACACTGATGTGGTAAAAGTCCCACCTTTCAGCCTTTGATTCATATCAGATGTCTAATCAAGCCATTCGTTCATTTATTTGTGATTTCTATATAAACAGCCTCTATTGCACTAGTACGTCTACATCTTCATAAAACCAAGAAAGAATGGTTTATAGTATCTGTGTTATTCTCCGTTATCCTTTATTTACAGAATGGAGAAAAGGTTCAAAGCCCTACAGAAATTGAATGCCCACCTGGCTGGAAGTGGGAGGATAACTGGACTTTTGATGGCAACCGAGCTGTTGATGAAAAGGGTGAGCCAGAAATGTTGCCATGTGTTCTTAACAACCGAGCTGTTTTTAAAAGAATTTTCAAAAAACATTTAATTTAAAAAGAATTTACTTTTCTACCTGTTATTCCAAACCTGTATGAGCAGAAAAGATACATAAATGTTCACTACACTTTATGATGAAAGGAAAATATACAGTGACCAGAGGCGGCCTCTAAAATATGGGGAAAAAACCAGTAGAGACCATATGACATGCAATATTCCAAGTCTTCTGAAGTCATGCATTAGCTTTATTTAAAGGGTTAGTTCACCCAAAAATGAAAATTATGTCATTAATAACTCACCCTTATGCTGTTCCAAACATGTAAGACCTTCTTTTATCTTCGGAACACAGTTTAAGATATTTTAGATTTAATGTGGCTGACCTGCCCTCTAAGTTCAAACAAACCAATATCCCGGAGTAATTCATGTACTCAAACAGTACACTGACTGAACTGCTGTGAAGAGAGAACTGAAGATGAACACCGAGCCGAGCCAGAACAAAACATTGACTCGTCACGAGTCAAGAACCGTTTCTGTCAGACGCGTCCGATTCGTGAACCGAGGAAGACAATGCTGAATAAAGACAAGACAATGCTGAATAAAGTCGTCATTTATGCTATTTTTGGACCAAATGTATTTTCGATGCTTCAAAAAATTCCAACGGACCCTCTGATGTCACATGGACTACTTTGATGATGTTTTTCTTACATTTCTGGACATGGACAGTATACCGTACACACAGCTTCAATGGAGGGACTGAGAGCTCTCGGACTAAATCTAAAATATCTTAAACCGTGTTCCGAAGATAAAAGGAGGTCTTACATGTTTGGAACAGCATTAAGGGTGAGTTATTAATGACTTAATTTTTCATCATCATTTTTGGGCGAACTAACCCTTTAAGAAACCGACTGGCACTTAATTTTCTAGACTTTATTTACAGTAAACTTGGCATATTCACACTAGAGCACATTAAACCTTAAACTCATGTCATAAAAGATGAATGAAACTTTAGATGACAGGCTGTTAGGTCATTTACATGCAATCATAAGATGGCACAAATTGATTGGCCTCTGCTGATTCTACAACCTTGCATACTCAACATTTAAATAGTCTGGTGTGTTAACTGTAAGCTGATCCTGCAATGTGCTATCAGAGTTCTTCAAAAACCCTCCACCTTCTCCAGCTCCACCTGTCTAGATTTGCTCTTGGCCATTCATGCGGCATCAACATATCTTGCATTCAGACTATTTTAGACCAGACTGGATAGGTACCGCTGTGGTGTTGCCCAGTACCTGCTTGATTCTTCATAGACATAAACAGAACCGAGTGCATACAGAAGAACTTGGTTTATTAACCGCTAGAGTGCCAAAAGTTACAGACTGCAGCTTTAAATGCTGTGTATTTGTGAGTTTAGGTTGGGAATATGGCTTCACTATTCCACCTGATGATAAGCCCAAATCCTGGGTGGCAGCTGAGAAGATGTACCATTTTCATCGTCGCAGAAGAATGATACGACCTCGCAAAAGGATTCCTGGAGCCAAAACTGCTGATGCAAGTGTATATTCTGCATTTTAAAAGGTTTTTCAAAGTTAATTAGGAATGTATGTTAGATTGTGCTTTTTATAATGCATATTTCCTGATTGTTTGACATGCAGAAGAAGGATTTTGGTGATGTAGAGGGATGGGAATACTCCTCATTCATTGGGTGGAAGTTTCACAGTAAGCAGCGATCATCTGACACGATCCGTCGGCGGCGCTGGAGGAGGAAGATGACACCTTCTGGTCAGATTGGAGCCTCGGCTATTTTCAAACTGGAAGGAGCTCTGGTTAGCATCAAAGCTGCTGAATTTTTATTTTAATTTATAGACTTATTCTGTTTTTTGTTAGCCATATAATGACCTCTTCACTGCTGGTTTGTTTGACAGGGAGTTGACATTGAATCTAAGGGTGATGAAAAAGGCACTAAAGCAGAAACTTCCATTAAGCAGTTTGGAGCCAGCACACTAACAGTATCGTGCACATTTGACCGTGAGTTTAGGACAGAAATTTTAGAATTTATTTATTTTTTCAGAATGTCCAATTTTATTGCTATTGAACTTTTTCTGCCAGAATCCAACACGTACCACTTGAGAGTCTATGTTTACCAGGCCAGAAGCCTTACTGCTTTGGACCGAGACAGCTTCTCGGGTATTATCAGAAATCAAAACTGCTATATATATTTATTTTAATTATTTGTAAAAGTTTTTATTATAACTAAAATCATATTGGTTTTAATTTGCAGATCCATACGTCCATGTGTCATTCTTGCATCACAGCCAAACAACAGAGATAATCCGAAGTACCTTGAACCCGACATGGGATCAGACTCTTATTTTTAAAAATGTGGAAATCTGTGGCGATCCCCAGTCTATTGTCCAGAATCCACCGATTGTGGTTATGGAAATCTTTGACAGTGATCAAGTGGTTAGTCGGATTTGTTTTTGGCAACACTTAAGATTAAGGACCAATTTTGTACTTTTAACTATAGTGTTCCGGTTTCTCAAGTGATGGAGCATTGCATTAGCAGCGCAAGGTTGTGGGTTCGATTCCCAGGGAACACGTTAGGTAAAAAATGTTAGCCTAAATGCATTTTTAGTCTGCTAAATGCTTGAATTTAATTTAACTAGTTGTTAATTTGCATGCATATTTCTAGCAAATTGGCGGTTTATTAGTACTTAGAAAAACATGTTTAAATTCCTTAGTCTGCATGACTATTTTATATCCTCTAAACCTAACTTACTATTAGAAGCAGCAAATTAGGAGTTTGAGGCAAAAGCTTTCCAGGTTGTATCAGGATGCATATTAAATGTAAGGAAACTAGAACTAATAAAAAAATATCCAATAAAGAACATACGGCATATAAACAGTTATTTTTAGTTTACAGATACACCAGACAAATACTAACTACTGTTTAAGTGCAAGTGTCCACACAGCATGAATGATTTGTTTTGTCATTCCTGGTAGGGTAAAGATGAAATGCTTGGCAGAAGTACATGTGTACCTATGGTGAAGTTGACTTCAGGCATGGATGCATCTCCTAAACTCCTCTGGGAGCCTGTAACACACAAAAATGCTCTGGCTGGGGAGATTCTGGTGGCTGCAGAGCTCATTCTGAAGGCCAAGGTATGCTTCTTAATGGAATTTAAGTCTATTTAACCACATTTATGGCTGCTTTGTGATTCATTCGAATTAATCTTATGTTGCCTACTCTAGGGAAATGACACTGAACTTCCCCTTATTCCTCCCAAACGAGGAGAGAAACTCTATATGGTTCCTCAAGGGGTGCGACCTGTGGTGCAACTCACTGCCGTAGAGGTCAGTTTCAACTGTTTTGTCTCATTGTTTGGACTTTTGATTCTTTTGAGACTATGGACTATTAAAACTTTGTCTACTCCAAAAAGACAATTTATTGAAATGAGACGCACACAACCTTAGGAATTAACTATAGGAAGTCATAAATGTAGTGTAGTAAAGAAAAGTTGTGCAGAAAAGCTCCATATAAAAAAGTATTAGTGTTTTTGAAATTTGTTGTTTTGTTGGATGCAGGTTCTAGCATGGGGATTGCGTAACATGAAGATGTATCGGTTGGCTCCTGTGACGTCACCCAGTCTGGTGGTGGAGTGTGGAGGAGAGAGAGTTGAGACAGCTGTTATAAAAAACCTGAAGAAGTGCCCTAATTTTCCAGGGAATGTCTTCTTATTAAAAGTGGTGAGCATCTACCTGTAGAGAAAATGTGCAATCATGCTTTAAAATAAATGCTGCTTCATTGCTATTTTGCTGTCAAATGCAATGACATTCATATTTAAATATGGTCCAAACTGTTTTTCTGAGGTCATAGGCTATATGTATTCAGCATCTTGTTTTCTGTCTTTAGCTTCTACCCAGAGAAGAGATGTATTCTCCTCCTATAGTGCTGAAAGTCATTGACCACAGACCCTTTGGACGGAAACCTGTGGTGGGGCAATGCACCATCAATTCCCTGGAAGAGTTTCGATGTGACCCTTATGCCACAGTTGCAGAAGTGGCCATGTCTTCAAAAAGTAAATTCCCTTATTTATTTATTTTTTTGGCAAACCAATGTCTGTGTGTATGACGGCGTTTTAGTGGCACTTTGGGAAAAAAAATATTATACGATTACGAGAATATAAGTCGAAATGTTTTGAGGATTTAAATAGTATAAATTAAAGTTATATTATTTTCAGAGCAGGCCTTTATTGCGCATGTAAATGTCCTGGATTGAGAGCACCGGGAGAAGTTGCAGGCCACCTGGATTGATTTGAATATTGTCGTGTCCGAGAATATGATTTTTATTAACAGACTGAACAGGAACACATTTTTTTTTTTTTTTTTTTCAACATCAGCACACACACCCAATCGACATTCCTTCGGGGGGCTCTGTAGCTCTCTTATTTAACGCTTTTTTAAAATGCACTACAAATATATGTGGGATTATTAGCAGAAATCATACCTTGTGGCATACTCGCAGGGACAGTATGATTGGAAATAACATTTCATATCTTCCATTGCATTTGTTATTTGTAGTGTGCCAGTCACACAATAGTAATAAGATACGTGCTTTTGCTAGACCTACTTTTAATGCCTCAGCTTTCAAAATCAGTTTTATAGCAAAACAAATTCTGGGTCTAAACAATGTGTTTTCAAGCTCTTTTAATGATCAGATTGCTGTATTGATGTGAAACAATTCCTTCATTAAATTAAACTTTTTTTTTTTTTTTTTTTTTTTGTGAAAAATGTAAATAGGCTATGTGAAAATGTATTCTCATATTATTTCGACTTTATTCATGAAATATTTCTACTTTATTCTCGTTAATATTTCAACTTTTTTTCTTGTAATATTTCGACTTTATCCTCGTAATACTTTGACTTTATATTCGTAATATTTTAACTTTATTTTCGTAGTAGGCCAATTACGACTATTCTTCAAACATTTAGACTTTATTCTCGTAATATTTCGACAACTTTAATCTCGTAAATTTTTTCAACATGACTCTAAAACGCTGTTGTATGTGTGTGTAAGGCAACATTGTGTATTGGTATTCCCTAAACATTCTGCTTTTAGTTTGTTGTAAACATTTTAACTGTTAAACTTTGACAATTAATTATATTCAGACTTTGTTTTAAAGATAAATTCAGCCTTAGGTGCACTATATATTTTGTATTTTGTAAACTTCATATTTTTGTAATTGCATGCTAGATAGTGGCTGATCTCTTTATTTTGCATTTGCATACACATTTTTTACATCCCTCTAAGTTCCAGTTTTACTAACATCTTGCTCCACCAGCACACACCATCTTTTAATGTTAAAATAGTACTGTCAGGATTCACTAAACAACCACAGTGAGGAATCAGCGTGAACCGTTATTTTTGCACTTCACCTTATTGAATATGCATTTTTTTTATATGCAAAATTTATGTGAGGCGAGTATTGAAATGAATCCCGCAGCATGATTTGCTAACATTTGCGCTCATCAAATTGCTCCATTATTTAATGCACAAAGTATGTCTTTAGCTATTTTGTGCTTGGAATGGCTGCATTTGTTGTTGCTAGGAGGAGGCACCACAGAGCGTGGTGGAAGGGAGGGGATTTTTTTCCACATTAATTTATTTGGAATGCCAGAAGTAAACACTTTTTTTGCTGCACTTGGTAGATTGCGCTGGTCATTATGGAAATGAAATGTTGTCTCTGTACTTAAGTCGCACCTTACGTTTCTAAATCTGACCCAAAATATTTAACCGTGAAAAATAAAAAGGGACATGACATACGGCCAAGTATGGTGACCCATACTCAGAATTCGTGCTCTGCTTTTAAGCCATCCAAAGTGCACACACACACAGCAGTGAATGAACACACACCTGGCAGCCATTTATGCTGCGGCGCCCGGGGAATGGTTGGTGGTTCGGTGCCTTGCTCAAGGGCACCTAAGTCTTGGTATTGAAGGTGGAGAGAGAACTGTACATGCACTCCCTCCACCCACAATTCCTGCCGGCCAGAGACTCGAACTCACAACCCTTTGATTGCGAATCCGACTCTCTAACCATTAGGCCAATGCTTCCCCATAGTATAGTCACCTTAACACTGTTGATTCTTGTGTACAGCAAATTTGCAAAATACAAGTTTAAAAGAGTATTTATTATTGGCATTCTTAAATTCTCCCTCTTCCTGCAGTGGCTTTGATGGCAGCTTCTCCTACAGACCTCCATGTAAACATAGATGACGGCCGACAGCTTCTTCTAGAAGCCCAGGTACTGCTACCAAGTCGCTTGATTTTAAAGATTTAGGAACTTGCGTCTCACATCTGTATGAATTTGCTGCTATTTGTAACTTTGTAAATTTCAGTATTTGTATGGCATCTCAGCTGCTGTTGACAATATGGCCACTGCTAGTCACCTTCATATATATATATTATATATATGTATATATATTCGAATTAGCCTTATTTTATATAAATATAAAATAAGGCACTTTAATCAAAATGCCTACATTTTGTAATATAATTCTAAGTTATAAATATATAAAGTGTGTAGTTTCTGAATGCCAATATTTAGTCTGTAGCCCACATTGTTTCTGATTTAAGTAAATCTTCACTTTCTGACGTCACAAATGGGTTAAACTGTGGGAGTATCCAATCAAAATTATAAATCTCATTTCACATTATGATGATTTGTACAGCTGACTTGCTCTGAGGAATCATACTAACTTTTAATTAATTTAAAGTTACCTCCCTTGTGTGTACATTTATTCATGGAGAAAAGGATCATGTAAATTTAATGTATACATTTTTATCAGTTTTTTTTTTTTGTGTGTGTATTAAATTTACATTCAGAAACTGAAATGCTAATAGAAATGTTAGGTTCCTTTTTACATAGATTTAGATAAATTAACGTCTTTTAATGATGACTGGGTCTGTTATACTAATAATATAAAGCTGAAAATGGTCAAATATGAGATTTAAAAGATTTTTCAAGCATAACAATACTCCTTTACACCAGTTTTTAATGAATTATCTTTTTTGTGTGCGTGTGTTCAATGTGTGCCGTTCCTGGTTTCAACAGCGTGAGAAGGTGAGTTCAGTGTTAATATTCTACACACTTTCCACTTAAGCTTTGGTTTTAAGTAATTTATCATCATAACTGTATTTTAGCTCTTTCACAAGGATGAAACTAACCATTTTGTCACCGCTTTGCAGGAGAAAGAGACTGTTGATTGGTGGAGTAAGTTTTATGCTTCTGTTGGAGAGCGTGAGAAATGCCGCCCATACCTTGACAAAGGTTATGATACATTGGAGGTGTGAATTCTGTCTAAACTGTATGATAACATTGCAGATATACATATTTATTTATTATTCAATTAATAAATACCTTAAATTTAGAAATATATTGTAATGTTACTACATAAAACAATTGCTCACCCAATGTGATGCTTACTCTTATTTATTTATATATATATGTATATATGTGTATATATATATATATGTGTATATATATACGTGTATATATGTTTCTGTGTGTCTATATATATATATATATATATATATATATATATATATATATATATAGACAGACACACACACACAGCGAGAACTTCTGTCATTGTGCTTATTTTTAAGCTTGAAAGCTTCAGTTCTGTATTGTTATTGCATGCAAAAAACTACCAGTGCAATATTCAGTTGTTTGGAACCATTTGTACTTGGGTAAATAATGACAAATTATATTGTTGGGTGAGCGTTCACTTATTTTACTTATTCGCATGTTTTTCATATTGATGAATTTGAATCCACAAAGATTTGTTGTATGGTTTAGTATTTGTAGTGAGGTTCTCTTCTGTTGGTTTTCATAGGTATATGACCATGAGCTTGAAAGTGTAAAAGAGTTCATGGGTCTTAATGATTTCTGCAGCACCTTCAAATTGCAACGTGGTAAAAATGAAAGTGATGATGATGACCCCGATGTAGTTGGAGAATTCAAGGCAAGATGGCTTATTAATTCGCTTTAAGAATAAATGTAATGCTGATTAAGCAGCACCTTACGTTTCTAAATGATTTTGTTTATTTGATTGTTTTCAGGGCTCTTTTAAGGTGTACCCACTGCCAGATGACCCAGGGGTGCCCCCTCCGCCACAACAGTTCAGAGAGCTGCCCGACAGTGTCTCTCAGGAGTGTGTGGTCCGAATCTATGTGGCTCAAGCCATCGACCTGCAACCCAAAGACAACAATAGCAAAGTACTACTTTCTTTCATTCAGCATTTCAGAAAGCTCATGATTAATATTTGGGTGTGTTGAATTTCTTTTTAGTTAAATGAAATGGCAAAGCTCCTTTTCTTTTTTCAGTGTGACCCATATATCAAAATCTCTTTGGGGAAAAAGTCTTTTGATGACAGGGACAACTATATACCATACACACTTAACCCAGTGTTTGGAAGGTAATGTCATAGATCTATTGAGAGTTTATCTTGTATTCAGACAGTTAAAGAAGTGAACTGTGAACTAAAAATGTTTTCCCTCAACAGAATGTTTGAACTGACATGCTTCCTCCCACAAGACAAAGACCTGAAAATTGCCGTCTATGACTTTGATTTGCTCAGCCGTGATGAGAAAGTTGGGGAAACTGTGATTGACTTGGAGAACCGTCTTCTTTCTCGCTTTGGTTCCTACTGTGGTTTACCCCAGACATACTGCATGTGAGAACCATACACTTTAATGCAAATTTATTTTCTTTGAGGACAACAGCATTGGTTGATTCATGGTTTTATTCATTAAATAGCTCTGGACCAAACCAGTGGCGCGATCAGCTCAGTCCATCTAAGATTCTTGGACAGCTTGCCCGATGGAAAGGATTGAGTCCACCCAGGAGTGAAGACAATGGAAACACGTTATCCTTTGGTGGCCGATTGTACTGCCTCTCTGACTTTGGTAATTTTTAGAGCTTTTTGTTTTTTTGAAAGTCATTGTTGTATTGGGGTATATACTCCAAACTGTGTTAAGACCTGATTCACACATCTTCATATGTCTTGTCGTATTGATTGAATGGACAGTTGTCCTATAGCAACTGTAAATGTGACCCTAGACCTCAAACCCATTCATATTGCTATGGAGATCATTGGTGTATGGTTTGTTAGCATAGGACGATATATGGCCGAGATCCAACTATTTGAAAATCTGGAATCTGAGGGTGCAAAAAAATCTAAATACTGAGAAAATCACCTTTAAAGATAGCTAAATGAATTCTTAGCCATGCATATTACCAATCAAAAATTAAGTTTTGATATATTTACGGTAGGTAATTCACTAAACATCTTCATGAAACATGATCTTTACTTAATATCGTAATGGTTTTTGGCATAAAAGAAAAATCGATAATTTTGACCCTTATGTTGTTTTTTTGGCTATTTCTGAAAATATAGCCCAGCGACTTAAGACTGGTCCAGGGTCACACATGTCCTATAAAACTACTAAAAACTGTTGTCTTAAGGTCAAACTTTTTAAAAGCTGTTTGAAACGTTTAGTTAAGTTGTCTAGTATACATGTATATGTATGCATTTTAGAAGCAAACAAGGAAATTCACGAACACCTGGGTCCTCCAAGTGAACGGATCGCTCTGCACGTCCTGAGAACCCAAGGCCTGGTTCCGGAGCATGTTGAAAGCAGAACTCTTTACAGTAGCTTCCAACCGACTCTCCCACAGGTGTGAGGCTATTCACAGGCCAGTTCTTCCTGTGATATACCATACAGAGCCCAGAATACTGCTTTGTTATCTGCGTTATTGACTAGTCTTTGTTTTATAGGGAAAACTGCAGATGTGGGTAGACATTTTCCCAAAAAGTCTTGGGCCTCCTGGACCTCCTTTTGACATATCTCCACGCAAAGCAAAAAAGTAAGAAGAAATTGGTGATTTTGGTAATGCTTTTGTGTTGATCGGCAGTTGACTCGTGTTCATTCTTTCTATAAGGTATTTTCTGCGCGTCATTGTTTGGAACACTACTGAAGTAGTTTTGGATGACACCAGCATTACTGGTGAAAATATGAGTGACATCTATGTAAAGGGGTATGTAAAAGATTTAAGTCTGTTAAGACAAAACCATTGAGATTGTGTTTTTTTGCTTCCATAACATATTTATATATTTAAATATTTATCACACTTAAAAAAAAAATCTCTTTCAGTGTTGGTCTACTTTAACACTGTTGCCGCAGGTCGTTTTTCATGTCCATGGGTTGGAGTTACCCCAATTACATGATATTTAGCCCCTAAAATGCAAATTTTACAAATGTGATTGGGCTAGTTTTGAGCAGCAGTTGGGTGGGTTTTGTTGTGAAAACCTGGCAACCCAAATCTCTTTGCATCTGTAAATTTGAATAACAGTACATATAGTGAAGGCCACTTTCACGAAATGTTTCTCAGGGACTGAGCCAGAATTCTCCCCTTCATTAGCACTTACACCCAAACTCTACAGTTTTATTTCCATCTGTATTCTGAAGGTTTTTACAGAGGAGTTTATTTCATCTGCCTCATTTATATGTCTCAGATTTCTGGTCCATATTTCAATAATTTGCGTATTTAAATAACATTTCATAAAACCTGTAATTCATAATAGATATCACCACATTTCCCTGATTGATTAGTTCGATTTTTACACTGTTCCCCTTTGGAGTCTTCCCTTAATGTGTTTTACAAGTAATATGTGTTGTAATTCATGCGTTTATGCCTTTGATTAGTTGGATGCCAGGTATGGAAGAAGATAAGCAAAAAACAGACGTCCATTACCGATCTTTGGATGGCGATGGGAATTTCAACTGGAGATTTGTCTTCGGATTTGAATACTTGCCTACAGAGCAGCTGTGTCTTGTATCTAAAAAGGTAATGCAGTTTGGATGCGTTTCATGTATTATGAAGAGCACTTGGCAGTATTAAAATATTCATCCTTTTCTGTTAAAAAGGAACATTTCTGGAGCCTTGACAAATCCGAGTTTAGAATCCCACCCAAGCTTATTGTTCAAATTTGGGATAATGACAAATTCTCTCTGGATGATTACCTGGGTGAGACCTGTGTATGCAGATCTTGGAAATTTTGGCGTTGTCATATTATGGGGTTTGTGTATTAATCTCACGTATGTTGCTCTCAGGTGCTGTTGAACTTGATCTGCACCACCTCATCATCCCTTCCAAAACACCGAAAAAATGTAACCTTAGCATGATCCCTGATGGAACCACACCTGGAAAGTCAGACCAACTGAAGTCTCTCTTTGACCAGAAGTCAGTTAGAGGATGGTGGCCGTGCTACATGGATAAAGACGGCAAGAGGGAACTCGGTGTAAGAACAGTTAACACACTGTATTTCTTTGTTGCAGTATGAATATTCATTATTAAGTCAAATGGATATAATCAAACCTTCTCTACATTAAATACTTGTCACTTGCAAATATGTGATATTTTGGTAAATTGGGATGTTAATGTCATTTTCCTAATTGGGGTTACTTTAAATGTTGGTTTCAGGGAAAGGTTGAGTTGACTTTGGAGATTGTGAATGAGAAGGAAGCGGATGAGAGACCTGCTGGAAAAGGCAGAGATGAACCAAATATGAATCCAAAACTGGATCCTCCCAAGTAATTGATTTCTACCTTTTGTGTTTCTCCTGTTCTGTGTGTGAATAGAAGGTCATCACAAGATTTGTTTCTCTTTTCAACTTCTCAGGCGACCTGAAATGTCATTCTTTTGGTTCTCAAATCCATGCAAGACGTGCAAGTTCATAGTGTGGCGAAGATTTAAGTGGGTGATCATTGGCCTTGTTGTGCTAATCTTAGTGCTGTTATTCATTGGGATCTTGTTGTTTTCATTACCGGTAAGGACACACTACATCAGTCCTGTTGGGAATTTACACTTGAGATGTAATGTCTACAATGCAAATTCATTTTTTTTTTTTTTCAGAACTATATTTCCATGAAAATCGTCAAACCCTTCAATTAAGTTCAGGAGGAGTTCAACTTTTTTGTCATTTTATCCATGTAGTTGGCATGATCTAGGTTTCAGAAATGGTCAATTTTCTTAATGGGGTTTGCACCATCAATACAGTGTTTATGTTGTGATTGTTCATGTGGTTGTTTAAGTATTTACCTTGAATCACTTTTTGCACCAATATTAAATTAATCATGAATTTGCACTTGTTGGTTGATATTTGATATGTTTAGAAACATTTGTGCATGCAAGGTGTTTTCTATTGCGGACAAAAATGTTGTTATTGCATTATAACCTCTTGATCATTTTAAAGCTGACTGATTAAAAAATGTTAAATAAAGATGTTAATGTTTGTATAAACTGTATATTTGTTAGTAGGAACTTCAGTTAGTTATTTTGCCATTTTCACCAACATAAATTGAAAATGAATATGACATTTTATCCATAAATTGGTGCAAACATGGTTTTTATGATACTATGTTGTATAACCATAAGGGCATAAAGTGCACATATAACAGTGTATCAAAGTCAGAAATTAACCCTTTTATATAGTTAAGCAATATCATGCAAGCAAGAGTGCCATTTTCCCTGACATTTCTATGATTGGAAATTAAATATAAATTTTATAAAACAATTCGATAAACAAAGTTAATACTTGAAATATAACTACAGCCTTAATGTCATGTACACATACCCACACACACATACACACACACATATATATATATATACACGACAATAAAAATAAAACCATTTTGTTCAGTATTCTGTTCTTTCTATTACCATTAGGTGTCACTATGTACATTAGTCATGAATGATTATCATTGACAGTCTAGTTTGTCATATAAATATACACTGTGAAAACAATATATATGGTTTAATAGTTAAATTGCGTTGATAAGTTAATGTGAATATGCATTTTTTTTTTTTTTTACTGTCTAAAATCTTGACCTTCATGGTCATCGTGCAGTATTTTAAAAAACAATTTCTCGTAATGACTATAACATTTAGCTAAAATAAGATTAATACATTTCAAATAAGTATAAATAATAAATGGTAAATTGTAGGTAAAGAAATTCATGGCTGGTATTAAACTGATGTATTTTTGTATAAAAAATAATTTTTAGAAATTACTAAGGTTCTGCCCAAAGCATTCTTGGTGTCCTTTTTTAAATTAGAATTTAATTTAATTAAGAAAGCTTTCATTGTTTTAATACACTTTAATGTATCACTTAACACTTTAATCTTTTAAATTGTAAATAAAAATGTCAAAAAAATAAAATCTATTTTTAAAAGTCTATCATTACATATATTACAATAAACTAATTATTATTAATAAATAACACTGACGCCCTGTCAAAAAGAAAAACAAGGTAATAATTGCGTTTTTAGTATTTTTAAGGTGTTATAATTGAATTTATAATGAGGTAGCACTTGGCGGATATGACGTTGTTTCTCAAGCTCAAGTGCGTGACGTGATATTGAAATTAGCCACCTGAGGCGTGATTAGAGAAACGGCTTAACACCGTTATCGCTGCTGAATAATATTGTACTGTGAAGTGAACGCAAACTAACGCACACACGTTTATAACCTAACTGCAGTTCATTCCTTTGTGTTTCATCTGAGAGTAAAACTAAAACGTTTAAGCTCAGGTAAGTGACTTTAACTTCTCTTTGTACTGCTAACTTGCTAGTCAATTGCGACAGGTGCTGTTGAGTCAATATTTACCTGAACGTATCTTTTTTTATTATTATTTATTTTATTATTTATTTTTGGTGTGTTTATTATGGGGTTTATTTGCATTTAATTTAGTTGTTTCTGTAACATGAGGCTTTAGAATATCCGTTTATGAAATGCTGAGTCTTATCTTGTCTGTCAGATGGAACGTTAGAGATGAGTGTTTGTATTTCGCGGCGGTAGGCCAATGCTCTTCTCATTGGTTCAATCGGCTGTTTCTCTGGATGATGCGAGGATGAGAGAAGGCCACATATGGATTATAATGGTTTAACGGTGATACTGGTGATGTTTCGTTTGTGGGAGGCCGGTGATACTGGTGATGTTTCGTTTGTGGGAGGCCGGTTTTGAGGTGGAGGGCCCCAGACCTGTCTGAGTGAGTCTCTTGTTTTTCTGTATAAAGCGAAGACGCCGCATTCCGCGCATTATCATGGAACATTGTAATGCACTTATGGTCGATTAACTGCACAGTTGCTTTAAGTGTACATTCTTGTATATCATTTCTATTATATGTAAACCGTATCCACATTGGATTGTGTGAAACCGTATGCTTATTGCAATCTCACAGCCACTGTTAAGTTAGTTAGATCGTTAGACGTTAGATCAGTAGCCAATTTTTGTAGCTCTCATATGAATTGAAGAGTATTGTTTTTCTTAGTAGTTATTTGGACTGTTTTTCATTGCCTAGTTTTATTTTTAGTATTGTAATTAGAATATAAGATAACTGATTATTTTATTGTTGTCTTGTATTCTGTTTGGGTTTGAGACTACATTATTTAGTACATCGATTTTTTTCCACTATAGTTTGATGCATGAGAGTCCAGCATTTACTGTGATCTTGGTGTGAGAGGATGATGTTCCAAGAAGAGCCAATCTATGCACTCGTGTGAAAGTGTCCCGTCAAACCTATTGCATCACACAAAGGATTTGCTGATTTTTCAACCAGATTTGCGTTGCTACAATGCCAGTAGTATGTAGATGAACAGTGTGAACTTTCTCCATTCTTCCTGTCCTACACCTGGATCTACCTGTTATTAGTCAGCAGAAGTCTGCTGCATGACCCACGATGGCTACCTTTTTACATGCAAAATTTTTGGACCATATTCATTCCGATTAATGAATCTGAATGTACAGTAGTGTTTAATAAAGTGATCGGGTTGATGTGCACGTTAATGTCACAAGTTTCAAATAGGAATAGATTTTTGACATGCGCACACTGCACAAATAGTTAAAGTGGAAAGTGACCGATATTATAATGTAGTTTCTCACTGTTTGCACATTACCACTCTCCTACATTGTTTCTTTATGTTTTCATAAATGCTCTTGGATTTTAGAGCATCATTGTAATTCTTTAAAACAAAACAAAAAAAATCTTGCATTGTCTAATCACTAGGGCTGGGACGATAAATTGATGAAGAATCGATTTGTGGATTGATTCCTCTGGAATCTATTCCAAGTTTAGATTTTAACAGCAGATACAGCTCTAATCTAGATTTTAAACACACTCTCAAATGCTTATAATTGCTAAAGAGCACTTGTGCTTTTGACAAGTCGAGTAATGTTAATTTCGACTCAGCACGGAATGCTTTTATTTCACAAGATTAAAGAGCCACACAGATGGGAAATCAAAAATTACCTGTATTGCAGTGTATGATGTAGCTGTCCATCAGTGTAAACAATGTGCAAAGTAATTAAACCAAAAAGTACATGATTTATAAAGTTATTTGCTTCTAAAGTAAGGAGTCGACTCTGAATCGCTGAAACGAGTCGTTATAGATTTCAAATCTTTTGCCCATCTTTATGTACGTCAGTAGGAACACTTTGCATAATAATCTCCGCCTACCGTCTTGGGAGAAACGAAGCTCTGACCTGCCCCCCCTCCCCCACCACACACACACACACACGCTCTGGTTGGTGTGATAGCATTATGTCGAGGAGACAGTGTGTTTTTAATTGTAAAGGCAAGTTTGTTTTATTTTCACTGCCAAAGAATGAAGATCAGAAGAACCAATGGCTAAAATTCATTTTTACCACAATACCAGAGCAGTACAACAAATCCTTGTTGTGTTCACAACATTTCACTGATGACTGCTTTTCTAATCTCGGTGAGTACAGTGTGATTTTCAAAGCGTTTGGCCATAAAAGAGGGTTCATTACCAACTTTATTTAGAACAACGAGCATCTCCGAATCACAACGCGAAGTATGATTATGATGTTGTGTTTGTTCTCTCCCGAGCATCTTATCAGTATGTGTGCTGTCTGCAGCCTTTCTCTGCACTGATCTTCGTTTGCAAAAACGTCATTAAAATGAAGTGTAACTCCGTGAATTCTCAACGAAGAGACATGAGAGATATCTATAGAAAGCTTGACATGTCTACTTTAAAACTAAACAAGTGCTGCCGAAAACAGATATTCTGTGATAAATTAATCCATATGAAAACAACGCGATGTCTGTTTTTCACGTCTACCTTCACTATATCTAATGTGACCACACCCCCGCATTGAACGCGCTATTCAGATTCAAACTGAAGTGCGCGGCTTGAATACACCCACACAGAAGAAAAAGCAGCGAGACTGTTCAAGTTTTTTATTTTACTGTTTGCTTCGCAGTGAGAGGAATAAGACATAATTCACCCCAAACAGATGCTAACGCATAGTTTACCGTGGAGGTGTGTGCGGAACAACCAATCAAACCTGACTATGTTAGTTGACCAATCAGAACACAGTATGCAACCGAAAGGTAGGGTTTAAGGAAACTGAATCTTTTGAACAGCTTCGCGCGAACCGTTTGGGGATCTCTGAGAATTGATGTAATTTTAAAATGATATTTTGACAAAATTACAATTTTTTTTAACCTTGGATGGATTTAAACCTAATGTACAGGACTTATAAACAGTGATAGGAAGCTTAGAATTTTCATCTTACTGGCTCTTTAATGTAAACACAGTCCACTGTGAACACCCTTGTAATTCACTTCAAGGTTCAAGTGTGTGTAAGGATTTGGAAAAGAGCAGAGTACAGTTGTTTCTAAAGCATGCAGTGCCATCTGCTGTTCAAAACTAAGCTCAGGATTGAGTCAAGAAGGAATCGCGATGCACTCGGAAAATCATGAATAATTTCTTGCTTCGCGATGCATCAATTTATTTTCCCAGCCCTACTAATAACAGTCATGATGAACTCTATATACATATCTTCTATATACTTGTAAATAGTGGAAACAGAAAAGATTAGAATTTATCATGTATTTTGGCCTGATTGCTGCCATCTATAGTGTAAAAAGATAAATAGCGTGATTTCATACCGGTCAAAATCATGTTATGACTACAGTACAAAATAATGTCAAGTAATTGGCTGAAGCGTTCAATGTCTGCTGTGCACAAATTACAGATTTAATGCTTAGAAAATATAATATTCAAATGTAATGTAGACTTCTAACTACTACTTTGGTTTGTTGTTTGTGTGTGTAAATACAGTCAGACTTCAATTGAAATTTTGGTTGCACTTTATTTTACAGTACGTGTACTAACATGTACTTATAGTGTACTTAGTGTATTTATCTAAGAAAGTTCTGGTAACACATGGTAACTACATGGGGTAGGGTTAGGTTTAGGGGTAGGTTCAGGGTTAGTACCTAGTTATTACATAGTTATTGTAATTACTATAATAAGTACATAGTATGTACATGAGGAACAGGACTGTAAAATAAAGTGCTACCGAAATTTTTCTATAGGTTGTACCCAATACATATTGGTACCATTTAGTTTTCACATGGTCATGTGGGATCTTGCCAGAACCCTCAAACAGATGAGTGGTTCTTTGTTTAAGACTGAATTGGTTTCCACTCATTTGCCACTGCAAATTTGTCTCCGGACAGGTCAAGAAGAATGACCATTGGTGATCACTGACTGAAATTTTGCATCCCGTCTTAGCCACTTCCTAATGTGGATTTTAAGCGGATACACATCCGATATCTGGAAATCTGACATACGTCTAAACACTCACATCCAATTCTCACTCACAGCTCCCAATGCGAGGGCGACCTGTTTGCTCAAAGATGTTTAATGGTGTTTAAATGCTGGTTTGCTGTATGCGCTTGCATTTCGAGATGGAAACTTTTTATAGATAAGAAATTGCACGTTCAGTAGATGGTTTTCAACACCTGCCCCGTGAATTTTGAAAATACAACCGCTTAAAGCTACATTATATTTCTCCGCAATGCGGTGATAACTTGAGGGGATTATTTTTCCGGTCTTTATCCTTTCAGATTTTGTGCTGCAAAACATCCATAACAGCCGTTGTCCATGCTGGTAAATAATAATGGCCATTCGACATGAATTATATAATTCATTTGAATAGCATGGTCATTTAAAACACAAGGGTCTACCATGTGCATAGTAAAGCGATCACTGCAGACAATCCTTTTGGCTGGGAATTAATGTAAACGCAGATATCGGATACCAGTCGTGTCTAAAGGGAATGTAAACAGATGGGCCAAAAAATTTATAGATTTAAAAAGATTGGATTCGTGCATTGATTATCACAGTTGTAAAGATAATCACAGTTATTCTTGCAATTTGGGCCAAACCAAAAAACTGAATTCAGAAGTATTTGCAATAAACATCCAGAAATTCAAGTATTTGTAGTATAAATGAGGCATAAAAACGGATCCATTAACTTACCCAAAACACACTCACACTGACCCTAGATCAGCAAAACATTGTTCACTCCTTCATGTTACTGCAAAGTGTAAGCCATGGTGTGTCTTAGCTGATCACATGTGATTGGATCACCAGAGATTAATACAGGGTGAATACTGGGCACCCCTCTGAATTTCTTTGCTGAATCACTTTTTAAGCACTTTTACAGATGCAATTCATCCCATGTTCAAAGTACAGTGAAGTGCCTTTAAAATTTATAGTGTTAGAGATCCTGAGGATAATGAGGGAGGGACAGGGAACGTTTAGTGGCTCACATGTCACATATGCAGGAGCTCTACACTGGAAGTAGAGCAAGCCTTCTTAATTTGCTTGATCCCTCCAGATCTCCTTGTGTCTGTGGAAGCGTGTGTGTATGCAGTAATGTGATTGTTCCATGGGATGACCAGTGACGACACATGGGATCTGGAGAGCTGGGGCTGGACGCTGCTGTGTGTATTACACCTGTTTTTTTTTGTTTTTTTTTTCTGTGTTCAAGTGTATTGCAGGAAGCCTTAGCTTTAATGCTAATGCTATTGTTGGTATCGATTTAAGGCTGGCTGGAATTTTAACAGCGGTAAGCTGACGTTAATTATACATTGTCAGGTTACTGTTTAGCATGTTTTGCTCAGCTGCTGCTGTCTGTATGTCCTTTGTCACACTGTCAGACCTCAAGCAAGCAGAGCGGCTCCAAAGTTCAGACGTGAATGCTGGGATTGTTTCTAGAGAGATGGCAGTTGTTACTGTCCTTGAACCCTTGGCTTGAGTTTAGAAATGGTGGCTGGGCACAGTTAGTTGTAAAATGACCAGACCCATCGTTCCAGTTTTACTGGATGGCTTTGATTTCTTTTGTTTTGAGTGTTTGAGATTGGAGTTTATTTTCTCTGTTGTGGAGGTTTAATGTGTACCAAATTCTTCACTTGTTCACTTGGTCTTTGCTTGGTGTGTGTGTGTGTGTGTGTGTGTGTATGTATATGTATGTGTGTGTTTTTCTGCTAAATCACTTGTTTTAATCTGAATAAAATGGTAGTAGCAGGATTATAAAATAGGTTTGATTATAATCATTTGATAAAATGAAGAGAGCGTGCCATAAGTATGAGATCATTTTACTTTGACTGTTTCCTATCCCACACGGAGACTGCTGAACGTGCCTTTTTAAATGTTTTTGTGGTGCTCGTTGTATTTTAAAACACAATTGCAATGTTTCAAACTGACTTTATGGCATTTAAAATAAAATGATCCCAAACGTAACTGTGGTGCGTGTGTGGCTGTGCTCTGCAGCAAAACGCACTGTTGCTCACATTAAATCTATTTATGTGATTTTTATGACCGGTACTTAATTTGATCCTTCTGAATTCTGTTCTGGAAAATGTCAGATTTTATTTTTTGTGTTCCGGTAGGCCTATTTGGCTTTTAAAAATCTGGCATACCGTGCATTAGATCATGACAGTGCATGGGTGCAGATGTGGAAGCGCGAGCGCTGCTTTGGCTAGATTTATTTGGAGGTTATTGCTCCGGTCTCATTCAGCACAAATCCAAATGTTTCCATATTCGCAATGCATTTGAATGTTATGGATGTTGAATTAATTATGAAGCACTGCCACACTTCTGTTTTAAATCCGTTATTTTAATTATTTTAATCAGATATTTTGCATATTTAAAAAATGTATGAAAACAAACTTTTCTTTTTATGTTAGGCCTATGACTTAAATGGGCTATACATTTTCCTTAAAGTATCCCATTTTGTCCCAGGGCTTGAGAACCTGTGCCCTTGTTTGGTCCATGCAGAAACTTGTGAACGATGCTTTTTGTGGCGTCACCGTTCAGTGACATCAGTGAATGCTCCGGGAAAACATATTGTCAGAGTTGGTCACGGCTCCTATTAATTGCTGTTTTGAATCCAGCAATTATTTATTTACAAACTATAAGCTCTGATTGACAAGTGTGGTATAAAAGCTTTGTTTATTAGAGGAATAATAGGTTAACTGGAAAATGTTAGATCGCGATCATGCCTCTTGATGCTGTTCGAGCCTATAGCCTACATATATGTAGCTTTGTTCTGGTTTGCCAGTTGGTCACGAATTTACACAAATCCAGTAACATTTAGGCATTGTTTCTTTTCCTAAATCTTCAGTCTAACCCTCTAATTTCTCAGGTTTTTATTATCTTTCACTTTTAATCACTGTTTTCGCATCTCTTATGTGGTAAACAATTTATTCATTTGTTCTCTTATTTGTTAAATCATGGGTTATTTAGGGAACAAAATTAATGAAACATGGACAGTTGCCACAAATTAATAAGTCGTAGGAATGAATTAACGAGTTGTAAGAGCCTTTCTGTCCTGTGTCCCACAGCAAATGCAAAGCACACATAAGAAACCAGTATCTGATGAAATGACTTAGTTACTACATTTCTATTGCTTTCCATGAATAACTTTTGTGTTGTTTCCATTTAAATGTCCTTTTAAAGTTGAAACCACATTAAAAGCTTAGTTTGTACATTGTGAATAAATGATTAGTTTATAAACTTTTACCATCACTCACAGCCGCTCGCACGTGTTCTGCGCATGAACTGCACACAGCCCAACATTAAATCGGTTAACCGACCATCGATAGCTTTAATCAATTGCATCTCTTATCGACAATTAATCGATCATCTATTAATTGTTGACATCCCTACCTCAAATGCAAGACCACTTTAAGCAAATAGTGAATATCTAAATGAAATCGATCACAAGTGGGAGATAGGAAATCTCTGATAGCATGCGAAGGCAGCATAAATCTCTTCTATGGTAGCTGATCCTAATTAGTCTTAATTAGTGCTTTTTGTCGGTCTCCATCAGTTCCAGCTACTCTTCAGAACAAGACTTTGAGCGGGAGCTCTGGTTTGGGCCCATCTACAAGTCACCCAGGATGTCCAGACGCAGTCTCCGTCTGCACACCAACCCAAGTCACTATGGAGACGACAGTCTGCTTGACTCATCTCTAAACCACAGCGCCTCCTTCAGCCGTGACCAGTGAGTGCAGTTTGTCCTTGAAAATTAGCAGGGGATTATTATACTAAATTTGATAAGAATTAGACCATTAGTGCCATCTTATTATAATGCAAAATGTATTTTCTTTTCAGGAACTTTAGTTTGACCTTAAATGTTGGCATAAAGAAACAGACAAAATAAATGTAACTAAGTGTAGAAATAGAAAAGCTACAATTTAAATTATTTGTTTTATGATTCCAGTGGCCAGTTAAGTCAAATCTAATGAAGTTGCAGAATTAGCCACACACAGATGCAGTTACTTTGTGTCCACTAGAGGTCCTCTGGCCGGCATTATTAAATAGAGGTCGACCGATATTGGATTTTGCCGATACTGATAGCAAGGTTGGACCACACTGGCCAATACTGATTAATTAACCAATAGTTTTTAAAATTAATACTGAGGGGTAGTAGTGATGATGGTGGTGGTAGTAGTAGTAGTAGTAGTAGTAGTAGGTTTTTTATTTTTCTTGATTTGTTTTTTTTCCATTTTAATTTTACGTGTCATGCCTTAAACTGTGAATTCAGATTTTATGAATGGATTCTGCGATTCCATTCACGTTTTCTGCATCGCGGGAAACATAGGGCCCTACACTTATACCAGCACAATGTTTACTCTCACACTTGAACTGCTTCTGTTATTGAACACTTAAGTGATTATCTACTTAACATAAAAGAGCAGTGCTGAGTCAATGAGAACTCACCTGTCACACACTCCGGACAAGTCGTGTTCAACTCGATGAGCGGTCTAAAACAGTTTATTTATACACCATACAGACACAAGCTGACTTCAAGTATAAGCAATATTTTGATTCGGTTTTCCGTCCTCGCTCTTTTCTTGTTCGGTCTCTGTCTTGCAGGACACTGAAGAGCAGAAGGGCTCATCACTCTGTTTCAGGGACACCACAGATTGTTCAAACTCCTAGGTCTGCCTCAACGTCAATCCTGCAGGCCCATAACAGCACCCTGAACAGCTGTGCGCCCAGCAATGCCTCTCTGCTGTCCTCTTTCTTAGAGGAGTCCTCCATACAGGAACACACCCTCGTCGACAGCTTCTGGGGTCAGTGCCAGCAGACCTTCATGATCGCCATCATATGATACTCCTTGAGTTGAAATGAACTGAGATTGGTGGACAACTGAAGCATTGATTTTATTTTATTTTATTTATTTTTTTTATTTTTTTTATTTTTTGTCATTATTAGGTTTGGATGAAGACTGTGATGTTAAGGGTAAGTGTTTTTATTTATTTATTTATTTATTTATTTTAAATTTGGGGCTGTATTAAGTTTTATTGGATTTATTTCAGACCAGACAATCATTGCACACTACAGCACAGTGGAGGCCAAAACACAGACCTCTACGGCACAGAATGGCTACATTTCCAAAGACTTCCCCAGTGCCTCTCCATCCAAGAACAACAGTTCCCTTCATGATGCTACTGGGCATCAGGGTCCACCCAGCACAGCCTCCTTCCCAAACACTACGCTGTACTGCAGGGACAAGAATCGAAAATACAAGCCAGGTGAGACAGTTTGATAAAGCACTAGAAATCAGCTGTTTCCCCTTTTCCTGTTATGTCAAACCCCTTATATGATGTGGTCAGGTTTCTCCTGGTCTTCAGAAATGGGCTCGGAGTCATTCAGTCTTTGGATGCTGAATATTATTGAAGGGAATGTGCAGGCTTGACTTCATTGTGTCTACAGGTGTGCTGGGGATATTGTCTGAGACATGCCTTCATAACCGAAAGAGAATTGCTGCTTTTGTAGTGTACATATGCCGACTACTGATGCAGATGGCACTGCTCAAAGGTATCAGCCTTGGTTAGTCTGTTGTTCACCTCTCCAGGCTGTGGGGTTCCTCACTAGATGGTTTATGGCTGTTTGGGTCTTTTTCTTTTCAGCATGTCACTGTCAGACCTTGAGACTAGCCCATGTTCAAATTATGATCTAGAATTACAGTGTCAAGTGTCAATAATGGAAACATTTTCCATAGCCTTTTCATTATTTTAAGATGCGTTTTACACCTTGGTATATATCAAGGGTGAGGAAACTTTTGTTTTGTGGTGTTATATTTATAAAGCCTGGATAATTGTTTAGATGGATTTGGATTTTAGGACTTAGACCTGTACAGATCTGCACACTTCTTTACCCAGCAGGCTGCTTTGCATGTGTGATGTTGTCCACAACCACAGTCTCTGTTCACAGTCTTTTCTGACCACTCTATCGCTTTCAGATATTTTGATCAGCAACACATTGTGTTGATTTAATATCAGTCCATGTCTGTCCAGGCCTGCTGTCATCAGTGCTGCAGTGGTGTGTGCGAGTCTGTAAGGGAATCGCTTGCTCTACAGCCACTGTGTTGAGGAAGACACTGCAGTCTGTGCAGCAGAAGAGAGCAACCAATGGCTGTGCTAATGGAGGTATCGCTTTCTCTAAAACCCTCTGGTGCCTGGATATTATGTCCACTTATTAACAGAACTACGGTTCACACTGTACAAACAGCCAGAAACAGGCAATTGCTTATTCTTAAAGAACTCGTTACACTCATGATGTCACACTCCCAAGTCATTTCAAGAGAAAATCATTAACTTAAGGGATTTTGTGGCTGTTTTGTTGTAGCTTTTATAGGAATGTTAGTTCTTAACTAGGCTCTTGATTGTTGATTCACACATTTGTTCGCAGGAAATTGTTATTAAAGAAATTTGTTAATTGGTGGACTGGGGCTCATTTGACAATAGAAAACAATTTTTAAGTTTCCACTTGAATAATCTGACCCTCAAAACAAATGTAGTTAAGGAGCCCTGATGTAAACAGCCCCTTTATGGTATCCTTGCAGGCATCATACAAAAGATATCTGGTTTGCTGGCATTCCGTCAGCTTGAAATTGAAGTTGCAATAATGAATCCGTTCGTAAACCAGGTTGGTAAGTGGGTTTTTATCATGGTGGACTTGAATTAAAGTGGTCAGTGTATCTTTTGGTCATTTGATTTTCTACTTAAACAAAACGGAAAAACGGAAATCAAACCATTTCTCATTTCTCTTTTTACTCTATGGAAGAAGGCAATTATTACTCCTGTTCCTAAAAAATCTTGTCCATGGGAGAATAATGACTTTAGACCTATTGCTTTAACTTCCATTGTGATGAAGTTTATGGAAAACTTAATTACAAACCAACTAAAACTGAAAGTAGTTCCACAGTTAGATCCTTATCAGTTCGTTTATAAACACCGAAGAGCAGTGATGATGCAATCAACAGTCTAATTAATACTAAATAAATAAATGTGTTTAAATAAATGTGTAAATATATAAATAAATTATTGTTTGGTGTGTTTGTTTGTTTGTTTGTGGTGGGCATAGATAAAAAAAATTTAGTCTAGATTAGTCTCCCTGTAATCTTGGAATTAATAATTAAAATGGCTCATTTGAATTCTGCCAAAGGCATTCAGAATATGTGTCCTACGCAAATAAAATAATGACTAAAAGTAAGTCTTTTAGTACGGGTTTCTCAAGCCAGGTGGTGCATTAGACAAGGGGCTCATCTCCGGTTTCCAAAATTTCATCACAAAGTGCTTGAGAAAGCTGTAAACTAATTTCACATTGCACAAGGTGCAAACAACCTTACGTCTGTTTCACACACTATATATATATATATATATATATATATATATATATATATATATATATAAAATATATAAATTATTTTCATCTGGCAAGCATCCCTAGCAAAGAATCTTCACTATTAATAAACTCTGCTCGTCTGCCGCTTCTCTTCTGTTGAAAATGAACTGAGCTTGTGGTTGCCGCGCATCGGTGCTTTTAACATTTAATGCTCGGATTTTAAAATTTTTCCTTTCTCTTTGGAGTGTTAACAAGTTCTTGGTGCATAAAGAAGATCTGTAAAGTTGACAAGACTGAAGTCTCAAATCCAAAAATATATTCTTTATCAAAGTTAAGAATCAACCACTCCTACCTAAAACGACTCATTCTAACACTCCCCCACATGTCTATGTCACAGTGTGGGAGGATTTTCATCATGCCACCCAAATGTTCATGCAAAGAAAGAAGCCCTAACTTTTATTCTCGCTGTAGTTTTGTTGCTGGCAGTGCCATGTTGTGGAGATGGCGTTTCATTGTGAAAGTGAAGCTACTTTGTTTGGCCTTCCAAAAGAGGACACAACTAGAAATCATAGGTTAAGTTGTAATTACAAAACTGTTCCAGAACTGTTCAACCCAAATATTCAGATGTGTGCAGCGCATTTTGTGGAGGACAAGGACTGCTTTCTGTGAGAGCAGCCTACAATGCCAGTGTCTGTTTCTATAAAATGCGGCAATTCCACCTTTTAACGGACAGTCTGGCGCTTCTGACTCGCAGCCTGGAAGTATGTTTTCGTATGTAAAGGATTTGCCTCTGATGATTCAAACATGAGTTTTGAGCCATGTAGAGTAGAGCTTGTTTGTCTCTCGGATCACAAATACAGGCATGGTTTTGTTTACACAGCACGATACGCATGCAACACGTGAAAAGGTAAATCATTATCATCTAATTTTGTCCCCACTGGATGCAACAAATGCCTCCATTTATAATGGGTTTTATTGCTTCTGTGTTCCCGCTGGGACACTCTGCATCACAGTATGGTAAGGGACGTAACATTTCTGTCACATGCTGAGAGGCATTCAGCCAATCAGTGGACTGGATAGCTGGAAAATAAGCATACACCTCGCTTTTGTAAAATGGCCAGAAAGGCGGGGCATAGAGAAACAATATTGTACAGAATATGGAATTATTTTTTTTTTACGTTAAACCACAAACCCATTTCATTACACCAAATACACAAAATAATGTTCTTTTTAGCAATGTGATATGACCCCCTTTAAAAACTATAATGTTAAAGTCACCCTAAAGGTTGAAGTGGGTTTTCAGTCACATCTGAAATTGAATGCAACATTCAAAACCCCACGTCCTTTTAAATTATTTTATAGTTTTTCTACTTTATAGTTTAGTTGAAAAAAATGTGTAACTCTTGCTTTAGCTGCAGATCTGTTTCTGGTTGAGACAGGTGACAGGTGCTCAAATGCAAAACAGGGTGTGAGACAATCACTTTTTTTTTTTTTTTTGGTCTATTAGGTTTTGCATTAGTGCACCTGTCTCTTCTTTCTGTCTTTGTAAATGTAGTCCCTTAGTGGAAGTCTGTCTCAGGAGTAGCAAATGTAACTCTCTTTTATTATCCCATTACACCTGAACAGTGATTTCTGATGAACCCTTCTCATCCTCTCACTTTTTTTAACAGGCCACTTTAGTCTCTTCCATGTTGTTTGACCTCCTACAGCTGCTAGAACTTACAACGTTTTTTCCCCCTTCCAGATTTTTCTTCGAAACATGATTACACCGTGCATAAACAAATGCGCCTGTCCACCATGAGCACTGCCTTGGTTACATGCAAATCTCTCTTGTTGGAGTCTGTCTATGCAGAGCTGGGATTAGAGGAATGAAGAAGACTGGTACAGAACTGCGAAGGAGTCTTGGCTTTATCTGATGTTTGTCTGTTTGTTCTGTTCTTCATCATAGGCAAGGAGAAATACTTCAGCAGTATGAGTGTTAAAGAGGTAGTGATGCAAAAGGAACGACCGAAGATCAGCAGCGTACTGTGTAAGTACACATACTTCACTTTTAGATATTCTTCCAATTCAAATCTTTAGGTGTTCATATTTAAAGTTGTGCATCGTAAGGAACAAGGCACACAGGGTTGGAATAACATGTGGGTGAGTAAATGATGACTGAATAACAGCATTTTTTGGTAAGTTATAGTTTTAATTGTGCCAGTTAATCATGCTGCCTTTTTAGATACATTTTTTTTGGGTAAACTATATGGTAGTATTGCACATTTCCATTGGGAATGCATTTGTAAACATTAATTATAATTGTAATCAATACATCAAATTGCCTGTGCATGAGCATTGCAATTTTTTTTGGCCACTTACGTGGTTTCAAATAAGTTATGACTGCTAATTGATTTATTGGCCAGTGTTGGGGATCTGATTTTCACCGCAGGGTATATATTAGTGTAGATTAAAAAAAAAAAAAAAAAAAAGTATTTAAGATTAAGACAAGATTAAAAGCACAACAAATGTTGAGGGAGTAGAACTTTAACACTCAGTTTGTGTCATTTTCAACCGTACACCGATTCTGACAGGTGATGACTGCAAAAGGAAGCATAATTTTGCAACGGACCCTCATTCTTCACAGGAAGAGAAGCCTGTAGTGACCTTATGGTCGCCCACAGGTTATATAATCATCTTTCTTACAATCTTAGTCATTCCAAGCTTATGGTTTGGGAGTAGTTAGTTAATGCTGCTGTGAGCTCCTTCCCTGCATTGATGGTTTTCAGGTTGTGGTCAGGGCAGTTTTCTCCCCGGCAGGTGTGGGTTTGTCTCTGTGAAGAGCTTTCTGGCAACCTTGCATGGCTTTTTCTTTGTTCTGTTTTCTGTGGTGCTGATGCTCTGGTTCCATTTGGGAATCTCTTTCCTTTTCAAATGTAGTTATAACTAAGCATCTTTTCTTATCTTGCAACCTTTTTGTTCATTCATATTCAGTACATTCAAGCAATATTCCTATTAGAGCTCTTGTTTACGGTTGCAATGGGGTCTTGATTACAAAAGACCACCCACCGTATATTGAATATTTTAAATATTGAAAACATTGAAGTAAAATGAAGAGAGATTCAGTATGCTGCACCAGTGAAGTCCATAATCAAATGTAAGCAAATTGGTGACGTTGACCTAGTGTGAATGTTGGTAGGGTGACACACATCCGGTAATTCTGCAAACAGCAGCTGTTCTAGATAACAGCAGTCAGCTCGCTTTGGCTACTGCAATTTTCCTCTCTGAGGTAAATATTGTTTATCTTTGTTCAACCAAGTCTAGCAGACCAGTGCAATTTTTGCAATGAAGTGTAGGAATAGCATATTTAGAAACAATTTAGAAATAGTACATTTCAGAAATTCAGGAAGCTTATAGGTGCTGGAACCTTCTGTAAAGTGTTTAAGTAAAATACAATACTGTCAATTAAATTCAGAACATTGGAAACACTGACTATTAGAAAACATCTCTCTGTTGCTTCAGAGGCCATAACATACTAAGTCCAACTCTCAATAACCTTGGCCAAAATAATAAAGAGTTCAATAAAAAATAATACATAGTTCAACATAAAGTGTAAGGTGATCCTTGAGGCTCAATGTGCTGCGGTGATATGGGAAGTTTACGAACGCTAGTTGGTGCTCCAGTATAATCGGTCCGCTGAAACTCATCCAGTGAGAAACGTTCCGCGGTGCAAAAATAAGTTATTAAAATGCGGGAATTTTTTTTCCTGTAATTAATCTTAGTTAACGCGTTATTTTTTGTGTAATTAATTAATCTCAATTAACGCGTTAAAGTCCCGGCCCTAAATATTATATAAATTTGCCTTTTTTATTTTCATTTTAGCATATAGATGAATTGAATACAGACCAAAGATAACCTGTTAGAGTTACCCAAAACGAATTATATTTTGTTTAACCACTACAGAGACATCAGAGCCAGCGGCACATATCAGAAGGTCTATCCGAGGTGAGGCTGCTTCTCATCGGATAGATGATCACTGAACTCCCGCTGATTGCGTGGAGCTCACCGTCTCTGAGATCGGCGAAACACATTTTTAAATAGGCACTGTCTTTATAAATAAACCACAGATTTGAGTTTTAAACAACTACATTCTCGCCTGAAATACTTTTAAAATTACATTTCATGACACAACAACAGTAATATTTTGAAAATGATCCGAATAATTGGTGGTTTAACTCAACCAATGCTGCGTGAACTCAACCAATCAGGATGTTTAGCGCCCAAGTCCCGCCCCCGAAAGTTCCCGGAACTTTGAAAAAGTACCACCTCGCCAGCAGGGACTTTCTGAGGGGCATTTTTTTTTACCCGGAACTTTTAGTTCCTGGTTCCTGCGGTGGAAACACACCAAGTACCAGTCCAAAGTCCCTAGTTCCTGGGTAAAGTTCCTGTGGTGGAAACGCGGCATTAGATGCGATGACTCAGAAAGGGCCTCTAAGAAATGTATGTAAACCACCTCTTTGCATGTGAAATAAATGCTGCATTGCTGGGTTCATCTCCAAATTAGTTTTAAACTCCTCCATCCCTTTATTTCAGCCTCTGTTTCAGAACCAGGTGTTTTAGCAGTTTATTTGCTTGGTGCAATTCTTCTCGAGGTTTTTATTTTTCCATTTTCACAATTAATTTTTTTTATTAACTTTTTCACTCAGGCCATTTTCTTTTTAAGTTAAAACAAAACAAAAGATGATGATGATTGGAAGAGTTTTCACTAGTAGCCTCGTGACCTCTGTATGCATTTAATTTACTCTAAGAATTTTAGGAGGCCTGCAAGATGTGGGAATGTGCAATTTGTCAGCTTTTTTTTGCAAATCTCGTGTGTGACTTCTCGCTGTACACCCTAACCCTGCACTGTACCCTAAAGAGTGCGTGCTGATCAAGACTTCAGTTGTTTTTACTGATGCTTTACTCTGTATGTTTCCAGGGAAGACAACCTCAGGAAGCTTCTTGTGGCTTGGTGATTTCTTTTCAAAGTGAGTTTTGCTCTCTTTTCCAATCAGTTCTTTCTTTACCTATCTGTGTCTAATGCACATCCAGTGTGGCTATAGAATTGGTATTGAACTCTTGATTCCTTGATAACTTGGTAGTATTTTCAACTGAAATCTTCACTATAATAGTAGTCTTACCCTATGTTTGTCAACTTTTCATAATTAAATGACGACTAATTAAATTTAGGAAGACTATTATAACAAGTCTGATAACTGGATAGCTTTCATTTTATATGAAATTGTATTATCATTTAAATTTTTTGTGAATTGTTTACTCGTAGCAAATGAGAAAAAAAAAAATTTGACATTTGGTTTATGAAAGAATCCCTTACTGTTGCTTTGAACAGAACTGCTTAATATGTAAAAATAATAATAATAATAAAGTCTCTTAATCACACTGAATGGTCACAAATCACTAGATCACTTGTTTTTTATCGGCACACTGCTAGTGTGTTAGTCACATGAAAATTTGAACCTGTCCATGTTCTCTTCCAGGTGTCTCCCCATGTTCTCGAAAGTCCTGTTTCTTGTACCTTTCCTTCTGTTTCTTGGTGAGCTTGCTGTTCATGAGTGATTTATTTGTCTAAATGAAAATAAGATCCTGCATTCTCATGCATTTCTTCTGTGCCCTTCTTGAAAGCTTTGTGCTACTGGGGGCCATCAGGACTGTTAGCCATGCTGCCTTCTGCTAATGTGACTGTGTGGAGTGATGCTTCCTACGTCACCCCTCCATCCACCTCCATGGGCGACTCAGAGGAGAGACAAACTCCCCCTGACACACACACTCAGGTTTGTACTACCTTGTGTATTGTAATCCTGTCGAATTGACTTGCTTTCTACCAATACTAAAATATTAAGTTGACTGTCTGTTATTATGTCTTCCTCTTTACAGAGGCCCTCAGTTCTGTCGTTGTCATCAGTAGAGGTGGAGAGGTTGATGCGTTTAGAGGACAACTTGTCTCAGCTGTGGGATCGAGTAACAGGGGGTTTGCTCAGGCAGGAGGAGCAGCACACTGAAGTGCTCAGTCTGTATAACACGCTGCGCTCCGAGCTCCACACAGAGAGACTCACAGACCGAGAGAGTCTGGGAAAGTGGATTGGAGACCTGCTGGAGGAGCGATTCAGCCGGCTGAAAGGCGAGGTGCAGAAAGAGGCCAAGTACACGCAGCAGGTAATTGGTAAATGCTAGTCATTTTAAGACCATTATGCGGACAACTTTTAACATGCATTAGAAGAGGAATGGCAGATGTTCTGTATGTAGAAATGAACATGCAAACACGAGTCACACATTTAAAATACAGATCAAAGAATATTGGGTGCTCAGGTTGTTTTATATTGTTTCCAGTTAAACAGGCATGTTTTTTGATAGTTATATATTATGTAATATCTTGATGAATAATCTTCAATTCTGTCTCTGTCTGCAGCATCAGGAAAAGCATGCAGAAGAGCGTCAGTCAGAGAACACTCGACTTGCTGAAGCTGAGGCTCTCCTTCAGACGTTAGCACGCAAAACTGAGGTGCGACACAAATTATACAAGTAACACACAAGATGCTTTATCAGCATGCAGGATTTTGTAGTGGAAGGCTCTAAACCACTGATCGGAGTTCTCTTTGGGCCACAGTTCACATGATTTTTGAATGTAAAATTACTTTGATTCAGTAATCACGTGAGTCATCTGTGCAAATTCAGCTGTATGACTGACTTGTTTAATTTAGGAGTTGCAGAAAAAACAAGAGCCTGCTTTTAGAAATATTCCTGAGGCTGAGGCGCCCACCCCTGAACCTCGCAGGTCATTATCATCTTCAATCTGTTTTTTTAACGGTCAACAGTGTTGTGTCTCAATCAGTAAAGTCATATTCAAGATGTGTCTGTTCCTCTTCAGTGAAGAGGCTGAGAGCAACTCCAGTGATGATTTGCTGGCAGAGGTGAGGCGGCTAGAGGACACTCTGGAGCGCATCAGAGATGATGTGCAGGGGCTGATGGGATGCAGAGAAAAGTGTGAGCAGCTGGACTCCCTTTCAGTCTCAGTAAGTGCCATTTCAGTTCATCGTCTGTAGTTTTTGCAGGGTCTAATTTTCATACCTGGCATTTAAACATCCTTATCTAGCCCATATAAAGCATTTAAATCATTTTTATTCTGGAAGAAATCAATTTCTAAAATAAAAAATCTACTATTACATTGCATGTTTTAAGTTATAACCATATTATAACTTTTTGAAATTCAGGTCAATTTTACCCTCTAATTGTGGCTTTCCACTTGATTAATGTAAAAGACTAAACAAATTAACTGAACTTTTGTATGCTTCATAAATTTGGACTAAATTTCTTATATTTTAATTGGGTTTGATACTTGTAATTCTTGTATAATATACTAATATAGTCAAATACAATTTCCTATAAATATTGATAGTGTTGTTGTTTTTTTTCTTGCATCACACTGGTTGCTATAGCTCAAGTATTTGAATTTTATTTTTATATATAACTTTATTAACGAATGTAATAATAAAAATGCAGTAAAATGGCAAACAAAATGTAATGGTAGCATTACAGTAATTTGAAATGTTTGCACATTCACTTATTAATGAGAAGTTATTAATCAGATACAATATTGTTTTACAAGTTTATGTACCACCAGGTGAAAACTGGAATGTGTAAACTCCTGTGTCTACAGGCCTAATGTTTGCATTAACATATAAATGTTTAAAAAGAGATGAATGGAATATTTTTTGCCATCTGTTTGAACAAAATCTCATAACTCCTGGATCTGCTCCTGCAGGTATCAGAGCAGGTGGAGAAGGAAATCAGGTCTCTGTTTTACGGCAGTGACAAAGCTGAAGAACTGGAGCTTCCTGAATCTCTCCTACAGTGGCTTTCTGATCACTTTGTGAGCACCACTGAACTGCAGGCTTCACTCAGCGCTCTGGAGAGCAGCATTCTGGGTAACCTGTCCCTTCAGGTAGAGGAAGGACAGTCACCTTCAAAAGAGACTATCACCCAAACTGTACGACAAGCCACAGGGGAGGCAGGCCTCTCTGAGGAAGTAAGCTATTGAAAACTTCTGAGTGTTTTAAGAAATTAATAACTATTTAGATATGTAATGCTCCTTTTTTTTGTTTTTCTCCACAGCATGTACAGTTGATTGTCAACAATGCGATAAAGCTCTATTCAGAAGACCGCACTGGTCTGGTGGACTATGCATTGGAATCTGGAGGTATAGTACTGGTCTTATCTCTATGGCTCTAGTTTGTTAATTTTACAGTTTTAATTAAGGATCACAGAATTAAGGATCGCATGCATTCCATCTAGCAATATGCGTTGACAGTGCTCTGTAGATTACTTATAAATTGTAGTCTGTTATTGATTCTCAAGTACATGACAACTTATGTTTAGTAGCATGATCCACTGCATTACACATTTTGTATAATAAGCAGTCTACTTTTTGATTACTTTAAAAGTAAAAAGAATTTTAAATCACATTGATTTTGATTGGGATAATCTTATACCATTTTGAGATGATAAAAAAAAATACAAAGAGGCGGGGGGCACAGTTTTCAAAATTAATCTTTGAGTAGGCCTATTATTCATTTGTCATTTTTCATCATGCCATAAAATATTTGTAATACGACAGACTTTGCATTTAATGTGAATTGTTTAACAACATTTGTACTTATTACAACAATTTCATTGTACTGAAAGAGAGCAAAGAGCATTTTCACTTCAGTTCAGCGAGTTCAAGCACTCTCAAAAACTCCCTTTACAATCACTGAAGCTGTTTACACTGAGAAATGAATGTATTACTTGCATTCGTATGCACATCTGCAATTTGTTTCTGATGAGACAACTTGCCGGAGAATTTGAGAACTATTTCTATTTCTGTGGGAATTTTATTTTAACACCTTTTTTTTTTTTTTTTTTTTTCTTTATCCGACTCAACTATGACACTGTCAATTCTTGAAATAAACTTTTGCCTGTTTGGTGATTAAATAAACTGTTTTAAACTGCCGCTTGAATTGAACGCGACACGTCCGGTGTGAATGTTCACAAAACTGGAAGACTTTCTGAATGTTTATATGCAGTATGCTCTTTTAGAAAGGCCTTTTAAAAGCTGAAAGAACTAGGGAGAATCGATAGGTTATTAACTATATCTGTTGCGTGAATAACATGTAATCCTTTTAATTATAAAAAATCTTAAAATATATGGGATAGAATTTGACTACCAGGAGATTCATTTTTGGAATCTGATTATGAAAGGGTGTAACGATTAATCACGAGGTGGTTGAAAATTGTTTGAAATGTGATTCAAATCAGTTGAGATGGTAAACAAATCACAGTTCAATTAGGGGTAGGATTTTATATGAATGCATGTCTGAGGTGAACTTAAGGTCTTTAGAAAAGTTTAGATGGTATTTTTTTTCTTTTCATCTTGGCTCTGTATAATGCATATTAAAGTTGATGAGTGCAGCGCTGATTTGTTTACAGCGGAAACCAAGGAATTTATGTAAGTGCCACCTACTGGCAGAGAATGAATCTGCATCTCATTCAGCTCATCTGTCGTTTCAATTTCATGCAGGGTTTTTCTTATTTTTTATTTTTTATGTATAGTTTCACAAAACTGAAGTCAAACCATTCTGTTTTTGTTTCAGATTTCAAAATTATACAATCTTTGTAGCATACTGTATATTCTATCATGGAGTAGATGAATTTAAGAAGAGTAGTTTGTGGGCCAAAATTGGTGCCTTGACTATTTCACTGATGTGACTTGAGCATACGGGTTTTGTTTTTGCTTGTTTTCCTCTCTCTCTCTCTCTCTCTCTCTCTCTCTCTCTCTCTCTCGCTCTCTCTCAATGGTGCAATTTTTACCTTGTGCATCTGTGCAAACACATTTACTCAAAGCTTTTTGTTTGAACTGTTTTTTTTTTTATCTGACTGGAAGACATGCTGTTAACATACATGCATGTTTGATACCTGGGTGGTGTAGTGTGGTGAATTTGAATGGTGGTGTTTTTTTTTTTTTTTTTTTTTTTGTTTTTTTTTGTGTGTGTCTGTAGGAGGCAGCATCATAAGCACACGTTGTTCAGAGTCCTTTGACACCAAAACTGCTCTGCTGAGTCTGTTTGGCCTTCCACTGTGGTACTTCTCCCAGTCACCACGTGTAGTCATACAGGTTTGATAACTTTAACAATTCTGATTTTCATTTATGTACATTTATTTTTAATGTCGAGCATTAATTTAATGATAGTCTCTCTCCTTTCTCTTTATTTGTCCCTCCAGCCAGATGTGCATCCAGGGAACTGCTGGGCATTTAAAGGTTCACAAGGTGATCTGGTGGTCGGGTTGTCAATGAAGATTGTGCCTACAGCCTTTTCTCTAGATCATATGCCCAAATCCCTGTCACCCACCGGCAACATCAGCAGCGCCCCACGAGAGTTCAGTGTATATGTGAGTACACATGGAGCTGAAATCATATCGGGGTTTTCACATTCTCGACTAAAGAATAAATATTACCAAGATATTTTTTTATATAATATCATAGAGATTGCACCCTCAAAGAGCAGTTTCTAGAAAATAAAATCTAGTAGAGTTGAGCAAATGTCAGTATTCAGGTCCACATGATCCTTCAGTAATGATGATGAAAATTCAGTTTTGTCATAACTGGAGTAAAGATGTCACAATATTACATGTCTAAGATTTAAATTGGGGTCAAAGTAATATATTTTTTTTTTTTATTTTATTATTGTTCCATTTAAAGGGTCTTGATGATGAGCAGCAGGAAGAGGGGCAGTTGCTCGGACAGTTTGTTTATGATGAAGATGGAGATGCTCTTCAGACCTTCTTTGTATCTGTAAGTATCACACAAGCACAGTTTACCTGTGTATTGGGCTATTTATATATAAATTTTTAAATTGTTTTATGCATTTATCTCACTGTAGCTGCATGAAAATCAAGATGTAACTGACTGATGGTTTCTTGTGAATTGTTTTTTGTTATAAATAATTAGAAGTCGATACAGGAGCAAAAAAAATTGTAAACGAGGAAAAGGCTTATCCTTGTGAATGTTGTAATTGTCATCTACCAGCAGTAGCTAACAGGGTTGTGCTAACCAGCAAATATTTTTGTAATCCTTGACTGATTGCCTAATCTTTTAATTCTGTCTCCATCTTGCTCAAGGAGGAGGTCCCGAGAGCTTTTCAGATCATTGAGATGAAAGTGCTGTCTAACTGGGGTCATCCTGAATACACCTGTGTGTACCGTTTCCGGGTTCACGGGAAGCTTGTTGATGAAGAACTTACAAGCAGTTAAGATGAGATGATTTGAAAAAATGAGTTGAGCTCTTGAGAATAATGTGCCATGAGTTACACAGTCGGGCCTGAGATGACCTGAGGACATCTGATGAAGGATTGCATGCTGGTACATGTACTGTTTGGCTCGAGCGCCAGATTCTGCACTTGCACTCTTCTGAAGCATCACACTGTTTCCACTATTGTCAGTCATCTGGGTTATGCTTATTTTCTGTCGTTTTTATTATATAATTTGGCAGGATTGTCACCAGCAAAAAATGCATTGACAAATTGCTGAACTACAAACAAACCAGTGAAGAATGTATTTTAGTCTAAATGTGTATGTTGTAAAAAGTTGTGCTATTTTTCTTTTCTTTTTTTTTCTAGCTAATATGTGCCCTATTTAAGAATGGCTAGAGAAAAAAATCGCTATTTATTTTTGTGTTTTTAAGTTAATATAAGTGACATTGGACTGTGTATTTTGTAAATTCTTTTCATAATCTTTATGCAGAGGATTTTGTAACTCCCATGTCTTCATAGGTTGGCTTTTTCAAATAAAATTCTAATTTTTATTATTTTAAAAAAGGATTGAATCGGTTTATTATTGTAGATATTATTTTGCAGTGCAGAAGTTGTTTCCCCAAAATAAGTTTAAATTGGATTGTATTACACATAGTGTATGATTACAGTAAAAATGCAACCAAACGCCTTGAAGTGTCTTTTAGGAGGTCCCTGCACCTGAAGTTAGTACATCATTAGGGTTGAGGTTAGGCTGAAGACTTTAATAGCCAGTAGTGTCAGTTTTTACATTTGTTGCCAGATTAAACCTACTCTATTTATCTTATCATTGGTTGTATCATATTTGCTATATCTAGCAAAGTAGACGATTAGATTGAAGGATGACGATCACAAAATAGCAATTTTGTTGCTAAAGTTAGGAACTTTTTCTACCAAAGGCACCAAGCAACAAATTTAGCCATTTTTTAAATGTATTTCTCATATTTCATCCTTCTTTGATCAACTTCTGAAAATGATTTGGCAAAACTAGATGTGGGTGTTTTTCTGAAAAAAAGGACACTTGGAAAGCACAAACACAAATAAAAAAGCAAATAATAGATGTACAAAAATATGAATACAAAAAAAGTATTTAGAAAACATGGAAAAAATAAGCACATTAAAAATGAACATCACAAATGTATGTATTAAAATATGCAGTCAGTCTGAATCAAAAAAAAAAAAACAGTAGGCCTATGATGTTGCACATTTTAAGAAGTGCAGAAATGTCCTCCTGTATACTGTACATATCCCTATCGACATCCAACAACTACAAAGCAAAAATTATCACACAAATAAAATCCATATGACGGAACATTCTGAAAAATATATATATATATTTCAGTGCATTAAGAATTAATGTAATGCAGTAATGTTGACAGCTATAGTTTATATCTCTTATGTAAGTATTCTGCTATACAGTTGTAAAGATCTAATTGATTTACATTACAAGCTCAGAATGTAATCTTAGTTTTTGGCCAGATAAAAACAACAGCTAGGCTACACCAAACTGCCTATTTGTTTTTTAAGTTCATGCCTCTGAATGAAATTGGGATGTTTTAAGTGTGAGCCCCATATTCTTAAATGAGCCATAAAAACCGATGTATCAAATATGATATAAAACATATATGCAAACTAGTTTGTATTTTTTTTATATATTTTTTTTTTCTCTGAATGCTCAATCAACCGTTTTATTTTTTTCACAATTTTCATCTGACAATACTTTCATATGTAAGGTTTTACAGGTTAACATTTTCAAGTGGGAAAATACTTCATTTAAAACCTTTTTTCTACTTTTTATAATTATTATGCCTCTAGTTTTTATTAACTTGCATATAATAAAATATGAAATATTGGATGTAATAAGCAATAAATTAAAGTGTCTTCATAGCTGTTTCAAATCAATCATCTGTTGACCGCTGTGTGATTTAGAGACGTAGATCCGCTCCAGTCCATCAGGAGGCAGCAGGAAGTGTGTTTATTGTTTGGGAACGGAACGGGACTGGATTTGTGCGCGTGTGCGCGCGCCCGGGACTTTTGGGTGGTGGCTGTTTGTTTTACTGGAACAGCAGCAGCAGCAAATGCTCTGGAATGCCCAGCTAACTTTAGTTACTCAGTCGAGTTTGAGCGAAATTTCACATTTCCTTTCAACTTCTATCGACTCCGCTCTTCTTTTGTCCGTGCTGAATTCTGAGGGCGGGATATCTCGGTTCAGAGCAGCTTTTATCGATTCCTTCACAGAGAAAGCTAACGGGATAAACCGTGCTAAAGTGAGCCCAGATGCAGGCCATAAAGTGTGTAGTCGTCGGGGACGGGTGAGTTTACTCTCGTGTTCAGCAGGGGAATTGTTTTGGAATAAAGTTTTACATGTCTCAGACCTTTTTTTAGTTTGTTCCGTGGTGTTTTGAGTTAAGATAACTTGTGGTCCATTATTTTAGAAACTTTTGGGCGCTCTTTGTAGCTCACAGATGTTTTAAAAGCGCTTATTTCACACATAACACTCGTTAAATCAGCGTTTTCCACTTTAATGAGTTATTTTAAAGCAGCGAAAACAGCTTATGAATTACGTAAGACTAACTCTCCATATATTTGTATAACGTTACTGGAACCGAACAGTGCCTTTTTCTGTGTTTTTTTTTTTCCCGTGTAAACTAACCCTTCCCTGAGTTTCTTTTAAATGTTACGTCATACAAATGCAATAATGTACAATAGGGAGTGTTCCAGAGATTAACGGAGAAGTCATCCAAACCCACTTTTATAATTTACATGAGTAACACTGGCTGTTATGATGTTGGTTTAAGACCAGTAAATGCCCTGCTTCTTTTGTTACTGAAGCGTATCACTGTTTTGTTGGAAAATCAAGTGTGTTATGGTCAGTTCTGTCATTTAATGTGTTATATGTATGATTTGATGTGGTGGTGTTGTTTTTCAGGGCTGTGGGAAAAACATGCCTTCTGATCAGCTACACAACCAATGCTTTTCCCGGGGAATACATCCCTACTGTGTAAGCAGACCTTACTCTAACCCAGTTCAGCCGAAGTGCATATAATTTACTATTGCGAATGTTCATACTAGATCGAGCCTGTGGACTTATATGTTTGCCCAATTTAAAACACAGTATTGCATTAAACAGTCACTTGTCCGAATGGCCATTAAAACACTACATAGTCTTCACTGATTATTTTTTGTATTTCTCCATTTAGTTATATCAACATTAATGAAACAGACAGCTGCAAGTATTTATATTAGGCTTTATGACTGAATGCACAGATAGGAACAGGAACAGTGTATTTTAGCTATTCCTAATTATTTCATTAAACGGTATAAACGTCTTTGTTGTTTTAGACCCCATGACTTTCATTATATTAACAGAAGCAGTCAAAACACTTTATTTTATTGATTTTATTAAATAAAATTATTTTTTGCAGAAGGAAAAAAGTCATACTGGTTTGGAACAAGTAAAAAAGAAAAAATTGTGAACTGGCCTTTTAAAGTCAACAAGACATCAAAACTGACAACATTTACTTTAGTAAAACGGCATTCCTGGTCTTGCTGTGCCAGTTTCATCTGTGCATGTTATTCCAAGTAAAAAAAAAAAAATCTTTCATCAGGATATGATAAATAGCTTCACCTCTAAAACTATTTTTTTTCACTTGCTTCCTGTGTCCCTCTCTTCCTTTCATATATCTAACTCCATTCTAGAAGTCACTTCCCAACAGCTAAAATGAATTTGTCTCATTGCATAACCTGTTTAACTTATGAATCTGTCTGATATTGCAAGTACAATAGGTAGCAAGTTGCATTTCATGTTAATTTTAATATTTGCCATATCTTATCTCTGAACTGTATTCTATCTTTCATTTAGATTTGATAATTATTCTGCTAATGTGATGGTCGATGGGAAGCCGGTGAACCTGGGACTGTGGGACACAGCAGGGCAGGAGGATTACGACAGGCTTCGACCGCTCTCCTATCCTCAGACGGTACAATCATAAAAACAGGGCTAAAACAGATGCATAGTCATTTTTATATATAAAATTACATATGTATTTGAGTTCCAGTGTCATATGGATAATATTTGAGGGAGTTTTGACTCTTTGCCTTAAATGAGTCATGAGACCAGGAAGGATCTCGAAACTAGTTTGATGACTTATGTTCTGGAAACGGAATAAGAACTACGCCTTAACACGGTAAAATGATTAAAAATAGCCCATGTCCTGATTCCTGGGAAGCTAAAGTGATTTCTTATATGCTGCTGAGAGCATTAATGGCAGCTCTGTGTTGTTGTCGTCCTCTCTCTCTTGTGAAGGCTGAGAGAGTGAATGGCTCCATTGTTTGCCGATGTCATTCAGGCACAAACCTCAATGTGTTTTGTTTTTTTTGCTCCGTTTCACTTGGGCAACGAGTCAATTTACAGTTCATTAATGCAACATCCCAGTCAATGCTGTGCTTTGCAGATAACAAAATAATTCTAAAAGATTTTAGCATAAAATGAAGATTTTGTCTAATTGTTTTTTTCCCCCCTGTTTCTTATAGGATGTGTTCTTGATTTGTTTCTCTCTTGTGAGTCCAGCCTCGTTTGAGAACGTCCGTGCGAAGGTAAGCAAGCGCTCAGATATTTAGTGGTTTAAGTCAATGTAGGCTATATTTGTTATAAATATTTCTCACCATGAAAATAGCCACAAAGGCTGGAATGGCATTAAAAACAAACAAAGTCAGTATATGTGACTTCCGAAATGATCACAGTTAATGGAAACTGTGACTGTTTCGCTAGTCTGTCCAGCTTGACTGATTGAACAAATGTGGTTTCAAAGCCTTAAAATAGCATATTGATGCAGCTGCAATAAAACAGACGCAAGGTCTTTTTAATCTTCTGTGTCTGCAAAATGTCCAGTGACGTATATTTCAAAAGATCAAGTGGCATTTGCCATTAGTCACTGCTGGGTGCGGGAGGTTGTGGTGTTTATCCACTGCTAAAACATCAGTTAGCTTGGGAAATGGCACGGTTACATACTATTAGTATTTAAGTATAGAGTAGACTACGTATACTGTGCACACTGTGCCAGTTTTTTTCTACGCATTGAATGATTTTGCATTCAATCATAGCTCAACATGTCTGTTTTGATTTCTTTTAACAGTGGTATCCAGAGGTCAGACATCATTGTCCCAACACTCCTATAATTCTGGTTGGGACTAAGCTTGACCTGAGAGACGACAAGGACACTATAGAAAAGTTGAAAGAGAAGAAACTAACACCCATCACCTACCCTCAAGGTCTCGCTATGGCCAAAGAAATAGGTCAGCACTTCAGTATTAATACACTGTTATTTAAATGCATTTTATTATTGCCTTTACACATGTGTGTATGTTAGGGATGGGCTGACAGTGTAAAATTTAATCTACCTTTGTTTTGATGAACAAAATAATGATTAATGATCAAACTGGTTTCTTAAAGCTGCAGTCTGTAACTTTTTTGGGGGGGTTAAAAAGGAACCAAAATCAATTTTGGAGCAAGTACATAACCAGCCAGTTTTCAAAACCATCTCCTTACCTAAGCCCGATTCACAACCCTAAGCTTATAATAATGTTTTCTAATTTGAGTGGTTCAGGTAGGTTTTCATGGGAAATTTGAGCATGCTGCTGCGTCATGTCGTCACGTATGTGGGATTACACAATTTTGTATTTTAAAGAACTAGTTCTAAGAAAGAATAATTTCCCTTTTGGGTTAAAAGTATTTCTTTATATGAAATTTGAAGGGTATGACAATTAGAGATTAGACTGTACAAAAATTGAAATCTGCTAATGCTAATACACACTACATACAGTCACGGAGTGCTGATATTGTTAACATCAATCGGAGAACAAAGTATAACAATAATAATTTCCATGGTTTGATGTAGGGCTGTGCAATTAATCAAAAAACTATTTTGATTTAGGCCTCCAACGATTATAAAAATACAATATTTGAGATAAAACAATGATTGCGGCCCTTTCCTCCCCTTTTGTTCCTCCATAAAAGCCCAATTTCACACGAAAATCAGTAAAATCATGTAACGTGTGACTTTTGCAAAATGAAGTGTGCTTGATTTAAGTGTATAAGATATATTCACATTTTTAAAAGCGCTAAAGAGAGCTTGTGCGTCCTCCGGAGGATTTCTGTGCCTGCGTTCAGAGACGGAACACAACATGGACACGTGAAGTCATCTTTAGGTCAAGCTGCGTGCCTAGCGGTCAAATACACACAAAAATGCGACATAAAGCTTTGTCAGTTGTGTAATAAATGAACATAAAAAACCTTAAACCACATTCATTTGTATCTCTTATATTCTGTTGCAATTGTCCCTTTTTATTGTTGTCAATAATTTTGAGGAGTTTTTTTGTTTGTTTGTGACTAATATCAGTTACCCTAATACACTGTGGTATTGAGAATTGTGAAATTTCTCATAGTAACCTTATTTACAAAAATATGTATTTCATATCACACTCTTAAAATAAATATGGTAGCACGATTAATTGTAATGATTGTTTTCAAAACATTAGATTCATCTTCGCTGAGGAGCCATGATGATGCACAAAAGAAAAGTAACGAGGCAAAACTTATGGACTGCATATTTATATTCCAAAATAAAAAAATTGTATCTGTTGTTTTCTGTTGAAACGTGACTGAAACATCACTACACATAATTTGTAGAAGGACTGCTATCCAATAATCATAATAAGCTTTGTGTTACTTTTGATATTAAATCTCACCTTTAAAATTATCTTCTTTTAGCATGAAACTTAAACAGTAAAAACTGTTTCGATGCTTTTAATGTGACATGGTAGATTGCGTTAGCGACTCAGTTTAAGAATATTTACTACTAGTTATAGAACAATTTAAACACTTACTGAAATGTTGCATGTTCCAAGAACTAACTCAGTCTTTTAATTGTGGAAAGACTTCATAACGGGTAAAAAAGAAATTACCTCCGCAAAGCCATTTAATGATTGTTTGCTAGAAAAATAAATGAATTGGAGTAAAAACATCCATAAAATTGTTATAATCTGTGACATTTAAAGGTTAACGAGTGTTGATTTATTAAATACATTTAATAGATTTTTAAATCAACTTAATTTCTTAGTCACATTTAAATGGGACGCTGAACAGTTGGTTTACAGCCAAATGCAAACTTATTTTCATGAATCAGTTTAAACCATCCATCCATTTTATCCAAAAGTCTACTGTAACTAAGGAATGTTTAGTGCAAGAAATGCAATGTAAGTGTACCAGTCTTTTTAATGTGTGGATCCACTTTAAGTACTCTTGTATTCACTACAGGATCTGTGAAGTACCTGGAATGCTCAGCCTTAACACAACGTGGTCTTAAGACGGTGTTCGATGAAGCCATCCGTGCGGTCCTGTGTCCGCCCCCAGTCAAGAAAGGAAAGAGGAAGTGTTGTATCCTCTGAACTGACTGTACTCGCAGCGCCAGCTACAATCTGAGCTCACCTGAGAGGAGAACAGTGGAGGCGGGGATGATGGGAAATGTGTGTTGGGGAAGAAGAAATAGTCTGCACAGTGTATCCATACAGATATTTCTCCCTCTTGCATTGCATTTAGAATTGCACCACTAACTAGCTGTTAAGATGCCAGATTATTTGCTTCCGAGTGACGAGGAGTGGCATCCATAGTTGTTTTCCTTCCCGTACAGTAAGACATTCCTGCTGCCTTCTAATGATCTCCTTTTTTCTTCCCTCATTTTGATGAACTAAATACTCCTTTCAGTGTATTTCTCCATCTTTGTGAGCCCATATATTTTGTTTACAATCTGTTTTGTAGAAAACGAATTATTGCCAAACGTTAAACCCACATGGATTTAAATTTGCTCACACTAACAGTCTGATTTTTCCTAAAGGGTGGGGGGTGTCAAACATGCATACTACTAAGAAACTGAGATTGCAGTAATTTTGAAGGAACTATTTTATGTTTCCATGCTAGAGATTTTATTTTGTTAACTGTACAAGAAACAAACCTACGGTAGTTACATGCATATAACAGCTTTGTTTTGTCAGTATATAGCATATTTTCACTACTGTATATGAATATTCAGAAGGGCAAACCTCTTTTATTAATCTCTCTCTGTATTTAAGCCAGGCTTTTGGAGGAGTCGGACAGTGTTTTAACCATTTTAGAGTCCCAGTATTGTATTTAGATGACAGATCTACCAGTGCCTAGTATCAGTATCAGACCAGAGTTTCACTGCAAAGCTGAGCATGTCAGAAGTTTCTGTACTGTAGACACCGCAACACTATGGGATGGGGTTCATATTCTTGAAAGATCCCCTTGAAGACTGTGCAGTTTGTTGTAAAGGTACAGACATTAAGTATTAAACTTCTAATTGGATTTCAGACATGGTTCAAGACGAAATGGTTGGAATTTGCCACATGGACATTTTAATTTTGACAGATCTGTAACTTTTTAAAACATTTAAAATGCTTTATTCATGCTTTTATTGTCTCCACTAAAGCTACAGTGCATTAACCTTTATGTCTGTAAAAAGAAACCAAACATTTGTCTTTGTTCTTGGTTTTCCATGTACACTTCATGCACGGAAGTGTTGGGACACCCCCTTCTAATAAACAGGTTTGACTACTTGAGTAATTTCCATAATGTTTACACGCATAATTATATTCTAGGCAACTGTGTGCTTCCAATTTTTGCCTCGGTTCAAAATGAAATGACTGATCAACTGTGAAATCAGCAGAGGAAGCTGTGCTTGGGTCTTCAATGTTCACTGTTCCACTTCTCCAGCACAAGTTTGGCTGAGACGGCATCTTGTATCCCCATTCCTGCATATAAAAATGCAAAACATCCAGCTAGTCATAACAGCTTTGCTTCCACTGACAAATGTATCATTCCAGGACTAGCTAGTGCTTTCTAAGCAAGAAACATTGGGAGATAACAACATTGAACAAATTCCACATGGCTGGCAGAGAAGTTTTAAAGCTTGTATAAGAAAAGTTATAAATAGATATTTCCTCTTTGTCTCAAGGGGACTGAATCTGCTACTGTGACTTTCTATCAGTGGTAAGAATGCTATCTTCAGTACATCTAGTTCTTGATTTTTGGATCACGGCTGTGGAAAAACAAGTTACCCAGTGACTTGAATACCGTAGTCTTCTCACGCTGAGCAGGAAAGCATCCATTTAGAACTTCTCCGAGCTCTGCGAATACTTCAGCCTGGGTAAATAATGATTTGGGTGTAATATAAGACTCAAAACAGCTATATTTTATTGATGGAAAGTAATGCATACTCCAGACAGAATGATGTCTCCTGACTCTGCGGTCGCCCCCTCTCTGCTGTCCACATACACCACAGCCTCTCTCATCAAGACATCATCCAGTTCCCTCCAGTCTGGCCGACAAGCGCCAACCGCTGTCAAGAAACAGTAGATAAATACACAATGTAGTAACTATCACATTGACTTGTTGAGGCTCTTCAACAGTAAGCAGCTTGGTTTGAAAGGGACTGTAGCTGTGCTTCATTAATCACTAAATATAGGTCGTTTTTGTCTTTGCAGTTTCTCTGAAATGATGCTCATTTGTCTGCATCTGAACCTTCTCTTTAAGTCATGACTATATTCTAAGTATAACACAGCCTCTTGTATATTACTGGTTAAATATCTCACAAAATATTGTAAATCTGTGGACTAGCTGACCTGCTATGTGTGCACCTGGTTTGACCCACTCGGCAAAGAGTATGGGCTGACTTGCACCTGTGGCAGTCACGATTACATCAGCTCCTATCACAGCCTCCTGCACTGAAGAACAAACTGTTACAGGATCTTGGAGATTATTAACAAACCGCTGAGCCGTTTCCTTCCTTCTGCTCCACACACGGACCTGAAGTGAATACAACACTGGATCACACACACACACAAACAGTTCTGAATTACTTGGACGTTTTTCATGTTTTCACACTGGTTACCTCTTTGAACTTGAAGAGCTTTGTAAAGACATCATAGTGGCTTCTAGCCTGCTGCCCTGAACCAAGGATGCACAACACTTCTGAAAGAGCTGGCTTGAACAGCTGGAGAGAGAAAAGCATATTCAGATTAAGTGACTTTATATATTAGCCTACATCATTACAAATTTTGGGTCTGTTTCAGGGGAACTTACTTTAGCTGATATGGCTGATACTGCTGCAGTTCGTTTGGCTGTGATGGCCTCCCCATCCATGATCTGACATTAGAAATACATTTACAGAACTAAATCAAATATATATATACAGATGCATCTTGATAAATCAATGTTGTGTAAATGTTCATTTATTTCAGTAATTAATCTCAAACTGTTAAACTTGTGTATAAATTAAAAACATACAGACTCAAGTAGTTTAAGTCTTTGGTTCTTTTAATTGTGATGATTTTGGCTCACATTTAACAAAAACCACCAATTAACTATCTCAACAAATTAGAATATGGTGACATGCCGATCAGCTAATCAACTCAAAACACCTGCAAAGGTTTCCTGAGCCTTCAAAATGGTCTCTCAGATTGGTTCACTAGGCTACACAGTCATGGGAAAGGCAGCTGATCTGACAATTGTCCAGAAGACAATCATTGACATCCTTCACAAAGAGCATAAGCCACAAACATTCATTGCCAAATAAGCTGGCTGTTCACAGAGTGCTGTATCCAAGCATGTTAACAGAAAGATGAGTGGAAGGAAAAAGTGTGGAAGAAAAAGATGCACAACCAACCAAGAGAACCACAGCCTTATGACGATGGTCAAGCAAAATCAATTCAATTGTTTGGATTCAATTGGTCCAAACAAAAAATGTCTCAAAAATGTTTTTCCTGTAGACTCTTATACATTATTGACACAGAGTAGTAAAATATATATTATATTAATTTTATAATTATTTAATTAGTAAATCCCCGACATGAACAGATGTGTATAGAAGCTGATGGCAAGCTGTATGCCAAAAAGTCAGGTTTGTGAGGCTCACCGCTGTCACATTTCCATGCTCGGGATGAAAGAGTAACACAGTTGCTTGAGTCGATGGTAAACTAGAGCCCTCTGCACGCTGGTAGAAAGTCACCATCTTAGTGCATAAAATACCTTCAGCGGCCAAATATGCAGGCATAACGCCCAAAAACCTGAAAAACGCATCAAGTGTTTATTCCTATATCTATGTCAGTAAGCGATCGTAATATTTTTGAGATATGGATTTATTCATACCCACTGTGTTGTTGTATAGGGACCACAGATCTCACAGGCTGGATTATTTCGGAACTGTCCCGTTTAGAAAACTTAGCCATCACAGACTCCAGTCTGGGAATCAGATCATCATAAGAGAGCAAACGCTCGACCTCATGTTTGTTTAATAAAACTGGAGACCCGCTCATAGTTTTTTCACCGGTCTGATCGGTCTTGCTATCAAAGACTTCTCTGTTTGTTGTGGACTTTAGTTTCTCAGTCACGTGGTACACTAGAGTCAAATGAGCAGTTTCCTTCTCTTTGTGTCTATTTAAAACTACAAAAAAATAAATATTTTTTAATTGTGGGTTTAAATGGTGTAGTCATGACGATTACACATCATCTTATTAAAGGCCCACAAATCTTTTTTTTTAAAGTAAATGTGACGTCCCATTTTATTTATATTTCTCATATTTTTTGATTACTTGGTCAAAGATATGTAACAAAATATATAAACAGTGTAAATGTAGTGTAAGAATAGCTTTTTGTTGCAATAGGCATTAGCAAAATGCTGAACTTATCTTATTGGCAGTAAGATTAAATGTCTCATATTTGTTGCCTTTCAGTTCAGATGGCTGGAATGTAATAATATGCAGCCGTTAAGTGGACAAATAAGTAATACATAAATCAGTATTAAATTTATATACCCAATTTTCCATGCACAATACTCTCAAAACCTTTTCCCTTTTCCCCTAAACGAATGAATTTCACTGAAAAACATGAAGTATACTTTCACCAAAACGAACTGCATAGTTTACTAAACACTTAAAATGCATGATCTACTTTCATTTGTACACATCTGAAAGTATTTATTGCGGTTTTATATTCACTTTGCATTGGGTAACAACAGAAAAGTGGCAGAATATTTCATTCCATTTTAAAAATGCCAAAACATTAATGTTATACATGCATCTATCAAGTGCGAAGAACCCACACAATAAATTGATTTGTACCAAACTTTATTCGGCTGTCAATAGCTGAGGAACACACTCAACATTGTTTGATTCTGGGGGTGGGGGTCCTTAGGGATTGTACAAAAAGTTGTTATAAAACCTGAAAACAAAAGTGTAAAAAGTATGAGCTCAAACTAGGAGTCTTTCAATAGACATCTGCACAGACTGAATCTGAGGTTTCAGTTGCGATCCTTCTTTGATGGTGACTGATGTGGCAATGACGGGTCTCGACACTCCACATGCACGTCCCAGAGCTTGTTTAGAGCGCACAAACACATACGGCACGTTCTTATCCTCACACAGCAGCGGCAGGTGCAGGATGATCTCCAGGGGTTCAGCATCAGCCGCCATCACGATGAACTCCGAAATCCCACGGTTAAGAGTTTTAGTGGCTGTGGAAGACAATACAAATCAGAGCTGGCAAAAGTGACATTTACAAAATGTAGATAATTAATCAGGTTTTTTCATTTTGGTGATTAAAGCTTTGTTTTGTCTTTGTTGCCCATTCTCAATAACAACAGCTTGAAATAAGTTCTAAATGGGTAATATACCGCTGGGTTTTTAATCAATTTGGCCATCTATGCAGCAGAAATGCTACTGCTTTTAGTCTGCAATACATTTCTAGAGAAAAGAAAACAAGGCAAAAAACGATAAGTAAACTTCAACACCCACAATGCACTGAGAATAAAAGCAGAAGATTTTAATAAAAGTCCTGAAGCAGACAATTTTGCATAATTTTTTGTCATCCAGTTGACTTTTGCTGACAAAAAAAAAAAAAAAACAAGGACATGTTTAACACAGGTAACATGAAATACTACACAATTTAAACTTACTTAGTGACACTGTAACAACACAAAGCTGGCTGAAAATCAGTGAACTTACCCTTTAAAAATTATAAAATGTCAATATATCTTGAACACATCTAAAATTCTGAACATAATTAATGTTATCAACAGCCCATAAAAAACATTACGTCAAACAATAACTGTTGCACTTCCACTTTCTGGCGCTAGTGGGTAACACTCTTGTTATTAAGCAGGAGCCTGATAACTTGGATGTTTGATAGTTAGTGTGAAGACTATGTTGTGATATAATGGGTAAGCACTGTTGTTGTGCTCCTAATGGACACACGTTCATCAAGCTGGCGTACTTTACCTTCATTAGCCCCTTTTCTCAGCTGTTTGTAGTTGGACGCCTGCTGCACAAGGTCCAGGATGGTTTTGGAGAGCGTGGCGTCTGCCAGAGGATAGGCTTTCGGATTCACTTCGGCTTCAGTCTGTGTAAAAAGAGGACAGACAAAAGAGCAAAGCGTTATCAGCACGACACTATGTTATGTTTACCAAATAATTATTAGGTCAACGTCTGATCTACAACTCAAATGCTTTTAAAACATTCACATAAGATCCAATGTATATAGTTTTATAATTCCGGCAGCTAAAAATTATAATAGCTACACACTGAATGTAGTAAAGCAACATCATAAACTATTAACATTAAGAAGTCCCACGTTACTCACCATTGTGTTTGTTGTGATTTGGCCGGTGACTAACTTATAAACACACGGGTCCTCTCGGCAAGAGCTTCACGGAGGACAGTACTATTTAACTAAACAGCAAATGTGTAGAGTTTAGCAAATAAACTCAAGAAATCACTCTAAAGCACAGCGAAGCTTTGGGATCTTACTACTACCGCGTCTCGCAACACGTGTTTGTCGTAGATGCAGTGCGCATGCTCGCATTCAACCCAATTCCGGTAGTATCAGGGATCTTTTTATTTTTCTGAATCAAATCAAGAAAAGTGCACATGGAATAATACAACAATCAACGTAAAAGTAGAAGACAATAAAAACAAAAATAAAGTAGAAACAAACAACAACAAAACAACAGAAAAAGGGGGTGTTAATACATTACAACCTAAAAAAGACTTACATGTCATTAAAGATAAGAAAAGAGTTACAGACTGATCAAGTTTTTAAGGCTTTTTTTTCTTAAACAACTTGATTAATGAAAGGTATTGCTCGAAATATTTTATTAAAAATAAGAGGGGTAGAAATTGAATATTTGCATCTGTGGATGTGAAATTTAGCAAGAAGCAAAATCAGATTCATTACATAAAACTGTTTCTTTTTAAATTGTTCATACTCAAAACCCAATATAAAAAAGAATACATTCATCATACATGTTTATCCTAAACTTAACTTAAAAAATCTTGCCAAAATGTATTTGTAAACGGACCGTTCCAAAAGAGATGAAGCACAGTTTCAACAAAGTCTTCACAAAAAGAGCAACTGGAGGAAATATCATTTTCATTTTTTCATGTAATGGTTTGCAGGATAGAACTTATGAATTATTTTGCAGGAAATCTCCTTGACTTTGTTAGTTAGTAAATATGAGTATGAGGATGCATCCACATTTTTTTCCAGTATTATTTCAATAAGCAGTCACAGCTGGCAGAGTAATAATGTTCTACTGAAATAATGAACAAACTATCCAATTATTATTTTTGCATAGAGATGCAAAACATTATCTACCAACAAAAGTATCAACCAAATTAGAAGAAACCAGTGAAAAAGGATGGGTACCTCTCAGTAAAGCAACAACACCTAATGGGATAGGATAGATCGCATAACTCTGGAAAATTCTTTTGGAGAGACAGGAAATTGAAAGTGATCTAAAAAAAATCTTTATATGAAAATAACAACCCTTGAGAGTTCATTATCTAACCAACTCTGGGGGAAAAAAATGCAGATAATTCCAAATAAAAGACTGTGGGGTGAAAAGTTGTGCTTGAAGATTAGTGACCAAGCCAAGAAAACCTGCTTATGGAAAGCAGATAATATAGCTGGTAGTTTATCAATCTTATAGTTACACGTGAGAAGAAAATCAAGTCCACCAAACAGAGAGAAAACATAATTAGGAATAAAGTTATACAAAAAAACTGGGTTCTTTCTAAACTGTTTAAGCCAATTGATCTTGAAAGTGTGAGGTACTGAACTCCAAAAAATGAAGAACCACTTTTGCATATGTGTTCATTACATCATATTTTCTAATATAATGTATTGTATAATATAATGCTTCCATAAAAAAATTTGCTGGTCAACACTTTTACCTAGTTTTGGGTCCATAAGAACAGACTGAGTGACTTAAATAAGCCTTGAAAGGCCTTAGGTTTTTGTGAGAAGTACACTATATCTCAAAGATAGACCCCTTTGAAGCCACTGGTTAAATCTTACCTGTGTTTTATCAATAAGGGGTTGGTAATTAATATTGCATCTTTTTTTCTGATCCTTAGTAATTAACACACCTAGATAAAAAAAAAAAATTCTTTCACTGGGATATTAATGACAAAGGATTTAGGGGTTCATGATAAATATAGGCCGATAATTAATGCGCATATCGTCAGTAAAGCCGGTTCTCTAATCAGTGGTAAATTCCTTCAGGTGCGTGATTTCATATATCTATATTATATTATATATCTATATTATATTATATTTATACATCTCATCCAATTAATACTGTAAATCACTTAATAGTATTTTTCCTCAACCGAAAGTCTATCAGGACAAACCAGGAGAGGTACTTTCAGATACAATTGGCTCCTCCAAAATTCTATTAAATTTACAAAGAAAACTACCATAAGACATTAAATATTTAGCAGCTTCATATTTTAGAAGTTCCCAACTAAAAGTACCTTCTTATTGTGCCAAATCCCAGTAAAAGGATATCGATTTTATAATTTCCAACTTTATTACCTCATGTCTTAGATGAGAGACATTCATTTTCCAGAAATAAGTAAAACATGTCACATGACACTGCAAAAGTGGAAGATCTAATATTTATATAAATTGCCTTGTGATGTGTTAAGGCAGAAACTAATGTTTTCTGACATCTTCTCTATTAAGATGCTCCTAGAAACCAGAAAGAAATCTATGTGGGACTCAGGGACTGCCTTGTACTGTTTTTGTTACTCCACGTATAAGAGCACTGATTAGGATACATTTCCCTGCATATATCAATCAAATTATATTTCTGCATAAAAGTCTTTAAATTAATATTGGATGAACCAGGTTCCTTTGGAGGCCATCTATCAACCAAGACATTTAAGATAATATTAAATTCCCCTCCAATCAATACAAATGCCTGTGGGTGTTTACTAAACTCTGGAACATAGAATGCAGTTTCTGTACTCTTTGACCCGTATGTAGCCTATATATTTGAAGAAATGAGTAGTAGTTTTACTTTTTATTTTATATAGCCTACATATGTAATTAAAATAACCGCTTCATTCATTTTCCTTCTGTTCTAATCTTAAAGACATTCCTTAGGTGGTGTTAAATATTATGGAAAAAGAATAAAACGTTTTGCGGCGAAACAAATTAAATTATTTTTGTTTTGTTTCAAAAAAATGTATTTTCCTAATTCAGCACTGATGTCGGAGAAAAAAATCTCGACGTCTCGTAGCAAGACTGAGTCGAGCGTTAATGGTTTTAACCTCGAATCAGTTTTTGTGACGTTTGGTTAATAATTAGTTAATTTTACGAATTTTAATAAACGTGATATTATCCTATTAATACTGTCTAAAACATAAAACAAGCACTACATATGAATAAAATAATAATAACAACAAAAATAAACAGAGTTCATACCAAATTATATTTAACGATTTGTCGATTACATTTAGTAGATTACACCTTCGTTATACATTCGTAAAAGACGTCTACTTGCACTTTTAAGACTGTGCTCACTTTGTGTTTACATGCAGTGATGTAAATTAAACCACTAAATTTGACGCAAACTCCGAGTCGCCATGTGGCAGTGTGCACTTGTGCTTCATTTTAGTTTCGACGGAGAGAAGCAGAGAGTGAAGGATTCTGGGTAGGACATCCTTAGGTCAGCCGTCAGAAGCAGAGAGAGAAGATGAGGGGGATTCGGGGAATAAGCCAGTTATCGGTGAGGACTTGATTCACGGGGTTAGAGATGAGATAGAGGTTCTGCTGCATGGCTCTGTGTGTTGTGTTGTGGTGTACGAGTGCTCGCTAGAAAGGACAGATGCTGGCCTTGTTCTCATAAAGCCAAGCTAGATAAGAGATATAGTTGGCAGTTCAGCTCTGTGTATGTCATTGTATTACATTCCTTGTTTTATTCATGTTTTGAATGCAGCTAACTTATATAGAGCAGTGATTCTTAGTCTTTATGCCACAGCATCTATCCTAAAATTTTAAAGGGATCTGTGTAGTTTGTTGTATAAACGCTGTGAAATAATGGCCATCGAAAAAATTCAACATTTTGGTTTCACAAAGTAAAAAAAAAAACTCACAATATTCCCATTTTTTTAGATGCACCTGTATGTCTGAAGTATTATTTGGGAAGTATTTAATTTAAATTAGGTCTATTTTTTATTTGTTATTCTTATTATATAACTCCCAGTTTAATGTTTTTGAAATGTATTAACTCATTTAGTTAACAATCATGGTGATTTGACAGCACTTTAAGAAGGAAATCTATGGTATATATGTGCAAATGCAAAATTCACTTCAATTCAAGTTTATTCGTATAGTGCTTTTTACGATACAAATCATTGCACAGCAGCTTTTCAGAAAATTTAATTTCTGCATAATTTATTTGTAGCTTATTAGTGGTGACCGTCAGTTTATGTGTATATGGCAGAAATGTACTGGAAAATCATTTTAAGACATAATCAAACAGATGATCAACACTATTAACAGCAGTTCTTATATGATGCAATCAAACTTATAGTTTATATATTATATAATTATTTATTTATTTTTTTTAACCACTGAACAGTGTCCATGTTGGAATATCTGTGTGTGTGATCCAATTATTTTGTGTTTTCTAATTACATTTTTAGCTTTTTATTAAATAAACCATGACTTTATACGGCGTTTAATGTTCTGTTCTTTTCTTTTCTTTTTTATTTTTTTTTACCGTATTTCATGATGGCTTCAAACTAAATGCACATGAAAAGAAGGGCCTGTGGCTCTCTTATTTACTCTCTTGTTTGTGTCAAACTTAGGATTCTATTTGGTAGTGTCCCATGCCTCGCTCTTCCTCTCTTTATGCTGCTCTTTTTGGGCACTTTTTCTTCAGAGGTGTTATGTGTTTTGTGATTTTCAGGGCAGGCTTTATGCAGCCCAGGCTGCCCGTAAGGTGGATGTTGCGGCAGCCGTGGAGCCAGTGAAGTTTCTGCCGCAGGAGGTGCAGGTCAGTAGATGATCTGTCTCTCTCTCTCCACAGAGACGCTTCTGTGCGGCCACTCAAAGGGACCAGCCCTTGACTGTGCCTGTGCCCCTCTCATGTACCAGGATGTTCATGTATGTGTGTTTGCTGGGGAGGGTTTCTGCTCTCATATTAGGCACTGTTTATGAATTACCATTTCAGTTTAAGTTTACCACATCCCACAGGATGGTGAATTAAAATGTGTACTGCAATGACAGGAGGAGGGTTTTCCAGTTTTAAGATTGTCTACATCAGTAGTTCCCAACCACTGTGCTTTTACAGTCATAAATGCATTCAGGATTAATTTGAAACATATTTCCAAAAGAAAACCAATCAGAGCTTTATCAAAAAGTTGTAACATCTCTAGAACAGACATAAGTCAAAATTATCACTATAGTGAAGATGTAAAAAAATGTATAGACTTGTGGCAAAAAAAATAAATAAAAAAAAAATCCTGTATACAGGGACTTTTTTTTTCTTTTTTGCCATGCATTGTTCATAGAGCTCATTAATTGTAGCGGTGCCTCAGGTGTTTGCAGTGTGTATACAGTATGTGTATGCGGTCAGCAGTGAGAGCGCATAAATATAACACGAAAACACATTAAAATAATGCACGAGTGCAAATCTATCTGTTCGCAGCAGATTTCCTTTGCTCTGTCACAAAACCGGTCGTGCTTGCTCAGATACACGCTGCTTTGCGAGGAGAGAGTGTGCACACTTAAAACGTGTCTCCTCTCACTTAAACTGCATCCTGTTCACTAACAAATTCACTCTATGCTCATGTGTTAGACATGAATTATTTTCGCACGTTTTTATTTCTAGCCTTTTACCGCAGTGAGAACGCTCTGATCCGTCAACATTGGCTCAGAAAAAAGGCGCATCACAGACAGTGTGTGAACCTGGAATTAGGCATATGCGCACGCTCAAATCGTGATTTTAGGACGTTTTCTTTTAATCGCACAGCCCTAGAATGGACTGGAAATGAACAGAAAATAATTGGCGGCCCACCTGCAATACCACGCCGCGGACCACAGGTTGAAAACCTCTGGTCTACATTATTGCTTTGTCAATTTGAACCAATTATGTTTATTTATTCCATGATGCATACAATTAATCTTTACTAATTTTCTTAACGAATCACCAAAGAATGTTGAGTGAGGGTTATTAAAATGTTGAGGATTAAGTGACATTTTTAATTATTAATTATTAAGTGAATAAATATTGTATGTGAATTAAATATCTTTAAGCAGTATTACAACCATTATAAATATCAACATGTTTTTCTAGGAAGAGCCCAACTGTTGTGTATATTATCAAATGTTTATGGGTTTAAACCTGGAAAAAAATTAAATGCATTATTAATATATAAATACAAATAGTATGGTTCCTTATTAAGGTATTCACTTGATATTTAAACAAATAAATATTGTGTGTTTTTTAGAGGATCTTTGAATTTAAAATGCTGATACTGTAAAACGTGCTGTAATACGATTAAAATGTCATCGCATTCAGTGGCCTGCAACCGGTGTATAAATATTGCATTAATATATGCCAACTGCTTTTCATGCAACTGATTGCATTTCTATTAACACACAAATGCACCAGAATATAACCAACACTTAATTGTTTTTGGTTGATTAAATTAACTTTGAAAATTTCAAATCCTTTATACCAGTTGGGACTTCCACAAAAAAATTATTTATACATGAAAAATATATGAATTTTTTTTTATACAGAACAATAAAACAAATAATACAAAAAAGTAAATATATATAATATATATTATTTTCTTTTTTGAGGGGTCAAACAAGTCTGCTAGTGTATATGTGTATATATATGTATATTTTTTTTTATATACGTAACATATATGTAAATTTTATCATATACGTAACAGTACAGATTGGAGGGTGTAATTACATTCTTTTTTTTTTTCTCTTCCAGGTGACAAAATTGCCTAGCGGGTTAGTGATTGCTTCCTTGGAAAACTATTCTCCTGCTTCTCGGATCAGTGTGCTCGTCCGGGCTGGAAGTCGATATGAGACGATGGACAACCTCGGCGTCTCACACTTGCTTCGTCTGGCTGCCAGTCTGGTATATATCCATCATGACTCTGTGTTTGACCGCTGTATTGCTTTTGTGCAGCATTCACTTCTCTATACTTCTGATTCCAGACAACCAAGGGAGCGTCTGCCTTCAGGATCTGCCGCGGTGTGGAGGCTGTAGGGGGAAGCTTGAGGTCAGTTTATCATTGTTACTAAACAGCTTCTTCTAAACATCAGTTATTTATAATATGTATGGTATGTGGCATAATACAGTGGTTTTCAGCTGCTTTTGCATCAGGCCCTAAGGTTACCTTTAAGGTTTTTTTTTTTTAAATACTTTTTGCTGCTCAAAACCACAATAGATCTGCCACCCACTTTTGATTCACAATTCCACCGTAAAGAACCACCAGCTTAAAATATATATGGTGCATTATTTTACACAAACCTTTTATGTTATGTGAATAAATGTTTATATTATATTTTTACATGCAGTGTGTCAAGCTCCAGGGAAACCATGGGATACACTGTAGACTGCTTGAGAGATCATATGTGAGTAGAACACACTTGTTTTTCTGCATGAACTTTTCTTCTACTGGAAACTAATAGGTTGTCTGTCTGTCTGTTCTCTCGCAGTGACACTGTAATGGAGTATCTGATAAATGTGACCACTGCGCCGGAGTTTCGCTCATGGGAAGTGTTAGACCTCACTGGCCGGGTGAAACTGGATAAGGAACTTGCCAAGCAGACTCCACAGATTGGTATGCAGTGTTTAACCCTCTGGCATCACTTTAGACTGAAAGCGTTTGGGTTTAGATTTTTTTTGCCTCATTAGAATGGTACAAAACCTGACATAAATAAATATTTAAATATAAATCAAACTCTATGAATGAGAAATGTTATTATAGATATTAGAGTATTATATTATAGAACTCCATTATGAAGTGAACTCACTTAAAGATTTAAGTATCATTTTGCCAGAAAATATTAAAAATGTTTTATTGTATGTTAATGTAAACAATCTTGCGTAACATATCTTGTGTTTGTCTGCTTGATGATTTTTATTGTATTTGTTATACTTGTATTTTTGCCATGAAAATAGCCTAAAATGCTGACATGGCATTAAATAAAAATACACTACTCCTATAATATTATAGAAAACATAATGATGAATGTTATATATATTTTCTTATATTTGAACTATTTTATATATAAATAATTAGTGCATAATTTAGAGGTGAATATTGTTTACTACCATAAAAATCCTTTCAAAATACAAAATATTTATACAAAATATAACATTAATTTCTTTAAAAATAATAAGTATCACTTGTTTGGACCCAGAGGGTTCATTCTGATAAATAATGTAATATATAAAAAAAATAATGTTTATAATGCAGTAAATTTTTAATATGATTGACGGAGGTTGGTTAGCGGTCATAATGTCTCTGCTTCATTCTTCATCTGTTTGTTTGTCCCTCAGGTGTCATTGAGAATTTGCACGCTGCAGCTTATAAGAATGCCCTGTCCAATTCCTTATACTGTCCAGACTACATGCTCGGCCAAATCACCACAGAACAGGTAAGGCAACGTTTTGGAGGGAAAACATGGATATGGCTCATTGATGTTTATTTTTTTTATTGTTGTACAAATTCATTTGAATCTTTCATGTGGCATTTGAGTCTTGTCCAAACTATGCGTCATTATATATCATAGTAACAATTTGATACACTTAACAATAATACACTTCTATAATTGGCCTCCAGCTTACATTCAATCCTCATAGATGGACGCCGCTGTGAATTAGGTTTAAAAAATAAATACCTCAATACATATCAAACGATCTGATCTGTAAGAAGAGAAAAAGCAATAGTGATCACATAATGAAAACATTTACTCACATTTGTGTGTTGCGAAATGACTGTACGATCCAATATAGTCAGCGCAGCATCATCTTTTATTTTCAAGCTTTTTGAAAATCACATGTCGAATTGTGCCTTGTTTGTAAATGAATCTGCAGTAAAATGAAGTGTTCTTACTGACACGGTTTGGATCTTCATAAAAAATAAAGTTAATTCACTCTTTCCTAATGTTGGGATCAGAAGGAAGGAATGCAAAGACTGTTTTTCCACAACTTGACACTGCACAGCATCTTGTCTTCAGACGCATCTTTATAGTTTTGTTCCTGCATAGACCAGCTTGTTCACCTCTCTCATAAACACTACATGCACGAATAGGTGGGTGGGGCTAAAAAGGCAGGGATGTCAGTCTTCCTTTGCGAAGGCGTTGTTTATCCACATTATTACATCAAATAGTAGAACATTCCAAAAGCTGTTGTTTTGGCAGACTGCCTTCAATACAAGTTAATAACAAAGTTTTGTATGGAAGCCCGTTTCTGCCACTGAATAAAAAATAAAAAAGGTAATTCAGACTTTTTCTCTTACAATTCTGATATTTTTTTTAAATCATAATTGTGTGATATAAACTCACAATTACGAGTAAAAGACCTCAGAATTGTGAGATATAAACTCACAATTGTTAGACATAAAGTCGCATTTCTGAGAAATAAAGTCAGAACTGCGAGATATAAACTCAAAATTGACTTTTTTTCCTCAGAAATTCTGACTTATTTTCTCGCAATTCTGACTTTTTCAGAAAATGAAAAGTCAAAATTGTGAGATAAAAACGGCAATTGCAAGTTTATATCTTGCAATTCTGACTTTATACCTCTCAATTCTTACTTTATAACTGCAATTGTGAGTTTATCATGCAATTCTGAGAAAAAGTCAGAATTGTGAGTTTATATCTATATTAGTGGTGGACCGACATTATTTTTTTGGACCACCGATGCTGATATCTTGGAAAGCAGGGGGCCGATATGATTTTTTTTACATTTTAATTAATATTTAGGAAATTTGAAATCATTTGACAATGGATTGAAAAATAAATGTGTAAAATAAACATACTTATACTTTAGATAACAAAGTATTTTTCTCAAATAAATATTTAATACAAATTTTATTAAAAAGGAAGTAAACACTGTAACCAACAGGACACTCATTATTCTGGGAAGCTTGTGTGCATTGGGAATCATATTTTTCAAATTAAGCTAGGGTAATACTCATTTTACATACAGCACACAGAGAAAATGACATGAATATGACAGGGCAAATGCATAAAGCGCAGCATAATTTGAAATCACGAGTTTAAATTTTAAAGCATTCAATTCACATGGACCGACCGTCACACAGAAAACACGCGATCATCCTGGATAAAAATGCACACTTCACAAAATCTCACGGCTGGGTTCAACTAAGTTTGCCAGGTTTGTGAAATTAAATGTTCATTAGCCATTCAAATATTTGTTTTTGCTTAATGCTGACGACAAATGAGAAAGTATTATAATGTTTCCATTTCTATTACTAATAATATAAAAGCAATCGTTTTAATTCTTTTTGTATATTATATTCTATCTGATTATTAGATAAACTTCTATCCATTTTAGACAGAACTGTTAATGGTGACCGCGAACAAGAGGGAGAGTGTGAGCTCAGCTGTGTCTGCTCAGACGCTGCCGTTCTCAGTCCCACCTCGAACACATTGGCCAAGCACAAAAACTTATCGGACTTGAAGACATATTAGTCAACCACTAGTTTATATATCACAATAAAAAGTCACAATTTTTTTTTTATTCAGTGGCGGAAACTGGCTTCCATAGTTTTGAGTGATGATGCTTACAGTATGTTTTTTTATAGTACAGTGACCTCTATGTCACAAATCAAGGAAATTTTGGTTTCTTAGTCCATGACCCCTTTAAAGGTCCCTTCATCGGATTTTATCCTTTTTATTTGTAACTTCACAAACAAATTAAGTCTGAATTGTATACGACATGGACACTCATCTTTAAGGTTTCACATTGTTGTAAAAGAGCTGTAGAATAGTAATGCACCAAATTACGACATTGCTTGACCAAGGTAAACAACATGTAAATCACACATGTACGTAACAGTCCTGCACAAATATATGACATTGCAAATTTTAATGCTCTCTGTATTATGTCCTATTATGCAGATGCACAACTTTGTTCAGAACAACTTCACAAGTGCAAGAATGGCCCTTGTTGGTCTTGGTATGTTATTACATTTTTGTCTTATTAAATGAGAAGATTTATTAAAGGATATTAAATCAGACATTTATACTCTATGCTATTGTGTAGGTGTGGATCATGCCATACTTAAGCAGGTTGGGGAGCAATTCCTGAACATCCGCAGTGGAACAGGCACTGTTGGCTCCGAAGCCGTGTACCGAGGAGGTAGAGTGCATCATTAATACTAGAACAGTATTAAAAATACAAAATAAAACACATTGAAAGTCTCATTTTCAGGTCGCTACAAGTCAGTAATGTAGTTTTTACAACATGAACATGGCTATTGCTTTACCGCAGATCCTAGGGAACTGTCTGCTGTCTACATAGAATACCTTTTTGAGGCATTATCTAAACTAAAATGGACCTTTATATGTGACAGTTTTTAATCATGGTAAATGGACCGCAGGAAAAAACGGGCACACACATTATTTAGATCTACTCATTTGGCTGTTGTTTTTACCCAAAGCAGTTTGCAGCACATTTAAACTAAAAAATGTAATTAAAATTAAATTTATGCATTTAGCAGACGCTTTTATCCAAAGCGACTTACAGTGCATTCAGGCTAACAATTTTTACCTATCATGTGTTCCTGGGAAACCTTGATGGCGCAACGCTCTACCAGTTGAGCTACAGGAACAATTTAAGGTGTACGTTTTATAGGTTTATATATTCCCTGGGAATCAAGCCTAAAATTTTGACATGTCTAGCACCATGCTGTAATATCCAAGTTACAGGAACACACTGCAAAAGGAGTGTTTCTCATAAATCACGTTAGAGGCCAAAGATCCGTTGAGTTCGAAGTTAGCATCTTGATGAAAAATAATGCAATATTCTGATAAAAAAAATTAACTTTTTGTGGTTTGTAGGTCATATTTGTCTTAAAAGCTGACAAAATTACCTTTTAGTATTATGCTTTTTCCACTTTGTAGACTTTCTGTTCTGGGGAAACAAACCAATATCTTCATGTACACAGCTACACATATATTGTGCAATAAAAAGCTCTTCTAGAATCTTTGTTTCTGTCCTGCTAATATATGTTTGGATTTATGTTTTGGAATAAATCTTATACATCTCTAAAACCAAAATGGTTCCTATATTTGACCATTTGTCTTAAGTGTACATTTTTCGAAAATTTTGATTTATAAATCAGCTGAAAGCTGAATAAATGCTTTGTATGGTTTATTAGGTTCGGACAATATTTGGCCAAGATACTTTTTGAAAATCTTCAATGCATATTTCTAATCAAAAATTTAGTTTTTATATATTTACAGTAGAAAATTTACAAAATATCTTCATTGATCATGATCTTTACTTGATACCATAATGATTTTTGCCATAAAAGAAAAATCGATAATTTTGACCCATACAATGTGTTTTAGGCTATTGCTAAAAATATACCTGTGGCTTAAGAGTGGTTTTGTGGTCCAGGGTCACATATTACACCTCATTGGCACATATTAGTGTCACTGGACGAATGCTGGAAAAGTCTGATCCTAAATAAATGAATGATAATGCATTTAAAAATAATTCAAGCTAGACTTAAAATCTGTTGTTTTCTATAACCTAAGTGCATTAATAGTCTCAAAAGCTCCTAGATAAGTGCTCTGCCTCTGAAACGCTGTGTAATGTTAGTCTCTGGGGGTGTTCTGCAGGTGAGCTGAGGCATCAGTCTGGAGGTGGACTGGTTCATGCGGTCGTGGCGAGTGAAGGTGCAAGTGTAACCTCAGCTGAGGCCACTGCATTCAGTATACTGCAGCATGTGCTTGGAGCAGGACCTCGTGTCAAGAGAGGCTCCAACACTACGAGCAAACTGAGTCAGGCCATCTCGAAGGTCACCGCTCAGCCCTTTGATGTGAGTATCACCTTATCTGACCTTCAGCCTTAAAAAAGACTACAAACCAAGGACTCTTTGTAACCTTCTGGCTTGCTTTGTTGCAGGTGTCTGCCTTCAATGCCAACTACACGGATTCTGGTCTGTTTGGAGTTTACACCATCTGCCAGGCTAACGCTGCTAAAGATGTACGTGTGATTTATATTGTGCCTTAAGCACGTTTCACTCTGATCACGATGCGAAAAAGCGAGGCAAATTGCCAATGAAACGATTGTTCGCCTTCTGCTAATTCAAGCCTGCACGCTAGGTGGCGCCGACCAGCATTGCATTTTTTCTTCATGTAGCGTATATATATCTCATATGGATTTCATCATCCCCTTGCTCAAAATACAGCATTAAATTAAGATAAATAACTTTTAGTACTATGCATAATGCTTAAAAGAATACATCTGAAGATATAATTAAAGGTCCAGTTAGCCTCAAGCTACATCAAAAATGTATGTAATTATTAAAGTTTTTGCTCAAATCACACTTTGAAAGCATCATCGAGTGCTTGTAATAACTTAAGGTTGTGATCTAAAATGGACTCTTTGTATGTTTTATAATGGATTAAACGCTATCTGCTTGACCTGCCATAATCATCTTTCTTGTAAAAAAATAAAGAGAAAAACAGGAGCGGCATAAAAACGTATACAGAAAATATATCTGCATAATCATAGGTCTATTTGCTTTCATATTTCATGTGTAGGAATTTTTATTACAATTTTTTATATATATTGAAGAGCGAGATATTATTACAGGATTGACAGGTCTAGAGTGACCTTGCTTTAACACTCGTGCTTGTGGAAGTAAATGGACGGTGCTCTTCAGATCACATAATTCAGTGAAGAATTCATAGAAATGTTATTCTGTATAAAGGACATGTGAGAATAAATCGGTTCTTAAATGCCAACTATAACAAGAACTCAGCATCCATTCTTCTCTCTTGCGGGAAAAAAAGTCCTCTGCTTCTGTGTTTTTTTACGAGGAAAAACAAACAAGAAAAAAAAAAACATTAGCATGTGCGAATGTTCATGGCCTATGCGGACACATCCATAGGAATCTGTTGTTTAATGCCAATGCGTCATTGCGTTCGATAATGCGTTTTAGTTTGTTCACAGGAAACATCAGTAGTCATAAATCAAAAGTCTTAAGTCACAATCAAAAATAAGGCACACTTAAGCAATAGTTCAGTAAACAATGAATGAATATAGCATTATATAATGTACCACAATAATACCATGTACTGTTTTGCTCAATCAGAGATGAGCATTCATGAATGCATGATTCAGTGATGCACACACATCCAGTCATTTGTTTCATACCTGGATAAATTCAAGTTTTTGAATGAATCTGATAACCAAAGGGTGTCTGTCTGTGTAAAATAGCCAGTGATTTTGATATGCATGCAACATTTAGTTGTTAAGTCTAGTCAATTAACAAAAAAACTTGCAGTGTTGCCTTTGAGAGCTACAGAATGTGTTCTTAAACTGTTCTTTTTTGTGTTCAGGTAATCAAAGCAGCAATCGTTCAAGTAAATGACATTGCTCAAGGAAACCTTGCAGAAGCTGACCTCAGCAGAGCTAAGTGAGTTTTTTTTTTTATACTTTATTTTATTCATCCTGTGTTTTCATGTAATTATTAATGATTTGTCTTTTTGTTTGAGCAGGAATCAGTTGACGGCTGAGTACCTGATGTCTCTTGAGAGTTCTGAGGGATTAATGGAAGCCATTGGTTCACAAGTGCTGGCCGATGGTACCTACTGTTCCCCCGAGGCTGTGACGCAGAAAATCAATGCTGTGTCTTCAGCTGATGTTGTCAACGTAAGCAGCTATTGTTTCTTAGGGTAATGGTAACACAGTGTAAAGACCTAAGGAATGTAACAAAGCTTGAATCTTAAGTTCAACCCTGGGTATTTGACAATCTGTGAACTAAAGAATAGCTCAGAGAATCATATTGTACTTTACAAAATGTTTCATTTTTTTGCTTTGAAAATGAAAATATTTTCATTTTTTCATTTTGGTGCTATTTGCGATAGTTGACTGTACTAAAAGGCGGTTTTAAAAATATATTTTGTGTTAAATAGCAATAAGTAGGTATCTATATTGTTGTAGTGTATCTGTTAGTTTATCTCATTTTAAGGATTTTGGATTTTGTATAACAAAATGGGTCTCATTTTTTTTTTCAGGTTGCAAAAAAATTCATGTCTGGCAAAAAGACTATGGCCTCCAGTGGACACTTGGTCAACACACCTTTTGTTGATGAAATCTGATGGGTTTACTTCAGGACTCTCAAACATTTTATCTTTCAGCTGTGGCTAACTCTTATAATTATAATGAAATGAGGACATGTTCACGATATCTTTATTATTCTGTCCAAAAAAATAAAATAAAATGAATAATAATTATAAAAATAATAAAGTTGTCATCAACAGTTGGTCTTGTTGTTTGTAATATACAAAGTGGCGTAATCTGAAAAGAAAAACTCTGCACTTGTCCATTTGAAATGTATAGATTGAAATGTATAAATTAATAAAGTATCTTGCAACCATTTATGAAACAAGTTGTGGTTTGTGATCCTCTTACAGCTTCTCAGGCTGCACTAAAATCAAATTAAATATATTACCTTTTTAAAAACTGTATATAAACTAATGGTAACAGACTAGCAGTGTTTAACTGCTTTGTTTCAGCAATAAACAGGCTTCAAACATACACAAAAACTTGGAAATATATTATATTGAAGTGGAAAAAAGTAATTAGAATGTCAAAGATCATCTTGATCGAGAATGACAGGGAAAAAATGTCAGGATGTAATATATGTAATGTAATATATTTTTTTTTTATTAAGATCATGGAGCGAACTGTTCATTCATACAATGAACAACACGTCACAGATTTGAAATAGCAGGTAAGAACATACAAACCCGTGTCCAACAATTTATTTAGTTATATCTATGGCGCTCTTTAATATCCTCATTGCGTTCACTACAGTGTTAATATGTATAAAATTAAAATAAATATTTTAATCTCTTAATTTCGTTGGTATATTAAATTTAAATTTATTAAACTTAGTTGTAAATTGTTGTTATCTCTTTATTACAGTTTGTGTCTGTTCAAATTAAGCATCTATGCTTATATTAAGTTTTTTTTTTTTTAAAGAAACTATGTTGTTCAGTGACGTTTCCAGAACTGTCAAAGGCAGGGTGGTGACGTCACATGCTGCGTCATGTTCTCCTGCCCACTCCGTTATTCCTTACAAAAGGAAAACATCTCGCGAGTAGGGTTGTGTGTTTTGAAAGGCTCGCGGATGCTGTTTTACGGTACATTAGTTCAAACTGAAACGCGGAAGAGCGCAGGACAAGAAGGACAACTGTAGTTATCGATACAGCACGACATTTACCTGAATATCCGATACTGATGCAAGAACAGACTCGTGCTTTGTGGAATTATTTTCCTCTTTCAATGATATCCACAAATCAAAAGCGAAGATCCAACAAGGATGTAACACATCGGAATACTTGGGATTTTCCTCGGAGCCGTGCTCAAGTTTGGGCTAACCTTTAAGGCTGTTTTTAGTGGAGTTCATAGGGGGTAACGTTAATGTTTCATAATGGGATGATGTTCATTGCTGAATGTCATACTGCTAGTGTTTGCATCATAATCCCTCAACTGACATTCAGATGTTGTCTTCTAGAACTGCATGAAGAGCATTTCCATGAGGTTCCCTCTGAAAAGAGGGAGTGAAGGTTGCGTCCATCTCATAAAATCCCAAACGTCTAGTAGCCCTTTACTCATGTACTCACAGACTGAGGTGTGAAAATGGATAAACTCACCATTATTTCAGGATGTCTCTTTCTCGTGGCAGATATCTTCGCAATTGCAAGTGTTGCAAATCCAGACTGGATCAATACAGGTGGTCAAGAGGGTAAGAAACTTAATGTTCTGTTGAATCCCATGGTAACTCTTTAGAGCACTCGTGTATCTGCATGTGCAATGTTTTTTGTGCTATCAAGCACAAAATCATTAAATCAAAGCATAAAATCCAAAAAGTCCATTACAAAAAATTCATACGACTGTAATGTATTATTTATGATTTTTTTATAATCATTATTTATGCATCAAGCATGCATTTCCTGCTGCAGTTGGGCACATTGTACTAAAAAAGATTGGAACATATTATTTTCCTTTCTCTACACATCCATTTATGGGTAGAACATATGAAAAAGTGAAAAAGGTGAAAAGATGCTTTTGCATATAAATATGTAAAAGCATCTGGCATTAGCTGATAAAAGCCAGTGATGAAATGTTTTGCCTTAGTAAGATGCACAAACGAATGCTTTTAAGCAAATGTGTTGTTGATTACTCAGTGTGTTTGTTGCTGTATTAATGAAGTCTGTTGGGAATTGCCTTCCACAGAGATGAGATCTACCAGCAGTTAATTAGTTGGAAAATTGTTCTGTTATGTAAAAATGGCAATAATATTAATAGTTGTTGCTGCAGATGATCTTATATGGATCCTCATATTTACCACTATACTTTTAAAGGATTTTTTATTTTTATTTGGGCATTAAAGTGTGTATGCAGTGTGTAATTCAATTCAAGTTTATTTGTATAGTGCTTTTTAGAATACAAATCATTACAATGCAACTTTACAGAAAATTAGGTTTCTACAATATTTAGTAGTAGCTTATAAGTGGTGACTGTCAGTTTGTGCGAGTATGACAGGATTTTTCTGAAAAATTTATACAAGATGTAGTCAGCAATTATTATATGATGCAATCACACTTGTAGGAATATTTGTTAGTTCTGTTTGTTGATTCAGGGTTAGCATCATCTGAGGTCCTCTGAGGGGTCAGCATCATCTCTTCTCAGGTGTTCTGGATCCAGACTGGAGCTTGTGTAAATCCTAGTTACCACGGGATGTAAATGTTGCTGTCTGTGTATGTGAATTTAAACAATCAGCAAAGTTGTAAAGCTGAAAGTGCACTATAAATAAAGGTATTGTCTCCCAAAAATAAAAAATCGGCAGTGAACAACTTGACCCCTCCCACAAACATGTAATTTTTCTGACGACTGCTTCTCTAATCTCAGGGAGTAAAATAAAAATAGTTAAACGCTCTATTGGCAAAGGGCATCTCAGGAACTGCACTTCAGGTTTGAATCTTACCTCTCAGATAGGTCCTTCAAGGTATCTTGGAGGGTTGAGGTTTCCAAGTTGCAACATCTAGCTGCTGGGGTGCCTCAGGGCTCAGTTCTTCGGCCTCTTCCCTTCTCTCTCTACATGGCATCACTAGGCTCTGTCATTCAGAAAGTTTTTCAACTTAACCTTGCCAACTGTTTGTGGTGGTTCCAACGAACCCATCAGTTCATTGCAATTTCACCATCCAATTAGGCATAATCAACCATAATTCCTTCAAAACCAGCCAGAAACCTTGGAGATGTAATTGATGATCAGCTGAATTTCTCAGAACACACTGCTAAAACGTGTCCTGCAGATTTGCTTTATTCAACATCAAAAAGCAGTTTGCAGCTGCAATATTAATGCTGCAAGATTAATGAGCTGAAAAGAACACATATCACACCTCTGTTCCTCAGTTTGCACTGGCTACCAATAGCTACTTGCATAAAATTCAAGGCATTAATGTTTGCTTACAAAACCACCACTGGCTCTGCACCACTTTACCTAAAAACACTACTTCAGACTTTTGTGCCCTCTAGAAGCTTGCGTTCTGCAAGTGAATGGCACATTATTGTGCCATCCCAAAAAGTCAAAAAATCACTTTCCCAGACTTTTAAATTAAATGTTCCCTTTTGGTGGAATGACCTCCCCAACTCAGTCCGAGCAGTTCAGTCCTTAGCCATCTTCAAGAATCGACTAAAAACACATCTCTTCCATTTTTATTTGCCCCTCTAAACTCTAGCACTCTCTATTCTAAATCTTTTTTATCTATTCTTTGTTTTATTATTATTTAAAAAAAATAAACATGACCCTTTAAGACTTGTACTGTATTTGATTTCTAAGTGCTTGTTTTCTATTTAAAAAAAGACCTCTACTCATTATTTGTTCTTTTTCTACACAAAAATAAATAAATAAATACATTTTTAGTGGTTGCAAACAATTTATTTTAGGTACATTTAAATCGAATAATGTTGAAAGTTAGATTCTGATTGCTTCCATGTCCTTATTTGTATATATACACACACACACACAAACACACACACACACACACACATACATTAGAAATAGCAAATATATACACTCTTTTTACACAATATTTACTCAAAATTATCCAAAAAAGAAAAAGCTGCACTATACTGCACTGACAATGCTGGTGGCAGATTCTGATCCAAGTGGGTACACGAGATAAAATCATAGTTGTGCTTTACGGCTTCACTCTACAGATGTGTATAGAGGAAGATATCCTGTGGAGGCATTTCCCACATTAAAGATTTTTTTTTAAGGATTTTTACAAAGAGTTTGTATCCAGTAGACTTCCACTACAGAAAGATACTGACTTTGGATTTACATTTAATAGTTTATGTAGCTCAATTAAGGCTTAATGAAGTCGACTGTATATATTTGATTCATACATTTCAGGCCTCTAAATCAAAATGATCAAAATTGGTTGAAGAAAATGTTGAACACAATATACATGCCCTCAATTGTCTGATTAATGGTTTATACTTTTTTTAGCAAGTAAAAGGTTTTTTTAAAAAGGCATCTTAGTAAGACATATTATTAGGAGATTTAGAGTGAGAACTGATATTAATATGCATTTTATGTAAGCAGTTTGCTACACTGTTGTTAATATCTCATTTATTGACATTTTTTACTTTTACTTTTCTAACTATTATTTCCTATGCCATGCTTTACATATGGTAAAGTTAATCTGACTTAGTGACTGTTTGAGATGACGGGTAAAATGAAATGACTTAAAGGTACAATTTGTAAGATATTTGCAGTAAAATAACTAAAAACCATTAGGCTAGTGTTATATATTTTGTCCAGCTGATTACTAATAATATCTCTAATGTTTTCAACTACTTGTAAATCATGAGAAAATTCCCATTCTAAACAGTGCCACGGGGCAGTACAGTCGCCTGTCAATGACATTAGTTACCCTTTGTTACCGCCTTTACTGACGTGGAAACCACATGACAACAGTGTCGTGGACAAATGCGGAAGTAGCTTCGCATCAAACTTCAACTAGAAAGAGATGCCAATCTCACTTGTGTTTTACTCGACAGGTGAGTTGTTTTGATTCGTATCTTTACAGAAAACGTATGATATTATAACAATCAACAAGATTAGTATTATGGGGTATACACGCCAAACGCGGGGCATTGCATCTCTAGACCCGCGCGAGGACGCGTCTGATCCATAGTCTGATCGAGTCTTTGCATTGACTTTGTATGTAATGTACTCATGCAAATCGTTGAACTCGCGGTAAATCCATGATTTATCTTTCTGTCTGATTGATGGTCGTCAGCGGTTGGGTGGAAGACAACAAATCCCATCATTCCATGCTCCTTCTTAGCATCATCAAACCATGCGATTGTTATTGTTTTGGTAGTGCACCCTCTAGTGGCAGGTCCTACAACCTGTACCTTTAATTGAAACTTTTATTGGTCTTTCTTATATTATTTCATTTCACTGTATGCAACTTTGTGAATACAAAAGATTTTCTGACGTCTTGAGTCACAAAGCTTTCAAAGATGGCATGATTTGAGATGTATTTGAATCCACTGTCGGTGTATTTGTGCAAGAGGATTGTGCAGCACTAAAGCATGCTTCTTCCTCAACATAAATTATGCAATTTAGAGTGGAATCCCTAATATTATAAGAGGAGACTCTTTATTTTTTTTAAACTCTTTGTTCTTCATGTTCTTGTCCATGTTCCAGAAAGGAATTCACATTGTTTGTGATACTTTTTTTGTATTTTACTTTTTGTGGTGGTGTAGCATCATTAAAAAAAGTGGTTGTATTATAAATGCAACTGCACGGATTGATATATTGTGTTATGTGGTGTTTAAATGAAGACTTGTTTTAACAGTTTATAGTCATGACACATTATCCTGTGTTTTGCACATAGGTGCTCTGACTCTGGGTCTAGTCAAGCAATGCCAGACCATCCATGGTCGAACCAGGGTATGCATCTCCCCAAGCCTTCCTCCAGTATGGATCACTACCCTGTTCTTCATCATATTAGGCATCATCTCACTCTCTATCACATGTGGCCTGCTTGTGATCTCACACTGGAGACGAGAGGCTACAAAATATGCCCGCTGGATCGCCTTCATGGGAAGTATGTTACACACATAAAGGAAATTTAATATGCACAAACAATTCTGTTTAGTGATTTAAACAACATTGTGTTATTTTTAATTTTTTTTGTAGTGGTCCTCTTCTGCATGGCCGCTCTCATATTTCCAGTTGGATTTTACATCAATCAAGTTGGAGGACAACCTTACAAATTACCCAATAATACTGTGGTTGGGTCCTCATATGTACTGTTTGTTTTATCAATATTTTTTACAATAGTTGGACTTCTTTTTGCGGGTAAAGTCTGCCTGCCTGGCTGACAAATGATCTGGTTTTACAAAAAAATGTTTGTTACACATTTGACCTTAACAATGCGAGTGTGGTTTAAATGATGACCAAGAAAAAAAAAAAAAATCCAAACACTTCAAAGGGATGACTCACTGACTCACTGACTCATAACGGCCTTTTGCAGTGGAAATGTTATAATGATATTGTGGTCAACAAAAGATTTACATAGCAATAATCTACAGTCATAAAGTCATTATCACTAAATAAATCATCCTTGCATTGCCCTGAGGGGGTTTATTTAATAGTAATGACTGGCGGACTGTACAATATCCCAATTATGACATGGCTACTCACCAAAAATATACAGACATAAAACAATGATTTGTGTTTCAATTGTTTTTATAACATTTTACCTGTACAATATATTAACTTGAAGTCGTGGCTTAAAGAGTTTGACTCCTAACCCTAAGGTTGTTGGTTTGAGTCCTGGGCCGGCAATACCTGACTGAGGTGCCCTGGGAGCAACTGGGGGTTCAGTGCCTTGCTAAAGGGCACTTCAGTCATGGGTATTGAGAGTGGAAGAGAGCACAGTTCATTCACTCCCTCCCACCTACAACTCCTGCCAGCATCGTGACTCAAACCGGCAACCGGCTGGTAACTAGTTCAGCTCTCCATTAGGTCACAGCTGCACCTAACATAAAACGTTGTGCTTTGTGTTCATATACTCTGCGATCTTCTGTAGAGTTTGATCTTTTGATATTAATGCATAAGCTACGTTAAAGGTCCCATATTGTCAAAACTAAAATTTCCTGGCTTTTTTTTTTCATGATAACTGAGGTCCAGGGGCTATGTAACTACCATATGAGTTTCAAAACAGTTAATCCACAGTAAAATGCAAACAGCCTGCATAAAGTAGCTGTGCCTTTTCACGAGCTGTTGTGACTTCCGTAAAATTTGACGTCAGGACTACTTAGTCACCAACTTGAGCACTGCCCACCGTCCCACCAGACAACATTGCATCCATGCCATTGCTGTGCAACTACAACATGGAGACATACAGAGAAAATGCTGTTCAGTCGATGGATTTCAGGAAAATACATCAGGACTTCCAAACAACATTAATATAAGAGACCAGTGGCTGAAAAGTAAAATGTGAGAGAAAATTGATTTCCCTGGTTGTTGTTTTAGAATAGTTTTTTCTTGTGCTTTCCCACTCAACTGCAATCCTTTTGAGCTTGTGTCTTGCGTATTTTGCAATGTCTCACAGCATTCAAAAAAATTGGGCACTCAGGTCAAAACAAGTTTAAAAGTTTAAACGAAGAGACCTGGTATTTTTTTTAATCAAATCCCACTGTCACGTCTTGCATTTTCACAGCAAAAACATTTGTGATTGCCCTTCTGTGATGGGGCCCCCACACACTACGGGGGTGTCCCGTACCCCACTGGATGGTCCTGGTATCTTTTCTACCGAAAAGAGTGCATTCTCCACCATTAACTGTAGAGGAATGACAGTTAAACCCTATGCATAGAGAGACCAATATGGCCAATGAAGACAAGAAGTCAAATTTGCAGGTTGTTCAGTTGACAGAAAGTTTACAGAGTTCTCCACAGTTCCAAAGGCCAGAGAAAATGAGTAAGAGGATACGGCCTTGAACTAACTTAGAATAGATACTTTATCATATGGATTGTTAGATCATTCCTGAATGAATGAATAAATGAAAATAAAAGAATGTAAAACAACACAAATGTATGGTCTCTTGAAGTAACACACACACATCTGTTTCTGTGTATTGTGGGGACTTTCCATAGATTACTATTACTTTTACCAAAAAATATTGTATTATCCCCTAACCCTAAGCATTGCAGAAAGCCCGTTTGAATTGTTACACTTTCAGATAAACATAATTTACTATTTTTTCATTTATATTTTTATTTGCCTCGTGGGGACAGCAGACCGGTCCCCAAAATGTCCAATCCTCCAAAATTAATCCTTATGGGGATATTTGGTGCCCACAATGTAGCATAAACAAGTGTACACACACACACACACACACACAGGTTGCTAGAAAGAATCCTTCAGGATGATCATATTACATCACTTCTACAGGTTCTGAAGGGTTAGCAGTACTAATAATTCTAGCAACATCCAAACGTGTTTTTTTCTTCACGTTAATTTAAAGACAGTATCTTGGCAACACTAAGTTACATTTGTAAGCAACTATTGTAAGGGTCATAGGTGAGTCATTAATCTTCTCATCTGAGCAGCTGTTGATACTCCTGGATACTGCTCCTTTGGCATGGTCACATGCCTATCATAATACACCATTAGATAGAACAGCATCTTTTCCCATCAAGGTTGAACTGCAGCACATTAATGGAACTGAGCACTGACACAAACTTCTACATGTTTTTCCATCATAGTTTAACATCATCTAATGGTGCTATAAACCATCAAAATAATTACAATGTCAGGACAGATGAGGACCCAAGAGCGGAATGAGGCTGAAGAATAGTGCTTCATTAAAGAGGACGACTTAGCGTCAAAAAAAACAACAAAACCCCTCTGGGGGGGGGGGAGGTTGAATCAGTCTTGACTTCACACTGCTCAACTGGCAGGTCATACGCTCAGCCTCCAAGAACATAAATAGGCGCCCCCAGCACGCACCGCGGAGGTATTATAGTGTCGGGGGGCGGATCGCCTGGAGAAGCGAAAAAGACGAGACAGCGCATCGGGTTTACGGTTCTTGAACCCGGGTCGATAAGAGAGGGTGTCAAAGCGCCCGAAGAAGAGCGCCCACCGAGCCTGTCTGGCATTTAGCCGGCGTGCAGACCGAATGTATTCCAAATTCTTGTGGTCAGTCCACACCAGAAATGGAACGGCCGCTCCCTCCAGCCAGTGGCGCCACTCCCCCAAAGCCAGTCGAACAGCCAACAACTCGCGATCACCGATGTCGTAGTTTCGTTCTGTGGGAGACAAACGGTGTGAAAAAAAAGCACAAGGATGTAATTTGTTATCCACGGGGGACACCTGGGAGAGCACGGCACCGACACCAACCTCTGACGCATCCACCTCCACCACGAACTGCCGGGAAGTCTCTGGAGTTACCAGGATGGGGGCTGAAGTAAATCTGCGTTTTAATTCATCGAACTCCGCTTGGGCATCCGCTGACCAACGGAAGTTGATCTTGGTGGAGGTTAGCGCGGTCAGAGGGGCCGCCACCTGCCCGAAGTTCCTGATGAATCGGCTATAGAAATTTGCGAAACCCAGGTACCGCTGTAACGCCTTGCGGGAATCAGGTGTCGGCCATTCGGAGACGGCTCTCACCTTCGCAGCGAATCCCCCCCACCGAGATGATGTGGCCCAAGAACGAAACTGACTGAACGTGGAACTCGCACTTCTCCGCCTTAACGAACAGCTGATTCTCTAACAGCCGCTGAAGCACCTGTCGTACGTGCTGGACATGATCCTGAAAAGAGGAGGACAAAATTAAGATGTCATCTAAATAAACAAAAACGAACCTGTCGATCATGTCCCTCAGCACGTCGTTGACAAGTGCTTGAAAGACAGCTGGAGCGTTGGATAAGCCGAAGGGTAGAACCCGGTATTCAAAGTGCCCGCGAGGCGTGTTAAACGCTGTCTTCCATTCATCCCCCTCCCTGATCCGCACTAGATGGTAAGCATTGCGAAGATCCAATTTCGTGAAGAACTCGGCCCCCTGCAAGAGGTCAAAGGCCGAAGACATCAGCGGCAGAGGGTACCGGTTCTTAACTGTGATGTCATTCAACCCTCAATAGTCTATACAGGGGCGCAGAGAGCCATCCTTCTTCACGAAAAAGAACCCCGCACCGGCCGGAGAAGAGGGATGAATAATACCGGCTGCCAGAGAATCACTTAAATACTTAATCGCTTCGCGCTCTGGCGCGGAGAGAGAATACAGCCACCCGCGAGGCGGAGAAGCACCAGGGAGGAGATCGATGGCACAGTCGTACGGTCGGTGAGGAGGAAGAGACACAGCCCGGGACCTGCTGAAGACTGCCCGCAGATCATGGTAGCAAGCAGGAACTCGAGAAAGATCCGCCTCCTCCTCCTGTGGGGAAACAGAAACAGAGACCGGGGAGAAGGCAGACAGAAGACAATGTGTATGACAATACTGACTCCATGACAAAACTACATTGTCTGCCCAGTTAATGTTTGGCCCGTGGCGAACGAGCCAAGGATGACCCAATACCAAAGGGACAGATGGAGATTTACAGACTAGGAATCTGAGGTCCTCCCGGTGGTTCCCGGAGGTAAGAAGACTCACCGAATCAGTGATCCGAGAGATCTGCATAAGTGGCCTGCCATCGAGTCCGTGAGCGACTATTGGTGACTGCAGGGATTGGATGGGTATATCCCGAACGCGAGCCCACTCTTCATCTATGAAGTTGCCCTCTGCTCCTGAATCAACGAGTGCTGAAGCCTTAAACAAAGTGTGTTTAGTAAACAGAGACACAGACAGAAGAGTGCGTGACCTGTGAGCAGGGGAAATGGCAGTACCACTCAGATTAACCCTCTGTGGCGAACGAGCAGTCTTAGCTGGACAGGAGTGGGCTCGGTGTCCTTGAGCCGCGCAATACAGGCAGAGACCCTCCAACAGGCGGCACTGTTTCTCCTTGGGCGTGAGGCGCAAGCGATCCACCTGCATGGGCTCACACTCCTCGGTAGCCTGGGATGGAGGGACAAACGTGACAGGCTCGGAGTCTGCTCGAACTCGACGGCGAAGCTCTCTCCTAGCGTCTATGCGGAGGGACAGGCTGATAACATCGTCCAAGCGTTCTGGAACCTCGCGGGAGAACAGTTCATCCTTGAATGAGTCATTGAGACACTCTAAAAAGCGAGCGATAAGGGCCTCGGTGTTCCATCCACAGGTAGCGGCCAGGGTACGGAACTGCACGGAGTAGTCTGCCACTGAACGCCTGCCCTGTTGAAGGCGCGCTAACAGTCGGGACGCCTCCTTGCCAAAAACAGACTGATCGAAGGTCTTGACCATCCCCTCCTTAAAGGAACTGAAGTCCGAGCAGCACGTGGCCTGTGACTCCCATACCGCAGTCCCCCAATCATGTGCTCTACCAGAAAGCAGGGATATGACATACGCCACCTTGGAGACATCTGATGTGTAGGTTCGAGCTTGAAGGGAAAACACCACCTCGCACTGAATAAGGAAAGCTTTGCAACTAGTAGGCTCACCGGAATACACGGGGGGGTTGTTCACTCTCGGCTCAGAGGAGGAAGCAGACGGGAGAGGCCCGGGAGGCGGTGAAGGGAATTCCTGTCGGGTGAGACGATCGAGACGACCCACTAAATCTGTGATCTGAGCCGACAAGGCCTCCACAGAGTGACGGGTGGAAGACAGTTCCATCTCATGATGGCCCAGCATCGCTCCTTGATGCTCCAAAGCCGCCTGCCAAGTTGAGCTCTCCGCTGGGTCCATTCTTGGTCGGTGTGTGGTGTCAGGACAGATGAGGACCCAAGAGCGGAATGAGGCTGAAGAATAGTGCTTTATTAAAGAGGACGACTTAGCGTCAAAAAAACAACAAAACCCCTCTGGGGGGGGGGGGGGGGGTCAGTCTTGACTTCACACTGCTCAGCGGGCAGGTCGTGCGCTCAGCCTCCGAGAACGCCAGGAGAGAGGGAGCAACAAATCCAAAACGGCAGGCAGGAGAATAGTCGGGCAGACAAGGGGTCAAGCGAGGTGCAGACAGGGCTGAGAACGGCGGGCAGTATCAGAGTCAAAAACAGTCCAGGTCGAAAACCAGAAGAGCGGTCCGAAATCCTCTGAGGGCAAAGCACAGGTTACACTAACTGGGCAGACAAACCAACCAGCGAACTGACCAGAACAGGACAGAACAGAACTGAAGCCAAACGCCAAAAGGTCACAGAACACACTGACAAGGATGGGTGAAAATCAAGCAGAATAAATAGGTTGAGTAATGAGATAGAGGGAACAGGTGCGTCAGGGGAGATCCACCCCTTCAGGACCTTATTTTTCTGTGTGGAAGTAAGCTGTTTTCTGTGAATGTTTAAGACAACATGCAGTAAATGGTAAGACTGTTTGCACTACAAACCAATGTGTTCATAATTCAGATAATATATTAAAATAATGTTGAGACACCAATTTGCATTCTCAAGCAGCAGAGCGAGCTGTTTTGTACAGCTAAAATAGCTGAAAGCGAATGGAACTGGAAGCCAGACTCATAACATTTATAAATGGCCATGCCTGCTCTTACGGGAAAAATAAGGTTGATACATTAATATAAACAAGAGAGACATCTATAATAACAATAGTTTTGATTGATCTGATTTCTGTATCTTAATAAATTCTGCATTAAACGAATTTCAGGGCTTTGTGTAGGTCATTACACCCCAACATCTACAACGTTTTAATTGGAAAAATAGTTTTACAGGGTTATAAAAATAACCTAATAATAACGTTCTGTATAAGTTCTGATTGTATTAAATCACGAAAGTGCTGACTCGGAGCAAGACCGTGATGGTTTAGGGTGCGATTTGGGACAGGGCCACTATTGTTCCAGTCGGGCGACACTTCCGCGTTCAGGAAAAAATTTGGAAATTCTAAAATGTATTGGCAGCGGTGGGATTCGAACCCACGCCATCGAAATGACTGGAGCCTAAATCCAGCGCCTTAGACCACTCGGCCACGCTACCATAAAACTACATATGCTACATATTAGCATACATAGCTAACATAATTACTCTCAAATAATTATTACATTACTTCGCGCTTAACAACTTCACGTTCTATTGTTAAGTGTCATAAGTTTCATTTAAGTGAAAAACACGAAAACATCCGCTCGGTTTGGTTTGCAGGCAACCAGAACTGGATGAGCAGGTCTGTTCTTCATCACAGTGGCTACGTGCAGCTAGCAGTGGAGCACTGCCCTGCCCCCACAACTCGCGATTCTACTATGGCCAAGGCCCCTCTAATGAATATTAATTACTTGACGTGACGTTCATCTAGTGCGATCATTTGATTTGATTTTGGAATGTGGCGCTTTTGAAGGCTTGGCTTATAAATATTTATTTACAGGAAACGTCAGCATGAATAACTTAATATTCATGAGCCATGCCCCTGCCTTTAGTAGGATTCGAAACATTACGCTGAAATTGATTAACATCATGCGCTCCCCATAAAAAGGCCACGTGATTGACCATGGCACATGGCTGTCTTCGAAAAATATTTTGACGTTTTATTCCTTATACAAATTTGTTTTGTGTATTACTTCCATATAATCAGATACATTCATGTATTTTTGATAAAGACCACTAGAGGGCTGAATAAGCAGCTTTGACGTTGTGATGAGTTATGGCGAAGGGTGTTGTTCCTTGGAGATATGCGCGGTTGGAGGAATCAACACGAGGGAACATTGCTTGCTTTCCAGGACACGTAGTACACATTTGTGCAGAGGCACAGTAAACCTGTCACTGTGCAGTGTGCTTGAGAAACTGCCGCAGCTGAAACTTCCGTTCAAACGCGCAATTCATTGTTGAATTGGCTTCCTTTTTAGAAAGGGTTTAAATATCTGTTTACTGTTGTCGTTATGTCTTCATTCTAGCAGCTTTATTGATTCGAGAGTAAGGTATGCTACTTGCACTTTTGATTATTCTTTATTGTAGTCTGTATTGTTTACACCTTGAGCTGTTATGCGTTTTTGGTTTGAGTAATTTGCTACAAATTGCATTCGATAAATGTAAATTGTAAGCTTGAAATGAATGACGTTGCATTTTAACGTATTTAAATGAAATGAGTTTGCTATTGCAATCCTGTGTTTTAAGGTTATTTGGCACAACAACTGTTTGATGGGTCAATGGAATGCATGAACAGGAACAGGTTTATCTCGGACTGACATTAACGAATACCTTCACAATTTGACCAACGTTCTGGATCATTTGTTCTTCGTTCATCTAAAACAACAACAACAAAAACTGATTTTTCTATTTATTGCAATGCTTCTGCTGGTGTAGCAGTATTTGACATATATTCTAATGTGCTTGTTTGTAGTTTTGGTGCACAGCACAGTGGGACATCATGGCTGACGAGGAGCTCATGTTTAGTATGGAGGAGCTGGTGGGAAGTGCTCGGGATGGACCTAGGAATGGATGTTCTGAAAGTACACAGTCTTTCCAAGATTCCAATGCAAGCGATGATGAAGATGACTTCCGTATCTGCCCCATCACTGACGACCCCATAAGCCCAACCAAAGGTTGCTTTAATTACCAAAAGAACGTCATTTGCAACCAGCAGCTTTCAAATTCGTTGCCCAAAAACTCTTTCACGTACAGGGTGAGTCTTTCCCAGTTAATCTGCAGCTGTAACACTTTACTGAAAAAATTTCTTCTGCTAGATTTTGAGTATAGCCATATGTGTAAAATACAGCATGACTTCCAGTGCCATATTTATTTTATAAGACTGTTACTACATAGTAAAAATATTAAGGACACAAACATTCATTACAATGTTATTGTATTAAGCCAATACATTGAGAAGCATCTTCCTAGACAAATGTACTCCCTAGCTTGTAAACAAAAGCTATTTTTGGACCAGCATACCAGTATTTGTTCTATATCTGTAGTACACAGCATGTTTATTGTGTGTAGTATAAGAATTTTATGGTACTTGCTTACATTTTTTTTTACAAAAGAATTACAGATTTACAAAAAGGTGCAGTATACAGCAGTTGTGCTAAATGGTGGTAAATGCCTCTGAAACAAATTACATAGGAAAAGGTGTAATAGGTTTTTATTTTTGAATTACAAATTATTAAAATAGTCGTGAGAACAATGTGGCATACTAGTGTTTGAAACATTCATCATTGCTTAATGCACAATGTTTCACAGACTATTTCATACGGTTACAAATCTTACTATTACAGTAGCTACGTTTTACATCATAGATGAATACATTGTGTGTTTTAGCATGACTGTAATGCTGTATCATTATCCAGAACTGGAACTATCCATTTCATAATCCTATTTTGGTGGTAATCCAACAATGTCCTTATCTTGTTTATGTCCACTTAGACAATGACCTCTCTGTAATGGTGAGAGAGACTGCCTGTACCACAGAGAACTACTGAAGGAATGTTTTTTCTTAACCACAGAGTTTTTTTGCTTTGTCACCAAGAGAAGCAGTGAACTAATATGCAGTATGCAAAAATAGTTTTCTCCATCTCCGTGACACACTAACTTCCATATATGGAGCTCTCTCAAGCTCTCACGATGGGACTTCCTTGATCTCATGTACTGTAATTATTACTGTAAATAAGTCAGATTGCCTTTCTACTAATATTTTTGTGCTTAAAAAAAGTGGGTCTTGTCTATTCCTTCAATATAGAACAAAAATGAACCCGAGCAGGATGGGCACTCTGTCAGGGTTGGCTCTTTAACTGAGAAAGGCCGGGTATGTTTAGAAACGTTTCAGTTTCTACCCTTCCACTTTACTTTTTTTTCTCTCCCAGAATTTGTTTACCCCTCTTACCCTGAGTCATTGTAGCATCTAGGCTGGAATACACACTCTTTCAATATTTCTCCTATCACCTTATTTTCCCTTTCATTCCTTGCATTTGCTCACTGTAAAAATAATATCTATAATGGTTGCAAAGAATGTGTGTCTGATGCCGTACAGACAATAATATTTTTACATTTTACTTTATAGTTTATAAATGCATTTTAGATATCTATTAATATCTAGTGTTTTTGTAACCTAGCATAGTAAGACTTTCTACTTCAATAGAAATAAAAAAAAAAACAAGTTAAGAAACTACCAATGCAAATACTGTTCATGTCTAATATTAATATGGGCATTAACATTTTTGTTTTAAAAATTATGAATTTTTATATTTACGTGCGTACTCTTTAGGAGATGCCCATGGCTTATGGATAGCTATGTCACGCTATGTCTTATGACACATGGATAATGTTTCCATACTTACAGGGTTCCCTGTAAAGACGAGCCCACACTTTGGTGGCATCTGATGTATATTATTACTCGCCATCTCACTGACCTTTCGAAAAGAAATAAATAATTTGCTGAATGTACTTGTCCACAGGATCTATGTTTACTGGTTATTTTGAGATAATTTGTCATGTATTCCGCACTTCAGTGTTACTTCACTGATGATGCTTGGTCCATGATGAGATTAGTACTAGTACAGTAAACTATATCTCTTACAGCTGTTATTTAGAATTTGCAAAGCACAAAGTTCAGGAAATAACCAAATAATAGCCTGGTGTTTGCTCCTGACAAATGCTTACCAAGATCACATAACAGCAACTTTTTGTTGGAGTAAACCTACCTGTCCAACAGGAATGGGAATCAAGGAATGTAACCGATCTTGTTCCAATTCTGATTCCTGAAGGGAACAAGGTGTCTTGATAACCATTTTTTTGATGGCATTTCTTACTTTTTTTTTTTTAAATACTGGGATCCATAACTTAATGTCTACTGAATGCTCTCAGAATTGATTCAAGCTTTTCTTTGTCCTTTTATTCTTGCATGACCATTATTGCAGCATACCGATTTTCCTCCAGCACCTACCTTCCTTTTCCCAACCATTGCTTTGTGCTTGCACACCACCCTAAAATATGATGTGGATCTTCCATTTGAAGTTTTTCAAACAATTTAAATTTCTTTTGGTCAGGCAACTTGGAAACATGCTATTGAGAAAGCTAAAGCCATGCCAGATCCTTGGGCTGAGTTCCATCTGGAAGAAATTGAGAAAGAGCGCTGCACTCGATACAGGTGAGTGAAAGCGAGGCCTTTTGAATTGTTAACCTACTGCTCAAGGAGTGGAGGTTTGAATCCATCAAGAGGCAACACATAAGCCATGTTAGAGAGGTTAATTTGAATCTTTAGACAGCCAAGCTACAAGCTAGGTCAAGCTATTCTTTTGGAAAATAATTGACATTTTTGAGAGAAATAGTGGCAGTGTGCCGATTTTTGTTTATTGACTGGCCAGATGCTTGATTATATGAAACCCTTCACTAAGTTTTTGGATGTGCACACATTACACTCTCTTCCTACACTACAGCCTACCAGCAAAAAGCATCTCTGGGTTTAAACGTTCCAAACCCATAAGACTTTCATTCATCTTTAAAACACAATTGAAATTCCATTTAAAAAGTCCACACGACCAAACCCTTGGTGGTTTAAAAAGTTCATAAAGCGATTGTGGTTGTAATCCATAAGATCCAGAGACATGTCTTTTATATGATGAACTGATTTAATTTAGCATATTGATCAATTCGCATACATTGGAGCATAATAAATATGGTAAACAGAAGCTCAGCTGTACTTGCTTGATGCACGAGAACAAACCTGAGAAATTACTGAACTTTGGTGTTTTCCTGTTACCAGTCTTAAGATTTTACCACTATGCTGCCACCTAACAGACACCTGACACAACTCTAAATCATTCTTGAATGATTTCAGAACATGTCATTGCATAAGAGACACTGTAAGGATGATATCAGTTGGACACAAAAATTAGATCCGCTCCTCGATCCTAGAGCCTAATTTTAAACATTTGTAACTTCACACCTCTAAAATATCCCCTGACTTCCAGCCAATTGCTGAGTGTGCCATTAAACAACTATGTTTGGTGGCCCCGGTCTGCATGGTACACAGTGTTCTGGTTGTTCTGGGGGAAAAAAGCAGCACTTAGTTGTGTAAATATTGGGCGTTTGCTTTCCGGCTGTGTCCATTGTGCAGTATCTGCTCCATTAACTCTTTTTATTAACTACCCTAATGAAGACAAATAATCACTTTTGTGTATTTTGGTTTCTTCACAATGTAGAAATATTTTTTTTAAGGGTAAATTGTGTTTACATTTGCATCTCCATGTAGCCAAATAGTTTGAGGCTAATTTCTAGTTGCTGCTGTGAAAAAGGTTTGATAACTACTTCCTGAGAGTGATTGATTTGTAAACGTGTGTTCTTGCTCTTTAGATTCAATGCGATTACTGGTGAATGGGCAAAAGATGACATATTTATCAAGGTTTCCTCTCAGGTATTTTGGCATAATAATACAATTTTTTTTTGTGTCAGTAACAACAACATTAATGTGTTAATACTTATTATTTATGTATATATATATTTAAATGTATTTATTTTATTCTATTTCTTTCACAGCCATTTGGAAAAGGAGCAATGAGGGAATGCTACAGAGCGTAAGTCAAGCCAATTTAAGCATACAGTTTATACACTAGACTAGATAAATATAACCTAATGAGTATTGGTTTTAAGTAAAAAAAAAAAAAAAGTAAAAAAAACATTGTACCATTTCTTGTAAAGTATTTCATTTTTGTAGTTAATTAAAAAAAAAAAGTACAACTATTCCATCTAATTGTTCAATTGCTGTCAAAATGGCACATTATAATATTAAAAGCATTAGAAAATTATATTATAATAGTTTTACACTGCATGACAGTACTGACGCTGCTTGACACTCTTGTACTTTTGAAGGCACATTCACCACAATAACCAGCCTATCAACATTTAATTTCAAATATTTATTATGCTTTATAACAATTTTTTTTTAAATGCTTTAGTGGTATGTCTTCCATTTTTCAAGTGGTAATTTTACAGCTCTCATCTTGGTTTAAAAGTGTTTTGTTCTTTTTTGACCTGTGGCTTTGTTGTCTTTCATTCACAGGAAGAAGTTGTCTAACTTTTCCCACAGCAGCAACTGGAAATCGGCCTCAAACTACGTGGCTAAGAGATACATGGACACCGTGGACAGAACTGTTTACTTTGAGGATGTGAAGTTACAAATGGTGGCTAAATTATGGGGCGAGGAGTTCAATCGCTACAGGCCTCCCAAAAAGGTACTACTTCATTGGATATTGTTTGTTCAGAAAACATTGAAATTTTTATTGTGTGTAAACTAGGTTTGAACAATCACCCCAGATATGAATTATATACTTATTTAATGTATTCCATCATTATTAGGTTGACATCATGCAGATGTGTGTTGTGGAAATGACTAGTCGGCCTGGGAGCCCTTTGTTTCACCTGGAACACTACATTGAGGGGAAGTACACAAAGTACAACTCCAACTCTGGTTTTGTGAGGGACGATAACATACGGCTTACTCCCCAGGTGTATTGTTAAAGACGTAACAAATCTGAATCTGTTGTCTCAGTCAAATGATGTGTGATTATTTATTGGCAATTATTCTTTTGTGGCTTTAGGCATTCAGTCATTTCACATTTGAGCGCTCTGGACACCAACTGATAGTGGTGGACATTCAGGGTGTTGGGGACCTTTACACAGACCCTCAGATCCACACTGAGAAGGGGACCGACTTTGGAGATGGCAACCTAGGTATTTATCAACATCCTGCATTCTTTTTCTCCTTAGAAACTTGATTTGTCTTAAGGTTGGCTAATGTAAGCATGATAAAAATGTGTAATTATTATCTGTGGGTTTGTTTCAGGTGTGCGTGGCATGGCTCTTTTCTTCCACTCTCACCTGTGTAATAAGATCTGTAGGAGTATGAGCCTCACTCGCTTTGACCTGTCCCCTTCTGAAATTGCACGATTGGACCGCACCAACAAAATGCTGGTTTGTATCGGATAATAATAATTAAAAAAAATCTTTATGTAAGTGTAGTCAGTGCTTGATGGTTTTCCTTGATGGTTTGAATTACAGAATGAGAGAATTTTGAATGACCGAACATTTTGATTGGATAAAATTGTTTGGGTCCAATGTAGTGTTGTTAAAAGTGATAATGTGTTAATGTTCGGTACTGAAATTTAAAAAATGTCAATTTCCTGCTAAGATTTGATCGCTGCTGAGCAAATTCTTAAACGGCACTGATTGGTCATTGTGTTCATGCGCTCATCAGATATGTCTGTGATTGTTTTCAATGATCATTGCTTCACGCTCTTTGCCAAGTGCTCACATAGAAACACATGAGAAACTCTATGGGTATTGATGGAACTAACCATAGTTGCTTTTAGGAAACGCACGCCTGATCAGGCCTACAGAGTAAAATTATCGCTTGGCACTGCATTCACAAACTGTTGCAACTCTTTATTCATTTCTGCAGGTTTTCTAAATAAATTCTTTTTTCTAAGCAGCAGTCAGCTCAGACTGTCGTCCGTGGATGTGAAGAGCATTGTGGTTCGCCCAGGGTCCGGACGACCTCTCTCGGCCACACACCTGTGCTCCTCTCCCGGCTCTCTGAGACTTCCTTGGTTGATGAAAGCAGTGACACAGACTCTGTTCCCTGTTCTCCACTTACTTCGGGCATCTCCGCAGGCCGATCATCCATGGGTAATACTATACTAACCTGGTACTATGTGTGAATGCACCTGAGGGACCCAGCAGAGTAATATCGGATCCCTTTTAAAGGGGTCATCGGATGTCCATTTTGATATGATTCTTTAGGGTCTTAATTAAAATTCTGTAACATAGTTTGGTTAAAATTTCTCAGTGGTAGTGCAAAAAAAAAAAACTTTTTTTACTTTTTCAAAAAATGCTCTTTTCAGGGCAAGCTGTTTTGTAGCATTTTCCTTTAAATGCAAATGAGATCTGCTGACCCCGCCCCTCTCTTCTGAGCTGCTTTCAGAGAGACTGTTTACTTTAGCCGCATTCATCATGAAACTTGCTAATTGGCATATTATTAGGAAATGCAATTTGCAAAGATTCATTAAAAAAAAACGTATACTCACTTTTCCCGTAGCTGAAGCTGGATCGCGACTGATGAGTGCGAACATAGACGCATTTAGGTAGATCGGTGGCGCATTCCCTTCAGAAACAAACTGTGTCTTCAGCGGCTCAGATGTAGGGAGTAAATGACGACTGCTATGTTTTTATTACATCAACAACAGAACGCCTCAATCACTTTGGAAACATTCTATTTTCTATGTAGGTAATAATACTAGATTACTAGATAAGTATACAGTCACAACCTATTTGAATGGAGAAAGACTGAAAGGATAAAAAAGTTGGTATTAAAAAAAACATCTATAGTGAGCCATACAGTCTGACAACAATGGTATCATACATTTAGGTATCAAAACCTAAAGATTTAGTTAAAGATATTAATACAGTTGTCAATCTCTTCCACATACTGTCTATGGTTATATGAATGTGTTACAGTTACCCCCAACTTGAGAAAACAGACAAAATAATGAATGACATCTCTTATGGTCTGTTGGCTGTCAGGATGTTGTAACCATCTTGAAACACTTTTTCAAATATAAATATTTGTACAGTAAAGTACAAGAAGTCCTTCCACTTGTTGTCAGCTGGCCGAGAACTTAAGTAGACCTTTGACTGGCTGGTTGTGATGTTACTAAAATTACCAGTTCTTTTCACTGGGAAAGCATAAATGGATATTCAGTGCATTTGGCTATTTTTAGACCGAACGTTCTCTGTACTTTCAAAATGCTTAATAGTTTAGTGTGTTGTTTGACACTTATAAAGCAAAAATCCAGAATCATCCTTTTGTATTTTGATACTAATATGGATAACAGAAAACGGTAGTTAAAATAAGGGTTTCCTTTAAACATGAATTTCTGCAGCAGTGTGGCTTATCTAAATATAGCCATATTTTAATTTCCCTATAGACAGAATAGTAACTATGGGAATAAGTGCTTGTTTTCCTTAATGCACAATTATGTTCTTGCCAAGAGTATGATACACGTTGATGGTGTATCTATGGCTTACTGCATGAATATTAATTAGCTGTTGTTGAAGTTGCTAGGTAACCTGGGCCAGTGTGGAACACCACTGATCTGTATTTATTATAGATCAGTGTACACCACCCTTTCATTGTTTTGTTTAGAATTATAAGCAAACACATCCTAACTTGCATATACAGCCATGGCCAAAAATATGTGCACCCTTGGTAAATATGATTAAGGAAGGCTTTGAAAATTCATCTGCATTGTTAATCCTTTTGATCTTTTATTAAAAGAATTAACAAAAATGTATCCTTTCATTGGATAATAAGAATTTAAAATGGGGGGAAATATCATTATGAAATAAAGGTTTTTCTGAAGAACAGAACCTCATCAGGCATTATAGGAGAAAGTTTAGACCTGTTAAACTTTCAAAAAAGTTGAATAAAAGGTGCCGTTAATTGTCAAATGTGTATTAGAGAAAAAACGTTATTTCATAATGATATTTCCCCCCATTTTAAATTCTTATTATCCAATGAAAGGATACATTTTTGTTAATTCTTTTAATAAAAGATCAAAAGGATGCAGATTAATTTTCACAGCCGCCTTTGACCATATTTACCAAGGTGCCGATATTTTTGGCCATGACCGTATAAGGCTTCAGTGGAGTATATACTTGTTTGAAACATCAAAACTGTCATGTTGAGTATTTAATATTACGATCGGAAACAGCATTAACAAATGTGTTCAAGCAATTAATATCAACAGCATTCTGATTGGTAGTTTTATATATTCTGTTCAATTAATACACAATAATTTTTTTCTCAATTCATGTATACAAATTAAACCAACCACAACAAATTTTATTTGTGAATTTCGTCCTCTTACTTGACAGCTCTTCGAACATTCTAGCTGAAATGTAAAGCTTGTGCTCGTATGCCAAGCTCATACAGATTTAGCACTGCATTTCTTTGTTTTTGGACAATTGAGCGTTCATTTTATTCATGTCACCACTACTATGTCTTTCTATCTATGTGTGTTTACAGGCTGGTCATTCATGAATGAAATGAATGAGGCACATCGAGCTAACGCAGATCACAAGGTCAGTTTATGAAGAAGAATATATATCCACCATTAAGAGTGACATTTAATTCAATGATATTTTGTGGAAATGTAAGTTGATTTTAGCAGCAATGCAAAGCTGTTTTGTACTGTGAACCGTACTTGCGTTAACAGGATTCAGAGAATGGAGGAGACAGTGGATGCCCCAGTGAAAAACGCAGTGAAGGAGACTTAGTTGAACATCACAGTCAGGTACAGATTATCAACTGGCTAGACAATGCAAATTAAAAATGTATTATATCAAAACATTATTTGTATCTGGCACAAAAACAGTGAAGGTTTTTGATGATTGAGCCATTTCTTTGAGGGTGTCAGACTTAAACCCAAGTAAATACAGAACATTTTAAACTGAACTAAGAATTTAAAATGGTGTATTTAAATAAGAAATTTAAATGCAAAGCTAATCTTGCTTGTTTTCTTTGTTACTCCCCCGGCAATGTTTCCTTTCTGTTAGAGTGCATTATAAACTTCTTGTTGTAGTGTGCTATGCCTAAATGCAACATGAAATGCAGCAGCCATTTGGTCTCCTGAGATTCGTGATGATAGGTTTTTACACCATTGTTTAGGGTCGTCCCTACTACAACGGACATTACTCAGAATCGGATGAGGACAGTGTTCGTCGGGTAACTACAAAACTATTGATGAACTCCCTGTATCTAATCATGATAGTCACCCATCACCCATTGATTCCTAATCTGTTTTCTTCTCATAGATCATTGATAGAGTGGTGCCCTTCTGTGATCCACCTGTTATCTAAACCTCTAAACCTTTTCATCTCATTCTTCTTTCATTTAATGTCTAACCCTAATCTCATCTCACTTTCATACTCTTACCGGTGGCAAGATCTCCTTTCCCACAAACCCATATGTAGGGTTCTCATGTTAATGTCAGGGATTTTGAATGGCATGTAAAACTCAATGAAATGTGTGTAGTTGTTCTCTGAAAAAAAAAATTTAATTGACTAGCAATTGCTTTGAAGTCTTTAGAAATGACTTTCAAAATTCCTAGTAATCATGAATACCTATGTCCATAACTGTGAGAACCCTGCGTGTGATTTCCTGCATGCATTGCTTTTTCTGTGCAGCTATATTTAAAGTGTTTGCTTTTCTGGTTTTCCTAAAAAATGTTAGTTCTACTGCTTCTCATAGAAATGTTTTAGATTTAAAGTGGTTACATATAAAAGCAGTTTTTCAAATGACAATCTGTTTTCATTGACAATACAAGAACAATTCTCAGATCAGCTATGCACTCTATTTGATGTCACAACAGACCAATATCATAAGCTGATGTAAATGTAAATTTGGAAGATGTAAATTTAACTTGTGTGCAAAATTGAAATATTGCATACAACATTTGCGAATAAGCACGGATTCCATCCAATGAGTCACAGAGATCAAAATCGTCACTTCCTGATAAACTGGCACTACATATAAAACTAAGAAAAGTAGAAGCCACTGAATATAATAATTTCATATATAATAAATTACTTGAGCGAGCAGATAAAAAAACGTAAATGTGGTCGTTGCTTTCGGAGTGGGATGCCTGCTGTTTGTGAACGCAGTCATGTAAGACCATAATACAGGAATACTTTGATGATAGACTTTTCTCAGGGATTTCAGAATGACCATAAAATTTCAGATGCTATGGGACGAGATCGGTCTGCTGGTTAGTCTGGTTTTGCCATCCCACAGCACAAAGTCACATGACTCATTCGTAATCCTTTTTCGCACAAGTCTAAAACCACCTCAAGCGAGCGTAAAAACATTTTTTTACGCAAAAAGGCATTTTTTTTTTTTTAGTTTCTAATGCAGTACTTAAAAATGTGCATAAAAGCAGGGTGATGGAAACCCAGCTAATAATGATGCATTTTTTTGCCAGTCATTACTCTGTTTGCTTAATAATATACTTTTTCTTTTGTATCTCTCAGCTGACAGATGAAAAATGGAGTTTTTACCATTCATCTCGCTCCCACATACACAGACCCTCCTGTGTGGCAATGGAAGTAGAGAGACTTAACACTATGCTTCTCGAAAAGAAAATTGGTCAATCCATCCTAGGCAAGGTAAGAAACTGTGTTTTATAAACCTGATCTTGAAATGAACTGACAATATAAAATGATTCCTTTATTTAAACAACAAAAAATATTTAAAATTGAGAGATTACTGTCCCTCTAATCAAAGTCTACGCAAACAAAACTTTGAAGATCCAAAAACATCTGAAAGGTGGTTTAAAACTAATCCATATTGAATAAAGCAGTTTATTCAAAGCCTTCTGAATAGATATGTTTGCTTTATATGATACAGAAGCTCAGATGTGCTTGTCACATGCTATAATGTACATTTAAGCTTCCAATTTTAGCATAATTGATGTGCTCTATTTATTTGTTTCGTTATTGTCAGGGTTAATAAAAGTTAACCTGAATGAAATCTGTTAATCATATAAAGCGATTGTATTTCTTCACAAGACTTGGATTAAACCACACCATTCATTTTTGGATTAGTTTTACAATGCATTTATGACCTCTTATGCTCTCCAGAATTATGGTTGTGCAGGCTTTCAATAGAGGGACCGAAACCACTCAGGTTTCTTCATTTGAGTTTTGAAGATGAACAGAATGGGTTTTGAATCACATGAGGGTAAGTAGATAAGGAAAAAAAAAAAAAATTTTTGTGTGAACTTTTCCTTTAAGGTTCATCTAGCCGTGGTTAACTACCATGAGGGCGGGCGCTTCTGTGAGAAGGATGAACCATGGGACCAGCTTTCTGCAATGTACCATTTGGAAAGGGCTGCCATGTGTGGGGAGCTTGAGGCCATAGTTGCCCTTGGCCAATGTTACCTTCAGCTGCCACATCACATTCTACCAGAAATCGAATTAGAGGTGCTTTCTTTTACTAATTATCTTGTTGTGTTTCTAATTATCTTTTTTGGTGGTCCTGCTTATCTTCTTCTGTCATATCCGTGTTGTTTCATCTCAGGCATCTGAGGAAAACAGCAAGAAGGGTTTCCGCTTTCTGCTGCAGGGTGCTGAGGCAGGAGACCGGCAGAGTATGATTCTAGTAGCACGAGCATTCGACACGGGTTTGAGCCTCCCTTCTGATAGGTGAGAAACGCATTGATAAGTTTTTTTCTTTTTGGACCAAGATGTGTTTAGAGCTGAAACTTTCATTTTGGACTTTAAAAATGCAGGGTTATGGACTGGAAACAAGCCGTGCACTGGTATGACTCTGCCCTTAAGATGACAGACTACGATGAGGGGGGAGAGTTTGATGGGATAAAGGATGAGCCGCGCTACCTTCTGTTGGCACGATTGGCTGAGATGTACCAGGAGGGAGGGCACAACCTGGATGCAGACCCTCAAAGAGCAGGTGAGTGTTTCTCGGGAACTCTTGAAATGACAAACACAGGTTAGTGTAGGGATCTTGGCTCCTTTACAGTATCATGGCAGTTTTGCTTTCTAAATGTGTCCTGAATTTGTTGTAACAGTTTAAATTGGAATTGTATACATGTGTGAGTTATAATGTCTTTATATTTTGTAGGTGATCTTTTCAATGAGGCTGCTGATGCAGCTATGGAGGCCATGAAGGGCAGACTGGCCAATCAGTACTACATGAAAGCAGAGGAAGCATGGTCTTTTATGGAAGAATGAAAGTGCTGGTGTGGAAAAAAGCATGAAAACGGTTCCTATTGTTCACACAGCCTCTGTTTACATGCTGTTTTCAATGCCTTGTTTTCCTTGGGTCCCTTTGACTTAAGCGAAGTAATGTTGATATTAGATCAGTTTTCTAATGAATGAGACAAGGGCATGTGCTGATTCCAGATCAGTGGTATACTGAGGTGCTAAATATGCATACTATCCTGGTTCATTTTTAAACGAGAACAGTTGCACTGTCTGCAGACTTGTTCAAGTTGTTTGATGGGAATACTTGTATTACTTGGCAATAATTTATTTCTCTTGTTTCTAAAAGAACAAAAGGATGCATCTTTAATAAACATGTTGTGACTGTTGTGAAAAAAAAATAACATTACTGATGATTGATCTTCTGTAAAATTTATTGTTAGTATTGTCTTAGAATATTAAGCATCAATATCTATTGCTGAGTTTTTAACTTGTTCTGTTTTGACTGTTAAAAAACTTTCATAATTTATCATAATCAAGAAGTGCAAAAGTGAGTGTGATCATTTTTTTTAAAGGTTATTTTCAAAGGGTGACAAGATTACAAAGAAACAATAAAATTATTTTTTAAAAATGGCTCATTACACATTGTTTAGCCCGAATTTTATGTTGTTTTTTTAGTTTATACTGAGACGCCGGGCAAAATTAGTTTTTATTTATTTTATTTTTTTAAGTTTTCTTCTTTTTACAATTTTGAAAGTGGTGTATTATAGCAATCCCTGTAAATATCTTATTTGACTATGCATTACAGAGACCTATAGGACCTACTTGCTAAATTCTGCCTCAATAATTAATTTTGGAGTGAAATAAAATTAGGTTTAGAGTCAATTACAAACTTTTAGCCTAAACCTAACTGTACTAAACGCCTAGGTTTATGTTTAATATTATTACAATAGGACCAAATACTGACGCTTGCCTTTTCTGTATATTTTGTAATAATTTAATGTATTGTATATTAATTTATCCATGTTTATGTTCTTTACTGTACACAGGTAGGTCCTTTATTTGATCTAAATTTGTATTACGTCTTTTACTCCCGATGTACACCACAATATTGGATTTGTTACTGTAAATTATACAATAATTAAAAATAAAGGGAAAACCCTGAATATTGTATTATAATATACACTAATGTATTTTAAATAGGATACTTAAGTGATTTTGTGTTGCCATAATACTATTTGGGCGCACGAACAGCTTCACTAGTTTTTCATACTCATGGCAATATTGCTTCCGCCGTCTTGAGCTTAGGGCGGATCGTATCTAGTTTAAAAGAGCGGTTGCACATTTAACGTGATTTAATTGGCCACCTTTTCTGTCGGGTTGTGTCGACACAAAATCCTATTGGCTATGAAAGTAGAAAGTATTACTACTGACCAACCAGAAGCCTTCGCGCGGAATTTTGAATGGTTTTCAAACACTGGTAGGTATCCGTCTTATATCCCTCCGCCGATTGACAAAGAAAATAGTTCTTCATTTTTATAATGCATTACACGCTTAATTAACCATTTAACAAGGCTCCAGTACACTGGCTCCATCTTTTATGCGACATTATATTATATCTGTGTAAAAAACTAGCAGTTGTTTAGATTTTTTCGCGGAGGGATATATGCCGTCAGTCAAGACGGAAACACGCGCTGATGTTTGGTAGTAACGTAGTTTGAGTTAGTTACGGCGGGAGCCAACTGGACAGTTATCTAAATGCTGGATTAAACTAGTTTTAAAAGCCGGGGTTAGACATCGATGGAATATATTTGATCGTTTTTATATACGCAACCTCAGGTAACGTTAAGTTAAATCCTCGATTATTTTCATTTCAAGGATACAAAGGAACTTCTCAAACATTATTGACGCATTGTGCTATCGACAGATGCGTAACAGTTAGTTACAATTAACAAAACAAATCGGTAACATTATTTTCAGTGAATGTGGTCAACACTTTTTGTTGTTGTAAATGTTGATTTATTTCTGAGCTTTTTGCATGTTGTGTAAGGTTAGTGTTTTAAATGCCGTTGGCCATGTGCTGATCTCGTGTCTTCAATTATGAATGTGATCGAAAAATGTTAATATTATCCATTAATTCATAATACCGTATATATTAATGTAGATGTTGATGTCTAAACATGGTTTTTTATTGTATAGTAACTTTATATTGTATTTAACATCAATGATGATATTCGAGATAGATTTCCATGAAACATTACAGTGAATATTGCATTTACGTCGATGAAAAATTCACACCAGTCACGGTTTTTTGTTGTTTTTGTTTTCTAAATAAGGTAAGTTGATTTGAAATGCCTTTGCTTGGAAAGATCGTGGTGATCAAAAGAAATGGAGGAGATGGCACTGAATTTCCCCTCACAGCGTCCTGTTTGTTCGGAAGGTCAGTAACACTCTTTGTAATCATAACTCAACGTTATATGGCTGTGAAGGTTTTTACTTAAAGTTATGCCAAGTTAAATGCAGAGGTGCATGGTAAAATGAATAAAAAGTATAAGACTACTATTATAAAACATGCACACAATCACTGCAAGTAAAATTTAAGTGCAATTGCTTAAAAAGATTAACATTTTGTCATCATCTTAATTGCAATTGATACAAAGAACTATAAATATTTGGGGCATGCGCTGTTCAGCTCGATTGCTGCCAGGCGGGCTTTTCATTGATGTCAAATTTGACGCAGCAACCACTTTAGCCAATCAGAATATGTTACTCTAAATGACATGCGTTCATGCTCATTGACGGAGTATAACTCCTGTATGAGTCTTTGTTAAAATTATAGATCTGTTATGCAAAATAGAAGAAAATAAAGTGTTATTATCAGTGGAAGTACACTTAGAAAAAAACATAAAGAAGCACTGATGTCTTTTTTTATTATTATATAATCATTTTGATGGAACTCAACTTTCAACCAACCTGAATTGATGTTTAAACATTTTTAAATATGCCTGTTTTAGTGTGTATAATAAAAAAAAATTGAACAACAAATGATTAATGTATACTTTGAGTGAGTAATGATGTATATTTGAGTATTGTGTAGTTGAACTAGAATGACCCAATAAATCTGAGAGAGATCCATGTCTTTGATGTCTTACACTACATATCATATTTCATATTTACCAGTAAGGCAAATGGGCATAGTTCTAATGTGGACTCTTTTTATTGCTTTAGGAAGCTGGACTGTGATATTCGGATTCAGCTGCCGCAGGTGTCTAAAGAGCATTGCAAAATTGAGCTGAATGAGAACAAGGAGGTAATTATATTTTTGTTAAACTAAGTTTAACGTCTTGTTTTTGAAAAATGTTTATTTACACAAATGACTATGGCTATTTATTTATTGACTTGTATCTCTTGTTTAAGCTCATTTTGACCAATTTGAGCTCTGTGAACCCCACACGTATTAATGGACAAGCTCTTAATCAATCAGAACGTTTAAAGCATGGTGATCTCATCACAATCATTGATCGTTCTTTCAGGTGAGTCAGATGTTTATTGATATTAGTTCAATGCTGGGAAATAAGTCTTTCTTGGACAATCCTTGTTAAGTAGAATTTGTTTTATGTGTTCTGTTCTTGTCAAAATGTCAGGTTTGAGTACCCACCTCCTAAGACACCGAAGAAGACGCTGTCCACACCTGGAAAAGACAAAGCAGTTCAGGTGTGTGCTTTATGCAAGTCTTGCGAGACAGATGATTGGTATTTTTTATTCATTTATTATTTTTCTTTGTTTAATTGTTTCTTTTTTCCTATAGGCTTTGCAGGAGCAGCAGGAAAAAAGCACACCTGTTCCTGTGGACAAGAGGAAGTCAGAGCATTCGTTTGGTTAGTGATCATGAGATTTGAGGCTTTATCCTGTTTCTGTTGTATTAGAAGTAGAATAATATTAATATTAATTACTATTGTTTTTAAAATGATTTCATATCAATGATGGTTATGTGTACTGTATTTACAGACACTTGTTTAAAAGATGGGTCAAATTTGCCACCATCTGTGGAACAAACTTTTGAGACTGAACCAGAAGGCAGCAAACTTAAAAAAGACAGTATGTCACCTTTTTGTGAGCTGTACCAAATGGTCAAACAGGACCTTGCTGCAAAATCACCATGGAAGTCTGAGCTACCAAAAACACCTCTTGCAAGACCTCAGGTTGGTCACGAGAAAGTTCTTGCTGCAGATGTTAAAAGTAGTCCGATACCAGTCCCAACCACATCTACCAAGAAGCGAAGATCTTCGAAATCCAAATCTGAAGATTCAACTGGACCAGCTCTTATTCAGAGCTCATTGAATGCAAATGTGGAAGAAAAACCCACTGAAGATATGCCATCTGTAGGGCCCAGTACCCCCTCAGTGACGGAGAAAAATATAACTCCTGTCTCCCAGAAGAAGAGAACACCCTTGAAATCACCTCAGAAGTTCAGTGCTGATGACGTAGTCCAGCAGATTGTCAAAGAGCCACAGCCTGAAGAGAAAACTCCTAAATCCCCAAAAGGAAGGAGAAGTGGTGGATCACAGAATCAAAGCCTTTCTCATCAAATACCCTCAGTCGAGCCTCAGACTCCAGGCTCTGAGGATAAAAACACTGAAGTGAAAATGTCACAGAGAACATCTCCAAGAGCAAATGCTGGCAAAAGGTTTCAAGTCCAAGATGTTCTGCCTGAAATTACGGCTACCACATCAGCTTCTAAGAAGCAAGGTGAGATGGCTTGATTTTCTCCTTATTGATTAATTTGTAGCGTATTAGAAGTGTCTGCATTCTGAATTCCGCATTTAGGAAAATGTTGCAAATATATGTGCCTATTTAAGTCATATTCATCATTCTTTTGTTTTGTCCTACAGATGACACTTCAGGTAATGAGCTATGTGATGGTAATGAATCTTACAATGAAGTAACCATTCCAAAATCAAAGAAAAAGCGAGTGTCCTTTGGTGGTCAGTTAAGCCCAGAGCTATTTGATAAACGCCTGCCTCCAAATTCCCCCCTTCGGCGTGGGGCAGCCCCACGACGTAGTTTGGGTCTTTCCCAAAAGCCCCAATCTCTCCTACGACGAGCATCCACCATCGGTCTTATGGTAATGCATAAAACAGCTTTTTTTTTTTTTTTTTAGGACTATTACATTTTTTAAACATTAATCCAATCCGTTTTCCCACTTATTTTTTTAGGCTCTTCGACTTGCAGAAACCTTTCCAGAGGCTCAAAAACATTCTCCAAAGAGAGCTTCACCCAAACGGACAGCATCTCCAGCGAAGACTCAATCACCTGGTAAAAAGTCACCAAGTACCAAGGCTAGAACTCCATCTCCTGCCAAAAAGTCACCATGTTCCAAAGCTAAAACTCCATCACCTAAACCTCAAAAGTCACCATCTGCTTCAACCAAGGCTCCAACACCATCCTCTTCTCCTGCTACACCCAGGACACCTTCTTCTGCTAAGAGAGCTTCATCTTCAGCGATTGAGTCTGTGGGTGACATGTCTTTAACTGTGACACCTAGGGTGCAGGGGCGGTTTTCAATCTCTCGTATCAGTACTCCATCACCTGTCCAGGACCAAGGGGACGAGTCTGAACCACAGTCAACCATTGTAGATGTGCCCCAGAAATGTGTAACACCAAAGATACCTTTAAGGAGGAAGAGCATGAAGTTTTCTGCAAGAAAAACACCCAAAAGTGCAATTAAAAGTGCACTTGATGTCATGCGTTCAAGACGCAGTGGAGCATCACGGGCTAATCTAAAAGGTGAAACATTTAAACTGGTTATGTCAGTGCTTTACTTTTTCGAATAGTAAATCTTTCATCAGTTGAAATATTTAATTTTTTTTTGTTCCTTTGTTTGAAGTGTTGACCTCTTGGGCTGATATTGTGAAGTTTGGTCAAACCAAACCTCAGATGGAAGTTACAACTAAGAAAAAATCTACGAAGAGCATAGTAGTGAAGAAAACTGCAGTCCCAAAACCCAAGGTAAAATACAAAAGATTATCAGTCTAAAAATTTTTTTTGTTCTGAAATGCTCAAATTTCTGTTCATGTTTTTATTCAATGAATGGATCATTAATTTGTGACCATTACAAATTGCATTTAACTGGTTACCTATACAGACACCTGCACGGAGGCTGAAAGATGATGTCAGCACTGGGCATGCAGCATCTCCACTTACCATTGTTGTTGGCAAAGCCCATATGAAGACTAACCAGTCTGTTGGTGCTGCACCTAAAATAGTGCCAAACATAGCACTGTTCAAGAAGGACATGAAAATGGATGAGGACTTGACAGGTTTGTTCAATGTTGAAGAAAACAATGTATGCAATTAATGTTTGAAAAAATTGTAATTCAAATTCTATACGTTTTGTGTAATGTTAGGTGTTGCAGAGATTTTCAAAACACCTGCCAACACCAGGTCTAAGAATAGAGTTCTTGTGAATAATGAATGTCCAGAGATTCTTCTGAATGAGATTTCAGTGATGAAAACACCAGAGGAATTGGGTAAATGTTTCAGATTTTTGTCACAAGTGATCTACAGATTGTTGTTTTGATATAACTCTGATTTCATGCCCTTGTTTTTCATTTCCCATGCAGGTGAAATGATGGTTTCACCATTAAGTGTGGTCTCCACTGCCAAACGTGGTGGCTACAACAATGAAGCAGTGACACGACTTCTTTTGGACAACCAGGATGATAGTTTGTTGGAAGACGAAAGTCTTTCTCAGCTCCCTGAGAACTCAAATGAGGCAAGTTTCCATGACATCATTCCAGACGTAGAGACACCTTCTGATGTACAAATGGAGGAAGAGGCTGCTGCACCTGAAGCAGTAGTCAAAACCCCAAAACAGAGAGCAGCACCATCTTTGTGCCTCACTGGAGTCAAGCGACTCATGAAGACACCCAAACAGAAGGCAGAACCAATTGAGGACTTAAGAGGAAAGCTGCTCAAGACCCCCAAGGTATTTAAACCTTCCCAGCATGAAAGTCTAGAAGGTGTTAAGGAACTCTTAAAGACTCCCAAATACAGGGGAGCTCCAGTAGAAGACATGGTTGGAGTGAAAAGAGTGATGCAGACACCAAAAGAGAAAAGCAAACCTGTACTCTGCACAGCTGGTCTTCAGAGGCTTATGAGAACACCCAAAGAAAAGGTTGAGCAACATGAAGACCTGACTGGTGTGAAAGAACTGATGAAAACACCAAAAATAGAGGGAGTTAAAGTGGAGAATCAGTTAGGGCCAAAACGATTGGTGAAGACACCTAAGCGGAAGAGAAATCAAGTTGAAGAGGACCTAACTGGTGTTCAACAACTGATGAAGACCCCTAAGCACAAAGGAGAACCAGTTGAAGATGAAATGGGTGTACAAAGGCTAATGCAGACTCCCAAAGAGAAAGATGTACCTGTAGAAGAAATCTCTGGTTTGAAGCAGTTAATTCAAACTCCCAAACAAAAAGAAGATCCTGTCAGCAGTCAGTTTGGAATCAGTGACCTGATGAGGACCCCTCAATTTAAAGAATCATTGGCAGAGGATTATTCTGGGTTTAAAGAATTTCAGTCAGAGAATAGCTCTTCCCTGACAACAGAAAGCAGAGTGACTGAGCCTACTGAGGTAAATGGCCAGGTTACCCCATTAAACATTCATACCATGTTTTCTCAGTAGATAATTTAGCTGACAAATGTGAGTTTTGTCATGCTGTTTATTTGCATTGTAGAAATGTAATGCTTCTTTGGATAGATGCTTTACTAACGCACTAAACATTTTGTAATGTTTGACTTCATTCTGTTTTAATCCAAAGTAAGTGGGAGTTGTTTTTATTTCCTTCTAATTTAATTAAACCTTGTATTTTTAATCTTTAGATACAAGAATCAGTGGAAAGTGGCTCTGGATTCATACCAGTTGAAGGTAAGTTAAATCTGGGTAATTCCCATCTATTTTATTGTTCTTGACAGTTAACTAGTTGTATTAAATGAATTTGTCTTGACTCATAGGTTTGGATGAGGAACATGACGAAGAAAATGTCTGTCCAGTTAAAACCATGGAGACTGAAGTTGTAAAATCTGTGGATCTTCAGTGCACAGCTAAAGTAGTTGAATCTAATCAGAGTGATCAAGAGGTTGAGACTGTAATTCCCCAGGAAAGACACCCTGACCAGAATGAAGAGTCAATTTCAGTTGAAGCTGTTGATGTCTTTTCTTTTGGGGCAGATGAGAAAACCCAGGAGCAGTCTGAAGAAGCTGTATGCGTATCTGATAATACCAATGCAACAGTTGGAGCTACCCCAACTGCTGAGCCAGAGGAGCTAATCAAGTCTCCACCTGCCAACAAAATTCAGCGTGGCAGTCGAGGAAGAGCAGCACAGAAATCCAAAAATGAAATGGTCAAAGCACCTGCTGTGTTGTCATTAATTGAAGAGGAAAATATGAGTTGTCCAATTCCTGCTAGCCCTGCCAGAGGAAGGAGAGGCAAGATACTTCTTGAAGTTCCAGAAATGGCCGCCAGCCCAGTCAGAAAATCAGCCCGTGGTAGAGTTCCCAAGCATAGCTTTGTGGAAGAAGAGGCAAAGAATACTGAGGCTTCCCAAGTACTTGTAGAGTCCATAAATACTGAGATACCAGAGAACCTGCCTGTTGTTACCAAAACCAGGAAAGGAAGGAAAGCTAAACAAGATGATGCTGTAGTTGTGCCCACTGTTGATGCAAATGCTGTTGACCCACAGTGTCCTGATGCCAGCGAAGAGCAGGTCCAAGCTCCTGTTGTGAAACCTGGGAGAAGAAAGAAGATGGAAAAAATAGAAAGCCAACCTTCAGAAGAACCTGAACAGAAAACTGAGATTGTTTGTGAAGAAAATGCTGTTGCATCAGAGGATGTGAAGTTGCAGACTTCACTAGGTACTGAAACTGTCTCTACAACTAGAGCTAGGAGGGGTAGGCCAACAAAGAAGGAACACTTGAAAACCGAGCCAACCCCTGCTTCAGAAAGTGAAATCCCAAGCACTCATGTTGTTGTAGTGGCTGAGAAGCCACTGACACCTGTGGCAAAGTCAGGGCGTGGAAGGAAAGGTAAAAAAGAAACTGTCAAGGACCAACCCTTGGATGATATCACTGTTGTTTCCAAAGCTGTGTCAGAGGCAGATGTTGACAACAAAGAGGAGACTCAAACACTTGTGGTCAAGTCTGGCAGAGGGAGAAAGGCTAAACTGCAGAAACCACAAATAGCTGAAGAGGTTGTTGAGCAAACTGCTATAGAAACCTGCACACATTTGCCTGTGACTGAAGAACCCACTGAAATGTTGGTCAAATCTGTGAGAGGCAATAGGAAGACAAAGCAGTCAAAGATGACCGTTTCAGTTGAGGAGAACATTGTCAGTCCAGTTGAACAAGCAGAAACCCCTGCTGTAAAACCTGGTCGAAAAAGGGCAGTAATTGCAAAGGAACCTGAAATGGTAGCAGATGTTTCTGTCAAAAGGGGTCGCCGTGCTGTTGCAGACCCTGCACCACCAGTTGCTATAGTATCTAGCCGTGCACGTAAAGCAGTTGCCAAGGCAGAGTCTGAGGTTACCGAGGATGTGGCTTCATCAGAAGAGCCAGTTAAGCCTGTAAAACATACCAGGAGAACAGCAAAAGCACCCGAATCAAAGAAAGAAGAAAGTACCATGACACAAGCAGATTCTGAATTTGTTGCTGTTGAGAATACAACAGTTGTTGCACTGGCTAAAGTGGAAAGAGGGAGCCGTGGCAAAAAACAGAAGGATTTAACTAAGGACATCTCTAAAAACCAAATCAAAGAATCTGCTGCAGTTGAGGAAGCTAATGAAATGAAACCCTCAAAAACGGTTAACTGGGGCCCCGATTTGGTCATCGGTAAAGATATTGAAACTTCTACAGATGTAAAAGAACCACTAATGAAGAAATCTAAAAGATTAGGCAAATTGCCATCTGAGACAACCTCCACAGAATCAAATGAATCAGCTGATCTGCCATCCAGAGGCCGCAGAGGGAGGGGTGCGAAAAAAGAAGAACCTCCTGTTGAAGACTCTAAAGAAGCAGCTCCGGTACTTGCCAAGCCATTGAGAAGAGGAAAGGCAGTGGCTCCTTCTGCACCCAAATCAGAGCCCACTGATAGCAAGACATCAACTCCCCTCAAAAGGAAAAGGAATGAGGTTATCGAGGTAACGGATGAGTCAGTAAACCAGGAACCTTTGCCAAAGAGAAGAGGCAGAGTGGCCAAAAGCGCTGAAGTTGCAGCAGAGGTCTCCAGCAAAGAGAAAATATCTGAAGCTGAACCAGAAAAGGCTGAACCAACTCCCAAGAAAACTGGTAATAGAGCTGCAAGAGGACAGAAAAGGACAGCTCAGGAACCAGATCCGGCACCTGCCAAGGCTCAAGAGTCTGTTTTAGGTAAGCATTATGTAAATGCTGTTCTCTGTATTCCTGAAGGGTTCAAGAACTTTACATTGTGGTTTGTTAAGAAGTAGATGTTCAGTGAACCTGATTGTGCAACATGGGACTATTAAGTAGTTTGTGGATAAGTTTTTTTTTTTCAGATATAGCTATATCGTTCAGTGAATTAGTCACTTCAGTCTTGCCTGGTAATAGCCTTCAAATAATGTATTAAATTTTCTTGCGTAGAGCTAACATAGTTTGGGGTTGATTAAATCAATAATGTGGTGACACTAAAACTAATGGGCTTGGTAAGTTTAGACCTGTGTCTTATGTTTAAGAATATGTAATAATTAGATTTTCTGTTTTGTGTTCATGCTATGCTGTACTATTCACCTGTTGAGAGTGTAATGGTAACGTTTTGTTCACACAGGAACCACCACTCGAAAAGGAAGGAGTGTGAAAAAAGTAGAGGAAGTAGATGTCCCTACAGAGGCAGCTCCTGTTAGACGCACCAGGAGGAAGTAAAGCACTGATCTTACAGCGTGGTCTTAATTATCAATTCTCTATAATCTCTTAAAAAGGTTTAGTTTTATATATTTGTAATATTTCATGCCTTTTTCTATATTTTTTTTCCAGTGTAATTTTAGCTGCTTTTATCTTAGGGAAAACTGTTTGTGTAGATTTATCAGATGTGTTCTCTTAAACTCAAGAGGAAAGGGGCATTGAGACATGCAGACTTGTTTTTACTTCAAGAAAATGTTTAAAGAATTTCTACTTTTGAACTGTTAACGTCGCTCAAAAACATTTATCTTCTATATTCCCTTCCTTTGTGTTTTTATATTTTTTTATTTTATTAAAAGAATAAAGTAAGTGAGGGGTGCTAAACCAGACTTAATCGATCACAATTCCAAGTCCAAGAGTGTGTAATATGCTGTAGTAGATAGTGTACATGTGACATGCTTGAAAGTTTTCAAATAAAAGATTCTTGTCACCTCATGTTTGATTTTATTTTATTTTTTTCCTGAGTTTTTTAAATTAGTCTGTCACTTGCGAAGTTGTTGAGACCATTTATTGTATAGGTTGTAACACATTGTCAATGAAGGTGTGCCAGAAAACAGACAATAGTAGGTCAATAGTACCATATTTTGTGTGGGGGCAGGGGGCACCTGTTACACGAAAAACTGTATGTCCATATCCATTGCATTTACAGCAGTTAAATTGCCATGGTATATTGTAAAAAAAAAATGCTACAATACCAAATGTGCAACAGCATAAATGATCTCAGAAATCATGTTTTTGTAAATCTTTGCATTCGTTGAGTAATAATAGGTTTTACATATATTGTGGACACAGTAATTCATTTACTTATGTATAGTGATGTATTTTTGTCATTTTAAAGCGAAAAGTTAGTGAAACCACTGAGTTGGGTGCAAAATTCACCCAACCCAGTAAAAATAAAATTGTTTATTTTATGTTGAACCGTCAGTCTTGCCGCACAGTATCCGCCTCAACAGCAGGTGGCGCTCAGCCGCTCAAACGGAAGCGGTGACGTAATCCAATATATTCGGTATATTCGTTCGCGGAATATTTTGAAATCCAACCGAAGTATCGATGGAAGAATGTACTAGTATGTATATATATATGTCCATATATATATATCTCCCCCATTGACTGTAGTATATTTTATATCCTTATACATTTGGTATGCTAAAATACAAACCGAGAATCGTCCCCCAGCTGAAGTTTATATCGGAAGTTTTGTTCGGTGCAAAATTCTGATTTAATTCTTTATTGCAAGGGTTCAGGGTTAGCATCATCTGGGGTCCTCTGAGGGATCAGAATTTAATGGCATTTTAATTATTTAGTGGGTGAGCCCTAATTTTGTTCTACAGGCATTGTGTGGAGTTTTTCGTTGTATACTGAGAATATTTTTACAGAATTCTGCCTACAGAGTCTCTATTGGGTGTTTGTCTCATTTGGTGAAGTCTCGGTTTGTGAGTGGACCCCAGACCTCACATCCATAGATTAGTTCTGTAACTAATTTGGATTATTTTTAGTCAGATTCCAATTGGGATTGTTTTTCTTGATTGTGTAAAAAGCTCTTTGTGCCTTGTCTCTCATGTTGTCCACAGCCTTGTTAAAGTTTCCTGTGTTTATTCCGAGGTGCGTTTAAATTTTAGTGTGTTCTAAGAGTATGTTTAAGGGCGAACAGTGATGTTGCTTTTCGTAACTTGACCTTTTTTGGAATACCATAAGTCTTTTTGAGGTATAACTGACAAGGCTCATGTCTGACAGAAGGTGTGCAGGAGGTCCAGGTGCTGCTGTAGACCCTCTTTTGTGTGTGACAGCAGCACTAAATCATCCGCAAACAGAAGACATTTAACTTTGGTGTCTAGTAGTAGTAGGGTTACGTCATGACTCTTTGTGTTTGTTTTTTAACTGGAAATTTGTTATTAGTGTACATGGATTTGATGATGTCATATGTTTTTCCTCTGATGCCGCTTTGGATTCATTGAATTAAAAGACCCTCATGCCAAATGAAGTCAAAAGCTTTTCTGAAGTCAACAACGCATGAAAAGATTAAAAAACAATTTTTTTTTGGTTTCTTTGCCAATTAGGGTAAATGGAGTGTATATGTCTGATGTGTGGTATTTTGGTTAGGACATTTCTCTCAGTAAGGTAATGAAGGAGTGTGCTGTTTAGGATGTTACCGAAGAGTTTACCTAAGTTGCCGTTTAACCATATTCCGCGATAGTTATTAAGGTCGAATTTGTCTCTGCTTTTATGAATTGGGGTGATGAGGCCTTGGTTCCAGGTGCTGGGAAATACACCTGCACTAAGGATGATATTAAACAGTTTAAGAAGGGCCAGTTTGAATTTTTGGTTGGTGCATATAATTATTAAATTCAGAATTCTATCAATACCACATGCTTTTTGGGATTCAATTGTTTGTATATTATCGCACAGTTCAGCTAGTGTAACAGGATAATATAGTGTGTTCTGGCACTCTTTAATGGTTGACTCTAGAACACATAGTCTGTTGTATTGTGAACCGAGTTAGGTTTTAATCTGTTTTGTTCTCTCTCTCTCTCTCTCTCTGTGTGTGTGTGTTTATTGCTTATTTTCCACATGTGAAAACAAGCTACACTTTTATATTGCTAACATATTAGGCACATAGTACAATTACAGTATAGTTTTGCTTTGAAAAACATCAAGTATTTAGTGAATCTGCGTACTTCAGTTTTTAAACATTCATGTTCTATAAGTTAATAGATAATAGTTAAAGCTCTCTTGAATCTTGAATTTTATCAGTATAATTAAGGTATAATGTCATTTTCTCTCTTATATGTGAAGGGAGTGTTTATAAAAGTAAAAATGAGTTTGCGAACCAGCAGCAGATATACTGAGATGCCCTGTATACTGTGTGACAGACCGCAGGACAAGTTTGGTCAATGGCACACCTCAATAGTACAACCAATATATTTTTTCTATTATATGACTTGAGGGTATTCTTGAGTACACATTGATGTTGTTTTGTTGACCTAAAATGCTTGCAGCGGGATACATGAGTTATGTTACATTATATAACATACTAACTCTGATTTCATTACAGTAAGGATAATGTCTTTGGCAAGCTGAACATACCTAAACCTCAGTCTACCACATCTGAGAGATGAACAAGCTTTTTTGGAAAGTGAGTCTGACTGTGAAAGTTAAACAAATGTTGCATGATCGTGATTTTGTGATTTGTCATTGTGCATTGTAATCCTTAATAATGCCATACGACCCAGGGACCCAGAGAAGATGAAGGACCCAAGACCCCTACATGACAAAGCTTTTGTCCTACAGTGTATCAAGCAGCTTTGTGAAGTATGATATTATGTGTACATTAAGAATATTGCAGGGATACACTTATCCACCTTATTCTTCAACGCAGACTATGTGCGAGACTTCCATTTCATTAGCCGCTATAGGGAAATAACGAGAAGAATAAAAATGTACAGTATAACTGTTTCTACTACAAACCAGTGTTCATAATAAAGATAATAAATTATAGGGGGGGTGAAATGCTATTTCATGCATACTGAGTTTTTTACACTGTTAAAGAGTTGGATTCCCATGCTAAACATGGACAAAGTTTAAAAAATTAAGTTGTACGTTTGAAGGAGTATTTTTGTTCCCAAAATACTGCTTCCGGTTTGTCACAAGTTTCGGAAAGTTTTTTTCGAGTATGGCTCTGTGTGACGTTAGATGGAGCGGAATCCTTATATGGGTCCTAAGGCACTTCTGCCGGAAGAGCGCGCGCTCCAGTATAGCAGAGCACTGAGAGCACAACAGACATTCACTGATCAGAGCGAGAGCGTCGCAAAAAGTCACAAAAGAAGTGTGTTTTTGGTTGCCAGGGCAAGACAACCCTGCACAGATACAAAAAAAACGGCATTAAGGGACCAGTGGATGGAGTTTATTTTTACAGAGCATCAATGGAGTTGTGCACGTGTTTTTGTTTGTTCCCTGCATTTCGAAGATGCTTGTTTTACAAACAAGGCCTAAACAAACAACAAAAGCCTATCCGCGCTCGTGATTCTTTAGCTCCGCCCACACGTCACGCCTCCAGCCGGTCGTGTTTTTCCGGGAAAAATCGGTACAGACTATCTTTCTCTTATGAATATAATAAAACTAAAGACTTTTTGGAGTTATGAAGGATGCAGTACTACTCTATAGGTACTCAAGATTAACAGGATATTGAGTGAAAACAAGCATTTCACCCCCCCTTTAAAATAATAATGTAAGGCACAGCAATTTCTTTTTTCTGCTGAACATATATACAAATATATTTTTAAGAATGTGGGTAACAAAACAGTTCCTAGTAGCCATTGGCTTCTTTAGTATTCCTCCCCAACAAGTCAGGAGTCAGTCAGGAGTCAAACTCTCTAACCACTAGGCCATGACATTACTCACCTCCAAACTAATATATCATAATGAGAAATATACGAGCAGTTTTTTAAAAGTCTGGTAATTTTTTTGATCGCGGACAAATTAGATAAAGGATCTTCAGTGCAGCATAAGGGTTAATGAGGTTAACGAGGAATGTAAAGTGACCATCCACAGTTTGCTTTTACTTGCCATGTACATAAATCTGAAAAGATGATAAATAAACCAGCAGAAACTATAAGGGAAGAAATTAGTGGCTCAAGAAAACATAGTAGAACTAGATCTTACAGTATCAAATAGAAAGAATCTGTTCTAAAGATTTGATGACAATTGCTTGGTTTCTATTAATCATTTTAAGGAGCCAGCCAATCAGATTAGAGCTTGTTTTGTGTGTTTTTTTGTGCTGAATACATAAATCAGTCAGTTAAAATGCAGGCTAACACATTAAGTAAACATTAGAATTTTTCTCATTTTGTTGCAGGTGGAGTTGAAGGTTGCTGGGTCGTAAGCTGAAGCTCATCCCACAGCCAGCAGAAAACGCCTGCGGTCATGACTTTGAGATCAGAACAGATTACAGCTCCACAACCATCACACAGTACGAGACACAGATACAGGTACTGTCACTACAGCTGTCCATCAAAGAGGCTTCATTTTTGTAATGATTAAGGACTTTAATTCTTCTTTTCTTAACTCTTGTAGAACCCTCTGAACAACATGATGGTAGATGTGGAGGACGAATACAGCAGACTCACCAATGTGAAGTGGAGTTTGGAAGAGACTGTTGAACAGGTGCGAGACTTTCATGCGACCTCTTTTAAGTATCTTTTAAGCATTAATGGTATTCAGTTTGTGGATGGAACAGGAATCACACTCTTGCTTGAGTGCTGCAAGTCAAACGCAGCACAATTTCATGTTCTACAGTCCCACAGTGTCAGAGCGGTTCGCAATAAATTCCACTCATTTATGGTGTTCGCATTGTAACGTAGTGCATATCACCATTCCAACTGTTTATTAGGTGAAGTCCAACACCTTTGATAAGGAGAATGGAGAAAACATCAAGCATCTAAAGGAACAAATTCGCAGAGTCGATCAACGGCTAAAGTCGACGAGAAGTAGGCAGCTAAGGTGGACTCTGCTGAAACTCACAATAAGCGTTTGGAAAAGAACATGACGCAGGGATGTGAGGAAGCCGAGGAGGAACTCAAAGCTGCCCAACAACAGTGAGCATCTGAGCATCCACTTCATTCTTCTTAATGCGTCACCTGTTCATCTTATTTGACACGTCTGAACTTCTCCGTCAGGTATCACGTGGTCATTCAGGAGACTGGTGTCCGCATGGTGTCCAAGAACCTGACTGATGTCCTCAATTCCTCAGCAGTGCAGTTGAAGTATGTGATGGTTTTGCTCGCAACTTCTTGACTTCATATGTGCTACATGAGCTGGAAGATTTTGAACACCGAGACATGCTCGTATAAAATTCAAGGCATTGATTTTTGCCTACAAAACTACCACTGGCTCTGCACCCATTTACCTAAATTTGTTACTTCAGACTTATGTGCCCTCTCTAGAAGCTTGCGTTCTGCAAGTGAACGTTGCTTGATTGTGCCATCCCAAAGAAGCACAAAGTTACTTTTACGGACTTTTCAATTAAATGTTCCCTTCTGGTGGAATAAACTCCCCAACTCAATCTTTTTTGAAGTCCTTAGCCATCTTCAAGAATCGGTTTAAAACACATCTCTTCCATCTTTATTTGACCCTCTAACTTGAAGGGTCAGATCTGCCTGGACAAACTCAACTGTGAGCTCTGCAAGGCTACATCTGTAAGAGCGCGCTTCACATTCAGACAGCGCAATGAAATGTGTTTTTTTTATGTTTATGTTCATTTTTGTGTGTAAAGGTTGATGAGCAGATGGTGAAGGTGGTGGAGAGTTTCGAGTTGAAAGACAATGATAAAAAAGTGAGAGATCTTCTAGTTCAGCTGCTACAGGAAATCTTCACAGTGTTCTTTCTAGGTTCTCTCTTAACTAAAACATGAACCAGAAAAGACGAGTGCATCTGATTATGGGCCAAGCAGAAACAATTAGTGGGTAATAAAGTTGTCCATGACATTTAAATTGTGAATATCAGATAAAAAATGACTGCTTTTTTGTGTTTTACCACATGAATTCTTCTATTTAGGGCTGTAAAGTTTTTTTTGTCAGCAAATTAATAGTTATAATTCTAAAGTAATTTGTGACCGTAAATTGATGTGACTATAGCACAGTAATAAATCTTCAAATATAATGTTTTAATAAAATTATTCAGGAATGCAGAACCTTCATTATGTATGCTTTGAACTGTACTTTTACGATTTAAATAATTTATTACATTGTTTATATTCCAGTGTTAAGTGTTAGACTCAAACTTTTAACTCAAAATATTCTTTTGATTTTGGGGTTATATGAATGCCCTGCACATTTCTTGACAGTTTTGGTGCGATTCACATGTAGAATCGAGACCCTCCTGTGCTTCCCTCTGTGAACCAGCTAAAGAACATGGCCTGTGTGTTAACTAGGACTAATCTTTATTTAACTTCCTCAATCTTTTTTTTCTCTCTATTTTATGAATTATTTTTGTTGACTTTTTATTAAAGAAGTATTATCTGTAGATGTAACAGGAGGATGTCAGACTAAACCATATCTGTCATGAAAGCCTGAGATCCAAACTCATAATGGCTTTTTTGTGCAGGTGAGGAAGAAGAGTGTATTATTGAGGAATGGAATTGTCAGCCTTGTATTGTACCACCCAGCAAAAACACCATTCTTCCGTCATGTTAACCCCTTTACTGTCTTTCTGTACTTAGACTTTAGTGCAGGTGAATAATTTTCAAGACCCTCAACCTTCAAAAATGTTTTATGAAACCAATAAAAAACACTGTACTTCTGACCCTCACATCTTTGACGCATTATTTGTCAAAAAATAAATATAACACTACCCTGACTAATGTTTATTGAAGTGCACATCTGACTATATATTCACATCCAGACAAAATTGTGTTTCACGATAGTCAATAGAGGATGAGACAATAAATTGTACACTGTGTTTTCATGCAGCAGATGGAGAAGTTCTAGAGTAAAAAACCCATTGCTGCATCTCTAGAAACTGCAAACATAGTAGAATGCAAGTCCATGCAAGTTTCTTGATTTTTGGAATACTTTTTATTGCTTTAACATCGAAATTTGCATTGTTGGATAATCTTTATGGTAAATATTCTTTGTTTTGATGTTAGATGTTTTTTTGTACCCGTCAGCATACTGATGAGCCTGGAAACATGCTCAGTATCTCATTTGCTTTTTTACAAACCCTAGTGTGCTCCCTACCTACATATAATCACAGGTGTCCTCCAACACAAAGGCTGTAACAAACAGCAGGAAGCAGCAAAATTGAGCTAGTTTGATGTTACCTTGTTATCAAAATCAAAGACAGCATTTCATGTATCCTTTGTGGGGAAGTTTCCTTGTTTCCTCTGGGACTGCCCTTCTGCCTATTATCTTAATGGAAATATAGAATTTATCTATCCAAATATAGTTAAATATATGGTTTACAAATTATTTTAAGGTCTATTTCTTGCTATTAACAAACCATTAAATGTGACTTGCCTCAATCTCTTAATTTGCTGCTTATAAATATTTGGTAAGTAGTTGTTAAGGTATTGGGTATGCTAAGGGATGTAGAATATAGTCATGCAAAATATGTGCTTAATAATCAGATTTTAAAGCACACATCTATTTTTCTAAAGGTGTTTGTTGATTTAAAAAAAATCGTCCCATTATTTTGGCATGTTTGCCTCTCCATAATGTAAATATAATAAATGTGAACACTCACATTAAAGTTTGTACTCTTTATTAAACATAGTTATGATTTTAAAATCTGATAAGATCTGTTGCAGATGATTTGTTTAAAGAAACTGAAATTTGCATGTGCATGCTGAATATATCCTTGTTTAATACACCAAATACTGGCTGAAGTCTACAGTGGCTTTTGTAAACTATATACATGTATCTTGGTTTGACAATTGTATATATTTGTTATAAATTGTATAAAATTACCTGGAATTGAACTTAAACTTCATCTCCATATCAATACATTATAAAGCTTGTATGACAGTTCTTATATCTCAATGGTTAGTGTGGAATGTTTTTTTGTTTTTTTGTTTTCTTACCGTTTTTTGAGATATTTTGTAATTACTGTACTGATTTGATGATGTCCAAAGAGGTAACTTCCTCGATGATGGTTAAAAAATTCAGAAACTTATAACAGAAAATATATAAAAACACATTTTGGTTGAAGCTTTTATTTTAAAAGAAGAAAGAGAACACGTAATAAATTAAAATACATTAATTAATACAATTTCTAATGTTAGAATCTAGGGGAATGGCAAATATGGTATAAAATGTGCTCTTAGCAGTGATAGTGTGATGTTGGATAAGAAATGTGACTAATATGATTTAAAAAAAAAAACAAAAAAAACATATAAGACTTGATGGTGACATGAAAACGTACATGTATGTTATAACAGAAATGACTCACCTGTTGTAAAATCAATAACACACCTCATTGTGGCCTTTCCCCTTAATAACTTTTTGCAGCTTCTTTTTCATGTTAAGGTTCAGGACCTGTTCTACCCATCAGCCTGCTGTCTATATGGTGGACATCATGGCTGTAAGACATGCTTAGAATGGGAAAGCTGAGAGTGCCCTGGAATGAGAATTAAGAGGCGTGTGCAGAGATAAATGACTGTAATTACACAATGAGGCATGCTGCTTCATTACAGCTGCTGTATATGACACTGAAGGATTAGTTACAAATGAACAGCACATCCTGCTTTATTTCATGCAATCTGATGTGCATGCAAACGTAATTAATAAAGATAAAATAAAGGAGGTAAAAACTTACATGAGTTTTTTTTTTTTGTATTGTTGGAAAAGAGTTTGTGGGAAATGTAGGAGTGATACACAAAATATATTAGCTGGTATTGAGCAATTATAGATCCATGCATTCTGCTTTTTTTTATAGTGCATTACAAATTATGTCATTTGTGACTTCTGTTAATTGAAAGACTGGCTTTAGAGGTTGCATCAGAGTGTCAAATTAGGAAGAAGACTATCAGCGGTTTAAATAAACATTAAAATCATTGGTTAAACTTTATTTTTCGATACTCCACTTTAGACATTCTACTGACTATAAGTAACTTTGTTACTACATGTCAACTACATATCGACTAAATTTGCAATATATATCTACTAACTCTCAGAGTAGACTGTTAGGGTAGGCTCAGGGTTAGTGTTAGGGGTAGGTTTAGGCTTAGTATAAATTGACAATAAGTTGACAGAGAGTGTTAGAAGATATTAAGCAGACAGTCTACTAATACTTTACTAACCGCTAAAGTAAAGTGACATTCAGCCAAGTATGGTGACCCATACTCAGAATTTGTGCCCTGCATTTAACCCATCCGAAATGCACACACACAGAGCAGTGAACACACACCCACCCACACACACCCGGAGCAGTGGGCAGCCATTCATGCTGCGGCGCCCAGGGATCAGTTGGGGGTTCGATGCCTTGCTCAAGGGCACCTAAGTCGTGGTATTGATATTGAAGGTGGAAAGAGAACTGTTCATGCACTCCCCCCACCCACAATTCCGTCCGGCCCGAGGCTAGAACTCACAACCCTTCGATTGGGAGTCCTACCCTCTAACCATTAGGCCACGACTTCCTCCCTTTCTAGTTGACAGCTGCAAAGTTACTTACTGTTAGTAGAATGTCTAAAGTGAACTATCAAAATAAAGTGTTACCAAATCATTTAGTAAACTAGATTTATTTTCAAATAAATTAACTCATATTTAAATATTAAATAAAAACAGTAATTGAACAGAACGGTAACCATTTATGTTGCTATTAGTGCCGTCAAACGATTAACAGCAAATCTTCAAGTTTATTTTAAATCTTCCACTTTAAATTGAATTGATAACGTATTATAAAATTTCATATAGTGTATCATGATTAAATGAATCCAATTGGATCTGTTTCATATATTTGGAATACGGAACTTTAGGTTTATGTGCTAGTATTTTGCAATCAGTATTAATGAGGCAGAACATTTAAAGATTTAACCTCACATTTACACTGATAAAAAAAATTCTGCATTCAGTTTTTATTAGTTACATGTAGGGATACTTTTTACATAAAAATAGGTTTATACATATTAAAATAAAGTCTCAATGGAAGTAAAAAAAAAAAAAAACACTTCAGACTTCAGAGTGTCTGTCTTGATGTATTTTATTGTTTAAAAGTGGAGGCACCTCATAATTATTTAATGGCAACAACTTATTGATCCTGGACCAGTCACAAAAACACATTTAACCTGTAAATCTTTAATGGCACATCAACTGGTATGTATTTGTTTTAATTAGATGCTAACTGAAGAAGAAAGAGTTGCGTGGTCCTGTAACTTGAGGTAGATTCTCTTGGGAAATTAGAATGTGTTGCATGAGGGGTTATATAATTTATGTATGCATTTGACTCAGTACACAGCAGATTTGTTGTTCACTGTTATTTATCTCACAGAGGAAGAATTAAGATATGTCAATAAAACAGCTACCTGATAGCAAGCATTTAGAAGTGTGAAGAGGACATTTATTCGCCATTTTACTGTGAGTAGCCAGTGTCTTCAGCAACACTTGTAGAGCCTTTCTCAGCCTCCAAAACAAGTTTTTCAAATATATTTTGTGGTTTACTTTTGTGCAGTTTAACAATGACAGTGTTACTACTAATCTTATAAAAAAAAAATAAAAAAAATAATAATAATACTTGTCATTATTTGATATACAATGGATGGAAATTGATAATAATTATTTTTTTTCATAAGAAAGCCCCATTTATCTCCATTTCTTTTTACTGAGGTATGTAGTGTAAATAGTGTAATTTACTTAAAAATAATATAATTGTAAATTAATTGTTGTAACTGTTATTTAAATATTTTAAATTTACATAAAATATGAATTTACTCTTAATATACATACGTTCATACATACATATATATATATATATATATATATATATATATATATATATATATATATATATATATATATATTTGTCTTTGTCTCTGTAATTTCTGTTCAACCTGACAATAACAATGGTTTGACGATTATGACATATTTAAAGATGTGACATCATTGTTCAAACAATGGTTAGTTCATCTTGCAGTGTTTACCAGTATTTAATTAAGTTTATGTATATTGGCTTTGTCAAGCTCATAAAAGATGTAGGCACCTTTTGAAAAGTAAATATGTTAGTGTTAGGATAAAATAACATTTGATAGGCTGTTACCACATTTAAATTTATTAATAATACTTTAGACTTTAATACTTTAAAAAAAACACATTTGTTCACTGGTAATTTGAATATTTGAGTTGATGTGTCCAATAATGTGGTCCCTTGATGGAGGTTACTGTCTTTGTAGTTTAGAGTTTAGCAGTAACCCTTTCTAAAGAAATTATAATAAAACTTCCTGAGAATGGAGTTTATTATTAGAACTTTTAATAAAGAGGAAATCAAATCAGTGCAGGACTACATTATACTTCTAATGGGTTTATAAAGTTTCAGCACTAAAACAGTATCAATTTTCACTATGGCCTTCTTAATTTGAGCATGTTTAGCAGCCTTTATTACAACATGGCCACTCACTGAAGCCTATGTTAAGTTTCACACATCTGAAATGTCCATTAAAGTCATTCAAAGCGCTAGCTGGAAATGTTCCCACTGTCTCTAATGTCTTATTCTTAGACATTATGCTATCAGTCTTATACTTTGTGTCTCTCAGGTCGTGAATCAGCTCATGCAAACATGCTAGGCTGCTACCAAAGCACTCTGCTCACATTAGCGAGGCCATAACGCATGATAAGACTGATAATAATTCCATCTTTTTCCTCTGATTCCCTGTTACATTATCCCTGAGACAGGAGGACAGCCATAAATGCAGGAAGTTTCAGGATTTTGTGCGTGTATATGGCAGGCGCACGGTAGCAAAGTTAAAATAATGAACGACTGCACCTTTTCATAGATGGTCATAAATGGCTTTTTACTGTAGAGTTCTCTTCTTCGGCTCCTTTTTGTCTGAGAGACGGCAGTCTTGCCTCTGTCCGTGTGTGTCTGTTTGCCATGTGTTTGCTATAGGCTTCTTCACAAACAAAGCCTTATACAAACATGGCTTATATAATACATGTTCATTTTACAAAGATTTTGAACATTTAACATCAGTTTGTTTTTATACCCTTTTTGAGTGTGTTGTAAATTTAACAGAGAAGGTAAGGGTTTGAACGCACTTGAAACTTGACTGAATTTATTTTTCCCATAAGCATTATATATATATATGTATGTATATATATATATATATATATATATATATATATATATATATATATATATATATATATATATATATATATATATATATATATATATATATATATATATATATATATATATATATATATATATACATAGTATAGACCAAAAGTTTGGACACACCTTCTCATTCAAAGAGTTTTCTTATATATAATTCCATATATAATTCATATATAATCCATATATAATGAATATATATATTCATTCATTCCCTCTTTGGAATATGTACGTCAGTTCCATACAACTGTGACAAAATTGCAATTATAAAATAATAATTAAAAAAAAATCAGAACTTAAAAAATGGTAGTTTGAATGTGGTGGGAAAATATAGTTTTCAGTTGTAACCTTTTTTAAAAAGTGACAATAAAACTCTTGCCATTTCCTCAGAATGGAATCTATTATACTATACAAATGTATTAAGATATAGTGTTTGTGCCTTAGTTTATCAGCACTGTGCATTTTTCAGATATCAAATAATACATGTCGATTGAATTAATTAAGTCATAAAACTGCATAAAATTTGAAAGCAATACGAAAATCTTCAAGTGGTGTGCACACTATAGTGTAGCATTTCAGGACAGTACAGATGCTTCATCACAACATATGTCAGTTACCCTTAAAAAGCACCAATTAAACATTCGGTGTAAACTGTTTAAAACCGTTTAATCAAACACGTTCATTCAAATTAGACATATGTTTCATTGTATGTTTTAAAGACAAAAGATTAAGTCATAGCAAAAGGAAAAGATTCAACTCAAACTCTAAATAATGATGACATATGAATAATGTAAATAATAAAGCAACAAACAAACAAATTGCCATGTGAAACATTTTACTTCCTTGATTTAGTTTTCCTGTTGTAATCTGTTTATTCTGTCATGTCTATTCTGCGTGCCTCTCCTCTTCCCCAAGTATAGTTTTATGATACTTCATATAACTTAATTTTACACCTAGTGGAATTATTACACACAAAACCTAAAATCAATTCAATTACATGCTCCATACTAGAAAGGTGTTTCTATTATTGATCAGAAAATATAACACCATTCATTTTCATAAATATCTACCGTCCTCTCTAATCAAAAAGTGTGTTCTGTTGGGATGAGCTGAGCTTCTCTCTCATCTGCGCGACAATCACTGCGTCAGAGGACATTATTCACTGTCCGCTATTTGGAGAGTTATCATAGCGTAAACACTCTTCCAATGAGTCTGTGCTTGTATTATCAGCCGTGGCTTTCTCAGTGTTTGTTCAGATTGATAAGCTGAAGTGTGAGTATACTGTGTATCAGTATACTGTGTGTTGTGTCTCCTCATTGACTTTTATTGCACAGGTTGAGCGACCAGGAGCGAGCGACTCCAGCCACAGAGACAATCCTAAAAACAGAAGCCTCAGTAAATGTTCCTGTAAACTGTATGCGTAATATAAACATAGAAATGAGCGATTTGTACCAGCAGATGAGTTCTTACACATTTTAGGCTGATCATATTTATATTTGATAAAGAAAATGTCCACAAGAAAAAACAGCAATGTGCAGAAGACCACTGACATTTATATAATCTGTAGTCTATTATGCCTTTTATTAGCGGCCAGGACTCAAGGATTTATACTTTAATCTATTCTTGCATTTATGGGAGCTCAGAGCAAAATTGCCCACGTACCTTTAAATACAACTATACAACCTGATTTAACAGGAAAATCTTAACTATTTTATGAGGTGGCATTTTCATATGAATCCATTGAAAAAATTACGCACTTTGATGAATTACTGTGAAAATTTACTTCGATTTTAGGCTTCAAAATTTATAAAACTGTATTCATTATCATGATGAACAAAACATGTAAGAATCATAAACTTTTGCTGTCCACAGAGCAAAATCATATTAGGTTTTGAAGAGGAAACCAAGGTGATAGTAATTTCCGGGTTGATTTAAAAAAATATATGTCATCAAAGCAAGGAGTTAAAAAAACTATATATATATATATATATAGTTTTTTTTTTTTTACTCCAACCGGATCACAAATGTAACTATTTAACAAGGTGGTGATTTAAAATGAATTTGTATGATGTGATTGTATGAAATTGTGCCATTTTAGAAAAACATAAGCGTGGTGGTCCTAATCGTCAGTGGGGTAAGCAAGTCCTACAAATTATCCACCAATTCACCCAAAACTTAAAATAGTTATGAATTACCAAGACAAATTTGGGATTTGTCCAGACAGATCTCACAGGAACACAAGGTGGAATTTCGTAAACATAACCATCACAGGGGTGAAAGCTGAAAATAATAAGAAAACCAACAAATGAGATTGTACAAATTCATATAAATTAGCCACCAATTCACCAAAAAGTACAAGAATCAAACTGCCATGAGATTGTGTTGATTTGTCTATTCCTCCATAGGCTGCTATTTGCATAGTCTATTATTAAATTTCCCAAATTCCCAACAATTACGATAGAACAGAATTGAATTGTTTGTCAATATTTGTCATTTGGGGGATCTGATAATTAGGGTGGTCTCATTAAAAACACTCGAAGATTAATTCCACTGGCTAGTTAACTGATCCATGTATTGATTAACCACCCCTGTCTTTGTTAGTAATCAATGAGGTATAATTAACATTTCCAGCTCTCAGAGAAAATCTTTTAATCAAAAGCCCCATCATAGCAGTTGTGTCAGTGCGACAGGACACGTTCACACACAAAAGATCAGGTATTTATCCAAACAAACTAGCTTATCACTTCATTTGTACAACTGGTTTAATGTCTAAGACAATAGTGTACAAAGATTGGAATTTAACTCTGTCAGACGCAATTTGGGGTCAAGCCACATACACTCATTACACGTTGCTCGTCCTCTAGCAGGTTTACAACCGTTTTACTTTTGCTATTTTATTCAATCCAATGCGATTTATAAATCTTATTTGCAGTACACATTCCCTTCTTTCAGAAATCTTTCAATGGTCGCTGTATTGAACTTGTCGAAGGTCTAGGTGTTGATCATTCTTCTGACTCATGAAAATAGGCCTACTGTAGGCCTACAACTTTCAATTAAGTAAGTAAGTTGAGTAGGCTAATGAATTAATCTGGCTGCTTAAAGCTCGGGAAATGTGTTTTATTTTGAAGATTGTTATATTTGAAAATTAAGACAGTAAGTTCCTCAAAGAGCCATTTTCCTTTACAGAATATGAATTGGTGCATGAAAAAGGTAATACAGGTATATACTATAAAATATAAAAATATACTGTACATAAATAAATGTATATACATGTAAATAATTTTATTATATATATATATATATATATATATATCTATACCGTATGTGTGTGTGTTTATATATACATAATAAATATACACAGTACACAAACATTATATTATGTAAACAAAACTTTTATTTTGGATGCGATTAATCACAATTAATTGTTCAACAGCACTAATTTCTATTAATAATCAGAATAAACAAGTATTGAAATTGTAGTAAAATTTTTGTTTCCATAGCAAAAAGCCTACATTATTGTAAAATTCGACTGATGTGTGTCTTAAAACACAGCTGAACCAATCAGTTTGAATGAAATTTTGTGTTAGTAGTGTGTTTATTATTTTCCAAGCATGTTATATCAACAATAAGGCACTTAAGGCTGTGCTGTATTATGAATATACTTATGCATGTTGAGCTAAATGTGTTGTACTTAACCAGTGTCCATTACAATGATAATCAGTATTTAACTTTGTTGAATTTTTTAGCAGTGTTAAATTGACTATACTATAAAACCGTTGGCTGCACTCTCTGTCCATTCAATTTTTAATCCATATTCTGCAGTAGTCTTGTTAATGTTCAGAGTACCATTGTGGTCATATGGTTGGATGGCTTGTGCCAGTGACTCATTAGTTTATCATTAACACTCCGGTTGTGTGTAAACGCTGGGTGGGGTTTGGACCTCCCTCTGGGGTCTCACAAGCTATAAAAGCATCCTGGTCTAGTGAGAGAGGAGCAGATCAACGCCAACAGCCAACATCAGCTCTATACAATCCTTCTGGGCCTGAACGTCTACTGCAGAGTAAGTAGCATTCTGCTTCTTTCACTGTTTAAAGCAAATAGCCTTTAGTAGATGATAACTTCAACATAATGACATTGGATTCAGAACCATGGATAGCTCCATAACAAAGTGCATCGAGTGAACTTGACAGAACTGTTTAGCATTGAGTTTACCTTCTATTAATTGGTTTAAAGGTTCTGTAGACTTTGGCACTTGTTCTTCAAAGTCCATCTGAATCAAAAGTGCAATCTACATGTATGAATCCCAATTCCGAAAGGTTTGTTGTTTGTGTGTAATCAGATGGCGAGTGCACTGAGATCTTGGACTGTGCCGCTGGCTCTTGTGCTGTGTGTCGTCGTGTGTCTCAGCAGCCTGGCTGAAGCTTACCCGCCAAAACCAGAACCTCCAGCGGGAGATGTGGGTCCAGAGGAGATGGCCAACTACCACACGGCTCTAAGACACTACATCAACCTCATCACACGACAGAGGTGAGGCTGATTCTGTCAGATAAATCAGTATTAGAGGCTAATAGTAGCACTGATTACTTAATAATAACTTATGTTAATAACACAGCCAAAAAAGGCCTAATGTTACATAATTTATTATTTAATTATGTTTGGCAACACATTATTTAATACATTAGTCATCATGAATTATTAATGAAAAACCTTTTACAGCATTGGTTAATATAGACTGATAATAAATTATAAATATGTACATTTTAAGTTATATTATAAATTAACATTAGTTAATCTACTAAATATAAACATTAAACATTGAAAAATAGTATGTGTAAATTAACATTAACCTAGATAAATCATGTTTGTTCGTGTCTCATTATAAGTTATTAATACTTATTAAGTCAGTAGATTGTATTTCTGTGTAAATTGTTTGTAAAAGTATCTTGCATAAATGACCACACTGGACTGAATGTGACAAAACATGTAAGGATGGTTTTACAAACAATTTATACACAAATTTGTTCTGCTCATGTTTTATGTTTGAAGCCCATTCAGATGATTCTTGAAACATGATTCTCAGATGATAATGGAGAGTATGATGGCTATACTAATGGCACTATTTCTAGCACATCTCTCTCATATTGATGTAATTTCCTGAAACACTGTGTTGCATTTTTTCTTTCTTTTTTTTTTCTTTTTGTTTTTTTATATTTTAGAGACAAATAAATATGTTTTATTTCAGCTAGCTGCCAAGGAGACATACATTTTATTTTAGTTGATGTACTAAAATAAATAAAACAAACAACAACTTTAAATTAATTAAATATATATTAGAATTGTTTATAAGGCTTTTTTATTTGTAAGCTGCTATTATGAATGCTGTATTGCGAAAGCCCTGAACAAATAAATTGAATTGATTTACATTTAGTCCCAGTGAGCAATTCAAAAAGGTTCCCATGCAGGCGAATGAACTCATTCTAGTTTACAGTTTAAACAAAATCACTTTAGTGGGTGTGTTAATGATTTTACCAAATTGTGCATTGCTTTGGTTTTACCCGAACACTCACATGTTTGCGAGGGGTGGGCTGAGTTGCCAGATATCCTTCAACCTGTATGAAACCCCTCATTATTGTGCTGTGCCTTAAGATAGATTGTTATTAAGTGGGATTAACATGTCTGGTTTTGTCTCTGATGATGCATTCTAGAGATGTACCCTGATATTTTCTGCAACAAGTTTAACCTTAAAAGGCCACAATTAAACGACGATCATGTGTTATTTTGGGTTTGTTTCTTGTTGATTTCCTTATGTTTGTGAATTGATGTACAATTATATGGAAGATCAGTTTCTTTTAGTTGAATCGGGAAGATGCATTGTAATTATTTTTGGTGCTGTCTGTTCAAGCCAGCATCATTAATACTAATGTTCATACTTAGAGTAATGTAAATTAACAAACACTAAGCATGTAATGTGCTACAGGCTTAAATCATCTTCTCATTCTTCAGATATGGGAAGCGATCCACCCCTGAGGAAGCCGTGGCTGAACTGTTGTTCGGTGAAAATGAACAGGACGTCAGGCCCCGGTGAGCAGTGAAAGAACATACTACAATATCTATCTAGTTTCTGAAGTTTTGTATCATTGCATGTTATATCTAGTCACATAGATACAAATGTCAGTCGCGAGAGAATCAGACAAACCCCTGGTGGAGATATTAAAATTTTTTTTCTTTTTTCTGTGCAGTGTGGAAGACTTGTTATGGTGACGTGACTCCTCTCTGTGGCTGTTGCAGTGGCTTTATTCATTCATTAATCTCTATGATAATAAATGAGTTTACTGAACAGCAGAAACCAGCATAAGCCAAACCCTCATCAAAATGAGGCTCCGAAAACACCTCATGATCTATACATCTCTATCAGCCTCTTTCTTTCTTTACTTTCTTCTCTCTCTTTCTCTTATGAGTTGATTTATGCTTTGTGAAAGACAATTGTAAATAATTTATTATTCAATGACAAAATTGACAATAATAAAAAAATTACTGGATGTTGAACTCTTGATTCCTGTCTTCATTTATACATCTTACATGTTTTTTTTTTCTTCTTCTTTCTTAAATACCTCTTCTTAAATAAAGTGAGATTGTGTCTAAACTAGTGCATATGTAGACCACTAGATGGGGGAAATCAACAATATTTTTAATATTTGAAATATTTGGCCATCTTCATTATTTCATGAATCACGGTTTGAAACCTTTAGTTTTTTATTGTTATATAATAATTAATAAAAATAATTTATATAATTAGCTATACTATTCATATTGCGCTGAAAAAAAAAAAAACACACACACACACACTCATGTTTGTTTTTGTGAAAAGTGGGGACATCCCATAGGCGTAATGGTTTTTATACTGTAGAAACTGTATATTCTATCGCCCTTCACCAACTCTACCCCTAACCCTAACCCTCACAGGATTTTTACATTTTTGCATTTTTACTTTCTCAAAAAAACTCATTCTGTATGATTTATAAGCGTTTTGAAAAATGGGGACATGGGTTATGTCCTCATAAGTCACCCTCTCCTTGTAATACCTGTGTCATACCCATGTCATTATACAAAGTTGTGTCCTGATATATCACAAAAACATGCCCACACACACACACACACACACACACACACACACACACACACACACACTAGTTTTATAAATAAAAATAGTCCAGGACTAAAAATCTTCCATGCTATGATCATATATTTGGACATATATGGTAATATATGGTTTTATTTCAAGAAGTCTGCCGCCTCAAGAGTATATTTTTGGAAAAAGAATCAAACTTGCTGTTGGTTAGAGTGTTTACTAATAGAATAAATATAATGTAATAGTAAGGGGAAAAGACAGAGATTGCGGTATATGGTGAATTGCTTTTAAAGCTGTAAAGGTCTGAGTGATTTGAGACTGGGTAGAAGAGGTGATGTGGTGGGGTCCGCAGAGAGGCGTGGAGTGTGCTGCCCCTTTAAGACTCACAGCCTCTCAATACAACAAAAGCGCATCGCCGCCGGTTAGAGACGTGATGTAAAGCGGTTACACAGATTGTTTAAATCTTCGTTTAGTCATCAGGTGATGAGATAATAACTGAGTAGATTATCCAGTTAACAGTGTTCTGTTCTGATAATTTTGCTGACTATTTCACTGATTGCTGTGTTATCAGGTGTGTTTGCGGTAAATAAGACGTGAATTTATTAAATTTATTAACGGTTCGAGAGCAGATGGATTAACGTTATAACGTTACGCGTTAATTCAGCGACCAGCATCATGACCACCGTCTACAAAAAGTGAAAGACGTGCACTGCTGGTTTATTTCTCCCTGACAGACATCACAGGTGAGTCAAATACGTTCATGACAGATGAAAGCTAAACAGCTCATAACTATGGAAGCATATGGGTAGCATTATTCAATTTGGGATGTAATATGCAAAATGACAATGCAATATTTAAAATGGCAATGCATTTCTGTATTTACATTTACATTTTCCAATACATTTGTGCAACGTTTGGTGCAAAATGAAAATGAAAATTAAATTACATAATTTTCATTTGCCATTTCCTACACCAGTTTTAATATGTAAAATGAATATTAATTTTAACGCTTTATAAGTTGCAAAATTAAAATGAAAATGTATTACAGAAATGATTAGATATGTCTAACATGTTAAAGCAAAAACTGTGGCAAAATGATCATTTAAATGCTATTTTTCTTAATTGCATTAACACTCACAGTCAAGACACTTACGATTGCATTTTCATTCGGTGTCCCGCAATGAATGTAGCAAAACTCAATGTGCACATTGAAAATGCATTCCGAGCCGATCACGTGTCCCCGCCCTCGCGCCACGTCAATCATTGTGTGAACAAGGCGGGGCTTACAGAAGGTCAGAGACTCAAGTCTCAAGAAGAGGATTCAATCAAGTGAGACAACATGGACAAGACAGTTGGTCCCGTGTATGTTTTGATCATTTCGGTTTATGGCTTCAATATTTCATTCGGACTTGTGGGCGGAGCTGAAACGCTGCTTTCATCTGATTGGTCGAATCGGATCGGTTTTCATCTGACAGCCTTCAGCTCGGTCTTGTCATTCTTTCAGGCAAAATAAGAGTCAGTGCAAGTGAAGCACTGAAATGTCTGAAACTACGCTCACTGTTAATTAGCATAATATTTGAATCAGATGTAGCTGGGCACATAATTCGTGCTGCTGAGACCTGCAAATTATTTCTAGGTTGTAGTATTGTATGAATATTGTCCCACTGATAAATAAAGTGCAAATAGTTCTGTCCCTTTGGATAACAGTGAAGTGGAAATTAGAATCAATAATAGACTGAACAGTTCCATGTCTGTAACATTTACCACTCTCATCTTTTAAGTCATAAGGCACTAGGTATGTTTGTGTGTGTGTGTGTGTGTGTGTGTGAGAGACATTAATAAATAATTGTAAAAATGAATATAGTTACATTTCTAAATAAAAATAGTAAAATTAGCTCTATGCTGCTCAGTGCTCCTGTAGCCTACCCCAGAGCGCCCTCTCGCGGCTGTAGACGGTAATGTTTTCTCTTGGTCTTGAATAAATGTGACATATAGTCCAGTGCGACTTATATATGTTTTTTTCCTCGTCATGACGTATTTTTGGACTGATGCAACTTATACCGAAAAATACAGTTAACATTATTATTATTATTTATTATGAGAGTAATTGACACAGACTAGAACTTTAATGTTTCACCCAATTCAGCTCATATCTTTAGACTCGTCCGACTCGTGTTGCTTGTATAACTGGCCAGACTTACCTTCCCAAAATATCCTATTTAATTTTATTTCATAAATTTAACTATATTTATTTCCACTTTACTGTTATCCAAAGGGAAAGAACTATTTACACTGTTTTTATCAGTGGGACAATATTCATACAATACTACAACCTAGAAATAATTTGCAGGTCTCAGCAGCACGAATTATGTGCCCAGCTACATCTGATTCAAATATTATGCTAATTAACAGTGAGTGTAGTTTCAGACATTTCAGATGAAGGCTGTCAGATGAAAACCGATCCGATTCGACCAATCAGATGAAAGCAGCGTTTCAGCTCCGCCCATAAGTCCGAATGAAATATTGAAGCCATAAACCGAAAGGATCAATACATACACGGACCAACTGTCTTGTCCATGTTGTCTCACTTGATTGAATCCTCTTCTTGAGACTTGAGTCTCTGACCTTCTGTAAGCCCCGCCTTGTTCACACAATGATTGACGTGGCGCGAGGGCGGGGACACGTGATCGGCTCGGAATGCATTTTCAATGTGCACATTGAGTTTTGCTACATTCATTGCGGGACACCGAATGAAAATGCAATCGTAAGTGTCTTGACTGTGAGTGTTAATGCAATTAAGAAAAATAGCATTTAAATGATCATTTTGCCACAGTTTTTGCTTTAACATGTTAGACATATCTAATCATTTCTGTAATACATTTTCATTTTAATTTTGCAACTTATAAAGCGTTAAAATTAATATTCATTTTACATATTAAAACTGGTGTAGGAAATGGCAAATGAAAATTATGTAATTTAATTTTCATTTTCATTTTGCAACAAACGTTGCACAAATGTATTGGAAAATGTAAATGTAAATACAGAAATGCATTGCCATTTTAAATATTGCATTGTCATTTTGCATATTACATCCCAAATTGAATAATGCTACCCATATGCTTCCATACATAACAGCCCTTTCTGCGAGCGACGCGATGCGATGAGACGCGACGCGACAAACAAGTAACGTAGGCTATAACGTACTTCAAGTAACTTAAGTTTGATTTGGACTGAATTTCAGTCTTATTTTACTAATATTAGTGCTTATCTAAGATGCTCGCACAAAAATACCATGGTAGGCTATTACATTGGCTCTTCTGGTACCGTAATAATATTAGATTATATTTTTTTTTGAAGAAGAAGACTAACGTTTCTAGAAAATGGAAATTATTCAGTAGGCTACCATTGAAATATGTGCTTTACTGTCTGATTCCATCACTGTAAATTACCATACCTTGCATAGGTAAATGTGTTTAGGTTATTTTTAAAGGAAAATCATGCTGTGCTGAGTAGATTGATATAATCGGCCTATATTTTTGCAGTTGGCTAATTAACAGTTCGAATAATTCCGAATGACGTAACCTATTATGAAGACTTTGTCAGATTCTTTTTATCACACTGGTTTTATGAGCTTTTATTATATTTTAGTTGTTTTCACTTCACAAGTGGTTAGAAAACGATGAGCTGTTGTAAATGGCAAAAATGCAGCTGTAGGCCAATGCATGATGCTTAGTCCAAAGTTTCTATTGATGGATTTTTTTTTTTCTAAAAAACTTAAAGTTTGTCTTAACGAAGTTTTCTGTCTAGTTATTATTATTATTAGTTAACTAAAACATAAACATACCAAGGGTTAACACTAAACAAGGGGAGTCTGCTTTTAGTTCTAATGCCGCTCGCTGTTTAATTGCAGACTCAAAATTCATCTGTTTAGCTGTGCATTTACTGAATGAGCACTGTGCGATGTCCCAACTGATTGCACTGTATTTTATGTATAATCATTTTCTATTCTTAACTGATTTAAACTCATTTAAAACCTCTTAAATCGATTTTTAAATCATTTTCAAATTTTTTTTAATTTCTTGTTTTATTGTAGTGATTATTTTATTATTATTTTAATTTATTTCATGTAAAGCACTTTGAATTACCATTATGTATGAAATGTGCTATATAAATAAACTTGCCTTGCCTATATGGTTATAGCCATACCAGTTCAGAGTATGTATAATTCTGTATGTGTGTGTCTGTGAGTGTGTGTAAGTAAGTGTGTGGGGGTGAATCTACCCGTTTTACACTTGATGTTTTAGAGTGTAACCTCTTCCTTGCTGTTCACTTTTTTACTGCATTGTAGTCAAATTATTGTGTTTATTTTACATAGTTGCACATAGTTTACAGTCACACCAGTTCATAGGTGTGTGTGTGTTAGGGCTGTCCGATTAATCGAAATCGAAATAAAATCACGATTAGAGTGTGTGCGATTTCTTTTATAGCACGAATTTCCGCAGCCCCAACCTATGATATCTGAACCAATCAGGATGCAGCGCACCTAAGTGGAGCGCGAGAACAGAGCAGACTGGGCATAAGCCTAACTCCAGGTACACACACTCTGTCTGTGATGCGTGGCCTTTTTTTTTTCAAGCCCATGTTAACGGAACAGAACGTTCACACTGCACATGGTAAAAGATGAGAACAGAAAAGGTTATAAATAGAATGGTGTGAAAAGATTTAATATCTTGCACATGAGCACAGAGAGAGTTGTGTGGGCAAAGGACACTGGTTGAGCGAGAGGAGGCATGTTGTAAGGCAGCGTGTATCTGAGCCTTATACAGTCTATGATCTAAACATGTGCATCTGGTTTTGTTAGCAGAGCAAAGGAAATCTGCGTGCGAGCGGATAGATTCGCGCTCATGCATTATTTTAATTCAGTAACGTTGCTGCTTCTGAACCGCGTACACATAACTTACTGTATATGCACTGCAGACAGAGTACGTGTGAACCTTGGGCAATAAATATATTGGGCAAAACATAACACCTGAAGCACTGCTACAGTGAGGTTTATGCAAGGCACACAAAAAAAAAACTCCCTGAACAGGGGTTTTATTTAATTTTTTTAATTAATTTTTTAATTGCCATATGTCTAGATATTGTTTGACATCTTTACTTAGTGATTATTTTGACTACAGAAGTCTGTTCTAGAGACATGTTACAACTTTTTGATAAAGCTCTCAATGGTTTTCTTTTGGAAATATGTTTCAAATTTATACTGAATGCATTTATGACTGTAAAGCATGCCTGTGTGTGTAAAAATCGATTTAAAATCGATTTAAAAAAGAAATCGCAAAATTTAGCAAAAAATTGTGATAGGTTTTTTTTTGTCCATATCGCACAGCCCTAGTGTGTGTGTGTGTGTACGTGTTAACAAGTACAAGTGTGAATCAGCGCATTATTTTTTCTAGATTTTTTTTCTGCATTGTGAGGGACTTGTAGATTGTACACAAACAAATATAACTATTTTCGATTAGTCATTCCCATTTCCCATTCGTTGATTGAAGATCATGAGTGTGACTATTTTTTTTACGACCACTTAGATTTATATATATATATATATATATATATATATATATATATATATATATATATAGGCTTACTAATATTTCAGTGATACTAAAATAACAATGATTGGTCTTTGATACTAAAATACCACAGATTTGTTTTTCTATTACTATATTACTATTACTATTTAATTTATTCTTATTATTTATTATTCTTATTATTTGATTTGTATATCTTTATCTGATTGCTAGTTGTAGCTCCTCTCCTAGATATCTTATTCTTTTAACATGTGTTTTCTGGCTTTTGTGTGGGAAAGTCGACACCTCTTCAACTCCCACGTTCATTTCTGTGTCTCTCATTCAAAGACATGGCATGCCCTCTCAGCTTCTTTTCCACTCACTGTGTGTGACAGCTTTACCCATGTGTGCAGCTCCAGGGACTGTTTCCATGAAAACCAGTGTTGTATCTGTGCACTCAATAAAAAGGAGTGACATTGTAAGACGTCTTCTTTGACCTCAAAAGGTCTAACATGTTTCATATTTCTGATTCGATTGTTTATGTTTTGATTTGAAAACTGAGTTAAGCCATAAGGTAATTTATGGTTTATACGTCTTCGAATCTACGTCTACGTCTTGGAATATTGCTATACTGTGACACATCAATGTGCAATGAAAAGAGGCTTTCTGTCACTCATTTGGCACATTATTGTACACCAGGTGGCACAACAGCTGCCCAAGAAGAAAATTTGCTTATTTAATTATCTGTGTGTAAACACACAAAGCCAAACCATGAATACTTCTGACCGCAGTTTGTCCTGAAACCGCTTACTTGAGTAATGTACATCGCAAGAACATAATAAAGAACATCAATTACATTTCTAAATGACATGCCCTAAACAAGGAGCAGCACTATTAACAAGATTTACTCTCCAATTTCCTAGTTATTTTGCTCCATTCAAATACCCTACTGTAGAGGCTCTTGGGATTTTGTGTGTTGCCTGGCAACCATCGCTGCAGCTGCGCAGCCGGAGAGCTAATGCTACAGTGCTGTTAGTGCTGACCTCCTACTGTCATCTGCTGTCCTGACTGCCTTTGGTTAAGCTAATTCAGATTATGTGTGTAACTGTGTATCTTTAACACAGCTGTATCTGAGTAATTCAGAAGCACTTGCGCACTAGTCATGAGTAAATTCACAATAAATTATCGGACAACTATTGATATATACTACCCTACCTTTGGCTAACAGCAGCTAGTAGAAAATCCTTTGTTGTCATTGTGTATTTGGCTGCTCAAAAGTTTATTAGTTATGTAATTTTCCAGCAATATGCTGGTTGATAAGATGTTGCTTTTTATGTTCAAATTTAAAATATCAAGTAACGTTCTAAATTACTGTTCTAAAATAAAACAATTAGTGTTCTAAACTACAAACTATAGTTCTTTGATATATGTCATCTGTGTTTCTTATTGATGAAACACAACTACTGTAGGAAATCAGTGCTTGTCTGAATGTGTTTGTATGAATGTGATTTGTATCACATCAGGATATTGGTGAAATACTGTAAAGTAAAAAAAAACAACAAAAAAACATGTGAATTTAAATATTTAAGTGAATCTAGTGTACGTTGCATTCCTATATCCGTGAAAACAGTTAGTGATGTTGCATTGTAAAGAAACACTGTGCACCTGCACATGTACATATACCTATAGACTGAACATGTAATATATTTAGGCACGACAGCACCATTTAAAAAAAACTGCCACTTTTGTAGTTTATATGAAGTGATGAGCTTGCCTTTTCAGGCTCCCAAAACACCGCTGTCAAGTAAATAAATGGCCAAATGCAAAAAAAGTTTTTGTGTGTGTGTGTGTAAACAGGAAACAGGTCAATTTAGCTCAAAGAGAATTATTTTTTATTTTAAAGGGAATTTGAACAGAATAGGGAATTTACGGCTGATCAACTGAATCAGCCAGCGATTTATTACAACCGTCAATCACTTAATTAACCCTCACATTAAGTTCAGCTAGGATCTGAAGGTGCTTGCATTGCTTGTTTAGGGGGTTCCCTTTTTGTAGTCTTTGCAGAAAGGGGTTTCCCAAGGTTGCTGATTAGCTGGAAGTAGTCATTGAAGTGATGTCTTGGGAAGCCAATAGTTGGGCGTCGGCTGAAGATGTGGAGTTGTGGACTGGTTGAAGTTTTGAGGCGGTCACAGACTTGAGGTGAACTCGGAGACAGCCTTGTGGCAAAACTTAAATCTGAACACAAAACTCTCAATGGGAGAATAAAGAAATTAAAATAAAAGAAAGAAAAGTAAAGTTTGATGAGACTGGCGTTTCCACTCATAGTTTTAGAGGAACTACGGGCATGTAAGCCAGAACACGCTGGAACGGTGCTCAAAGAATGTACGGGAAAAAGCATGGCTAAAAGCCCTAATACAAAAAGCAATGGCCAAAAGCCGACAAGGCAAAAAGCATGGCTAAAAGCCTAATTTGATTATTTAAACCGGGGTGTTGGACACATCCCAAGTGGTGTCTTGACCAATTAGACATCGTCTTAGATTGGGGTGTTGTTTCTCCTCATAATACATAAATCAGCATGTTATCTTATCAGTCACATGGTCCAAAATTTCCCTCTCTTGCAGAGTATAATTTGGGTATGATTTCTATAACAAGAATAAAATACATTTTACAAAGTGCTGATTAAAATAAACATTTAAAGCATAAAAATTCATACAACTCATACATACCCAACATGAATATAATCCTATAAACTATACCATAGTTATTCAAAATAAATACACAATAAGCGATTTGGACTTGCTAGTCAAATGTGTGAGTTGCATACATGATATAGAGTTAAGCAATAGACTAATATTCATTTATAAGTCCTTTTGAGATCATTTTTGGTGCACTTATATCTGTAAAAGACGTCTCTCTGTAGTTCTGGGGATATTGTGAGGATGTGCTTTGTGAGGAACAATAAGGTTAAAAGGTCTGGAAACCAATCCGAGGAAGTCTTCAGCTCCTGATTTCTATCACAGATTTACATGCGATGGTCATGATGTGCATCTGTTTGAACATTAATCTTGGTTACTTGTCCCAAATTTGACAAACTCCTTCCTGAGTTGTGATTAGGAATAAGTGTTCTTTTGGAACACCAATCTTTAAAGGGGTCATTTGATGCCATTTCAATTTTTACTTTCTCTTTGGAGTGTTACAAGCTCTTTGTGCATAAAGAAGATCTGTAAAGTTGCAAAGACTAAAGTCTCAAATCCAAAGAGATATTCTTTATCAAAGTTAAGACTCTGCCACACACCCCTAAAACGTCTCATTTCAACACTCCGCCACATGTCTACATCACTATGTGGAAATATTTGCGTAATGCTGCCCAAATATTAATGCAAAAAGAAGGCGTGGTTTCAGTAACCGCAGTTAGTGTTGAAGCAGTCATGTCAGGGAGATGCTGTTTGCTGTGTGCAAAAGCACTTTATTTGGCCTTCTGAAAGTAGATGCATTTTTAGGAATCTTTAAGATTACTTACAACAGAACAGCAATGTATTTGATGGACAACTGTTTCATGAACCTAGAAGAGGAGGTAATTCTGACTTTGCTACGACAATCTGATGCTTCTGAATCCGCTACTGTAAGTATGTTTTGTTATTAGTTTAAGTATTTGCTATTGAATGTTAAAATGCTGAGTTTTGTGCATACACGCATGCACGCGTGTGTATATGTGTGTGTGTGAGAGAGAGAGAGAGAGAGAGAGAGAGAGACAGGGTCACACAGTGGAGTCAGTTGTCTTAACCGTCCATGGCTTGTGAACTGCAAACACATACAAGCTTCATCACTGTGTCTGTCATGCCACTCTGTTCCTGTTTCAGGCTTGAACTGATGGTAAATCTAAGGACATTATTAAATGTCTTTACATTTATTTTGAAAGATGAAGGCCGCGATTATGGAAAGGAGCCTTGCATTTCCGACGAGTGCTCAGTTGGCCAATCAGAGCAGGCTGTGCTTATCAGAAGGAGGGACTTATTTATATCAGAAACGGTACCCCACACCGAACCGGCACAAAGGAGAAAAGCAAAAAAATAGAGGCTGTGTGTGAGAGGCGCTTATGGTCTTGGTTACAACCATTCCCCCATGTAAAGTACTGAGAAGCCCAACCTGAGGGAGCTGAGAGGGGCTATTTTTAGCCCAGATTCATCATACCTGTGGGTTTGTGCCTTTTTTGAATGTTGGCTTCTTAGAGTTGTGTTCTTAAACGGAGCTAAAATTGATTGTTAATGGTGTGAAATTTGGCCATTTTACATAATGTGAAGTAAATACTTTTTAATGCAGGGGGTCGGTTTGGGTAGACTGTTTGGAACCTTTCCTGTTTTAAAATGAAATGTGTATACATAGTTTTTATTCATTATTCATTATTCATTATTTTAGTTTTGATGCATTAAGTTAAACAAGAAAATGAGAAAAAAAGTTTATTTACATTTTTGTTCAGTTAATGTTTATTTTAAGTATAAAAAAATGCTTTTTATGGTTTTAGTTAGTTAAGAAAATATATTTTAAGAGGTGGTGATTTATTATGCAATATGTATGATGGAATTTGTACAGAAAATGTAGGACTTTTGGAAAAAGATTTCACCACAATCTATATCTAAACATTAACATCAGTGGAGCTCAACTTGTTTGTATGAAAATGAGGCCAAAAGGTAAAAAAGTGATGAATTGCCATAAGATTGTGTTAAGCAAGATATTTACGTTGATGAATCTATCTAGAACAATAAGACCAGGAATCTCATTTAGTGACACTGTTGGCACAGACCTCAACATTTTTGTAGAGATAACAGAGCTTTGTTACGAATGAATAGAGCCTGTCTTTACTGAGATGAGAATTGCTTCAGGACGAAGCCTTTATTTTGGGTCCTTTCATTGCTTTAAGTAAGAGATGCTTTTCTCGTCCTTCTCTTGTGTTAAGAGATGTAATTTTGTCTATCACTCCTGTGTCTTATCTCTCACTTGTCACTAACACACAGCTGTGTTCAGGCTTCTGTGCTGATTGCTGGGTTATCTGCCACTGAGGGAAGCCAATGTCACAACAGACAAGTTAGAGGGAGAGAGAGACGGGAACAGAGATAACTTAGAGGTATATCACTCAGTCTTAAAGAGAAAGTTCACCTGAAAAGGAAAATTCTGTCAATTACTCACCCTCATGTCGTTCAAAACCTTTGTTCATCTTCAGGAAAAATATGTTTTTTTTTTAATGAAATCCGAGAGCTTTCTGACCCTGCATAGACAGCAATGAAACTGAAAAATGTTATGGCCCAGAACAGTAGTAAGGATGTTGTTAAAATAGTGCATGTGACATCAGTGGTTTAACCGTGATGTTATAAAGCTACAAGAATACACAAAGAAAACAAAAATAGCATCTATTCAATGAGAGCAACACTGTGATTTTGTGTTTTTGGTGGGCCTGTAAACCAAAGGGAAACCTCTTTATTTATGTTTTGATGTTATCATTAATATTACACCCTGGTCATGGTCTCCAGAAACTCTGTATTACCACGTTAGTAGTTCTCCATGCTCAAATGCTGTCATGTTTTTGTGCTTAGGGTTTGGTTTTGACAATAAGCTAAGGAGACTGGTAAAGAGCATTGGAGCATAACACACACACACACACACACACACACACTTACACAATCTCTCTATCTTTTACGCACATTCCGCTGGGTTATGCAAAGTCTTGCTGAGGTGCACAGTCAGAGTGTAACAGTTTCAGTGAGAGCTATATTTAACTCACTGTGTGTGTAGATGTGTCACGCCGTAAGATAGCACCTTTAAACTCCTCTGTATAAAGTGCCATTTAACCTTGTTTGTATCCACGTGTGGAGTTAAAATAGTGTGAAAGAGTGGCCAAATTTGTACATGGCATCACACATATATTTTACCACTAGGAAAACTTTCTTAAGAGAGAACAAGAGACTATGTTTATGGGAAAGTCTAGAATAAATGCTTGTTACCTTCTGCTTCAAATTATGATTTGATAGTTTCTCATGTAGAATTAACAATTATTTTGTCAAAACATTTATAATTAGACTATAAAATGCTTGTAATTAGATTACACTTGTGTTTTATGGATAACATAATTACATATTTACATATTATTTTGACCTCAAAGATATATTTCAAGTCACGATGACCTTATATGCATTAGCATATTCATGTTTTTCTAATGTCAGTGTTTTTAGTGTTCAAGTATTATTTTTACTCTAAAAATGTTTATTTTTAAATTTACATTTGCACGACTGAAATAGTAAGCTTTATTATCAAATCACAATGTCCCTGAGAAACCTTGGCACTTCGTGTTGTTGATAATTAAGTATATTATGTATTTATTATGTATATATAAATACACAAACATACAGTATATTTTTTGGAAATATTTACATGCATATGCATTTATATATTATATTTTATATTCTATATATAAATATATTTCATATATAAACATAACATAATTTTCTATATGCATATGTGTGTATTTCTATATACTTAATAAATATATAGAGTACACATACATATATTAATTTTAGGGCCGGGACTTTAACGCGTTAATTGAGATTAATTAATTACACAAAAAATAACGCGTTAACTAAGATTAATTAATTACACAAAAAAAAAATTCCCGCATTTTTAATAACTTATTTTTGCACCGCGGAACGTTTCTCACTGGATGAGTTTCGGCGGACCGATTATACTGAAGCACCAACTAGTGTTCGCATATCACCGCAGCACATCTACGAGCCTCAATTATCACCTCAACGCAAAACATATAGCAGCTAGCGTGGACTTTACACTTTATGTTGAACTATGTATTATTTTGTTGGTGCAACAGTTTATGTTGAACTCTTTATTGTTTTGGCCAAGGTTATTGAGAGTTGGACTTAGTAAGTTATGGCCTCGGAAGCAACAGAGAGATGTTTTCTAATAGTCAGTGTTTCCAATGTTTTATATATATATATATATATATATATATATATATATATATATATATATATATATATATATATATATATATATATATATATACCTATAAGCTTCCTGAATTTCTGAAATGTACTATAAATTGTTTCTAAATATTCTATTGCTACACTTCATGGCAAAAATTGCACTGGTCTGCTAGACTTGGTTGAACAAAAATAAACAATATTTTGTTGCTTAAGCTTATGTATTCAGTCATTATTCAATGGTATACTATAAATCCATGTGAAAAAAAATTACTCCTCACTGTTCTCGGATCAAATATTTATATGCGATTAAAATGCGATTAATTTCGATTAATTAATTACAAAGCCTCTAATTAATTAGATTAATTTTTTTAATCGAGTCCCGGCCCTAATTAATTTAAACAAAAACTTTTATTTCGGATTGGATTAATCGTAATTAATTGTTTTGAAAGCACAAATAAAAAGTAATCTAAAAGTAATCAGAATACATTACCTAAAATGTTTATATTACCATAATGGTTATATTCCATTTCTAGTCTGGTTTCATTTTATGTTTATGTTTCCTGTATTTATCAATCCTGCCGCAAGCGATTTTTGGTTGGTCTTATTGGAGTATCTTGCTTATTAAAGATGATTATTAAAACAAAATCTGCATTTAGATCTTTCCTCCTTGTTTCTTTCACTGACCGTGACAATTATGCCACTAACTACAGTTTTTGTCATGTAATTTGTATTCAGTAACGAGCTACAATTTGTTAGTAATCTAACGAGGACTGAATGTATTGCCGCTCTTTGCAGAGAGGGTGGATTTGGAGTAAATACTTGGGCTGATCATGTGATTTTTACACAGAAACTCTCTCTCTCTTTCTCTAGTTTCCTCTGACAAATTTTGTACGTGGACAGACGCTCAAAGAAAACGAAAATGCCAGTAGCATCCACCAGCTCTGACTCAGGTAAGATGCGTTATCTTAATGATTTACTGAATTTAGAGTTTGTTACCAGTCCAAAACCTTGTTAATCCACAAAAGGGTTTTGTGATATAATGAGGTGGGAATGTCAGTGACAACCATAACAAGCCAGTCAGACATTTTTGGCTGAAACCCCACAATGAACCGGGATTAAATGTTTGTGCTTCACTGAACATCCACATATCTGCCAAGCTTCAGACCTAGCTTTCACTGAAGAGACATTTGAGTCAATATCATTGTATTTCTCTGGACAGCTACACAGACTGAAATCAATGCGTTGTTCTGTTATGATGTACAACTTTTGTTGAAACAAAGACAAAATCTGAGAGATGATCACATCCTCCTGTACAAGAACTATTCTGAGAATGGGGGAGTTGGTGTTGAGAAGGGATGATGAAAAAGTAAAAATATATTAAAGTATAAAGACTATATTATAGAGTAAAAAGTATATAGGTATTCAATAGTTTAGATTTTAGATATTCTGTAACACTTTATTTTAAGGTGTCCTTGTTACACGTTACATGTACTTACTATTACAATAACAATTAATTATTATGATTAATATAATAATTACATGCAAGTAACCCTTAACCAAACCCTAACCCTAAACATATACTAAGTACATGTATATTACTCAGTACTTAAATGTATAATTACACTGTTAACATGGAAACCTTAAAATAAAGTGTAATCAGAATTTCTTATCGTAATTAAAAGAGTAGTGTGCAATTTTTATTTAGTTTGAGGTGGGATTGTATTTTTCTGAACAATGAAAGATGGTTAAGTGTTTTTGCAGCTCAGTTTGTGCCTCTAATGGTGCAGATATTACATGTCACTTTAATTTTTTTCTTCTTCCATTTAATTACATCAAAGGACTTTAGAATAGAGAAAATAAAATTATAAATTAAAAGTTTAATTTGCAACATTTTACAATTAAGTTTAATTTGTTAACATTAGTTAATTAATTATGTGTAATGCACTTAACAATGAGCATTACTTTTACTGAATGTTAATTTATACTAATATATTTGTAACATTTTTTAAATTACTTTCAGCTCTTTGATGGCACTGAATGGACTGTGCACACAGAGAGAAAAGAAAAAGATAAATTAGGTGAACTTCTCATTTGTGTGAATAATAAATGGTGCAACCTGGAACACTTTACTCTTATTCATAGGTTAGTGACCCAAATATTGAGTTACTCCCTCTACCTACAGTACCTCAGGACATTTGTTTAGGCCATGTGCTATCTGTCCTCTGATGTCTACTCAGGAGGTTTTGTAGACTGTAAAATAAGAGAAAAAAGGACTTTAGACATGATATTGGAGCAGTTCCTATATGTGATGAGCTTTTCGACCTTTCTGAATTAAAATGAATTAAAATATGCATTTTATATGTTTAAAATAAAAAACGTCAGCTTGATACAACCTGTCACAATAACATCAAGGAAATGAAAAAAGCTTCATTAAATGAATGAAATTCTTGAAAAGAAAAAAATTCTAAATATATAAATATATATTCATCATCATGCAGAAAAACATAAAACAGCAGACCCCCATGACTGTGTGTTAAGGTCAGTTAGTCTCTTAAAATATCAGATCATTTCACACCTTTTTATGACAAAGCAAGGTTAGTTCTGTAAGGACGAAATAACCTGAGATACTTTGATCTCTTGAGAAACAGACAATACAAACATACACAGGCATCTTCGAGACACCCCACAGAGTGGAGGAGCAGGAGACCACCTCCCCTTCTGGCCATTTGTTTCATTTTAAATCCCTTCACCCATTCTTACTTCTACTCAGTCTGCTCAAAATGATTACATGAAAATGTCAATGCAAGTGAACTAACACTCATGTCTAGTATCATTGGAAAAGTCTCAGTGCAACTGGTACAATGGTCTCACTCTCACAAAAGTAGATTAGAAGATAATACCGATCCGAAGAGTCAGGGACTCCAGATGAAAATTAGTCTGTACGGCTATATCTGGCACATTTACATTTGGACATTGTCCTTATGTTCATTAATGTGCATTGTCCCTTTAAAAAAAAAAAAAAAAAAAAACTGACTTAACTGACTGTTAATAAATTGTTACATTTTGTTACATTTTGATTCTATTCTGTAATTATTGACTAGTAGATTACATTGTATCCTTGTTAGCAACATGAGCACCCAAATGAACGAGTTAATATAAAAACAGAGTTAACTAGAATAATCAAATGTCAGAAGAATATTCATTAAAAAGGCATTCAACCAATTTGCACTTCAACCTAAATTCGAGATCATAAGAAAATGGAGTCAGATTAAATGATAAAATGGAGTCAGATTTGAGTTTAACCTAAAATGAATAACTCTACGCGGTGAAAGACAGAACACGCAGCAAACCTTCATCCAGCACCGGATACCTTCCTTGGGCCGAGTGCCTGGACCTTACAGTTCAGATAGTAAAATCTCATGTGGTGCAACACACACAATAACAATTATGTAAGAATTGTGTAAAAATATATTTTTTACCTCTGAAAATATATGTAAAGACTTTTAGATGAGATAAGATACACATCAAGTTGTGAGGAAAATATGTTAATTAGTTAATAATTAAAACATATGACATTAGAGTCATTATTTTTAAACTTGAAAATGGTATAAAAGATTTAGAAACAATCTGAAGCCAAGATGAATACAAAGTGCACATTTTTAAGAATTTGGCATGTCATTGACCCAAGTGCCCATTAGGTAGATGCTTTTTATCCAAAGTGACAAAGTGACTACAGCTCTCAGAACAGACAGATTAGAATAATTATTTTAGGATGTTCTAGAAATGTGCCTGTACTTTAAGATGCTTAGTTTTTGAACCTGTAGCTTTACTAGTCTGTAGTATCCTGCCTGCCTTTCTGCTGAGGGAGCAGTGCCATTTCAGCAGATTGTAAGCACCTAAACATGCTGATCCAGAAGGTCTGCTCCATTACTCAATTACTGAGTGAAGTGGTGCTTGGACAGAATGTCTTGAGCTGATCCAGGTTCTAAAGTGGGTTTAGACAAGACTGTCCAGGCTCTTTATTATAGGGAATGTAAGTGACTCCAGTTGTTGGTGCCTGTCCTTGGTCAATGGCACTAGCAAGGACTTACAATAGCCCTTTCAAGAGCCCAAACAACTTTCCACTTAGCTTGTGAGCACTGTCCTTCAGGACTTCAGTACATCATCACCCTTAAGACGTGCTAGCTTCCATCTCATGCATTTTCTTGACCCGATCGCCAACACTGTCATCCAGAGTCCTAATTTAGCAGAACATGAACACATCTAGATCTGTCTAAAGGATACAAGGCTCATTTCACCTCAGTTGACACTTGTGATAATGAGGTCCAGTTAGCCACAGGTTAGCACAAGCTGCAGACATTATTACAGCTAACTGAGCATCATACATACAACTCCTTTAACCAGCTGTTAGAAATGTGCACAAATAGGGACTCTCCACTTTGTTTTGCATTTATTCATTATTACAAGGTTAGAGTTAAAGAGTTTGTTTACAGTGTGTGTGTTTACAAAGCAGACTGTATAACATTTGCATGAATTTATAGTTCTTGTACTTTTATTTCTATATTACAATTAAATCTAAAATGAAATAAATAGTTTACTGTGTCTTGACATTGAACAGAAACGGAATAATTGATGTAGCAGCATTGCGCTGTAGAATCTCAGTGTTTATTTGTGTCTGTATTACGGACATCTTGTGTTTATTTACAGATTAACTGTAATAGTGTGATGTCCCCAGTACCTAACTGGCACTTGGGTTCCCAGCATGCATTGCAGGATCAATACAGTACACAGTCACAGTTTTCTGCCTCTTGGTTTATTTTATTGTAGCGGTTTTTGTTGTCGCTTTAAGTTACTTGGGTAACAGTTTACAACAAGGTATATTTGACATTAGTGACCAATGCATACTAATTTACTTATGGAATTTAAATATTTCAAGTTGTATAAATTAACATCAGTTACTGTTTTTATTTAAATCAATGCCTGGTGTTGGTATTTTTGCATGCCTGAGCTTATGTTAAAAGGTCACCAGCGATAACAACCACCACTGCAAACACTCCACCACTTTAACTGTTTATAAAATAATATATTACCTGTGCATAGGATCATTCAGATCAACTTGGAGGTACCTCACAAGAAATATTTCAAATAGAAATTTCATATTGATCTCTCATTACAGACGTATCTTGGCAGGGCTTGAGACATTGTTTAAAGCTCACCTAAAACATTTTCTCATGAATAAAACCACAGAGATCCAAGAGTCTTAAATAAGCCTCAGCTTTCAATGTAATTTCATAGGAGACACATTTAAGGAGATTAGATATTGTAGAGAGCTCTCAAGTGATTCTTCTTTCCTAAGGAGAATTTCCTCTTCACTCTTTGTTCGCATGAGACATTTTCTCTTCCTCCTCCTTTTTTCTCCATACTGTCTCTCTCTCTCTTTCATTGTCTCCTCTTATTAGGTCTCTGTGTTCGATCTTATGGTTATGTTGAGCTTTCTTGGTGAGTCTGTCACAGTCTTCAGCAGCTGAGAGGGAATGATAGGGAGGAGGCTGAAATTCTCTGCCAACCTGTGTGTCTGGAATCTGTGTTGTTAGAGTCAGATAGAAGGAAATTAGGAGGCAGAAAGCCCAGCCATTTATACTGCCTCAAACTGCCTTTAAACTTACAACAGGGGGGATGAAGAGAGAAGACAAAAATGGGAATAACAAGGAAGCCTGAGGTGTCACAAAACAGGGAGGGAACAATCAAGAAATGAAAGATCTAGGAAGGGACACGCGAGAGGAAGAATGAGAGGTGGGGAGGCTTTCTGAAAACCGATGCTGACGTCAAGGAGGTGAAAAAAGTGAAGGAACAGAAAAGAGGGAAGGAACGCATGTGAATTAGAGGCAGGAAAAGAGGCTTCAGAGAGATTGAACTATGGCTGGGAGTATCTATAACAGAATGTCCCTGGAGGAGATTGGATCGATCAGCTCTCTAGAGGGTCCAGGAGGTAAGACACAGAGAGCAGAAGATCTTTAAAAGCATGCTGTGATTTGACTATTTTTACTGTGGTTTTGCAGTTAGAACAGAATGTAATGATGGAAGAACTGTTAGATATGCCTATTAAGAAGCATCATATTATCACTGTAGTTGATAACATGGTCAGGGAATACTATTTCCAGTGTTAATTAAAAAATTAGCAATTTTAAAATTGAAAAGTATATTGTGTGGTTTTAACATACAACTGACATTAAGAATGCACTAAGAATAAACTTATACATACAGGCTTCATAATTATTATTTTTGCATACCTCCAGCACATAATGTGTGTGTGCATGTGGAGAGAAGAGATGAGGAGGGGTGCACTGAAAGAGAGGTGACAAACCAGTGTCCAATTAGCTTTGTGCATGAGTGCACATCCTGTGTTTGTTACAGCTGCCTGGACAGAATGAGTCTGACAACTTCCTTTAATTTCAGATTTCACCTCTCTCTCTCGGCTCCCTTTCTTTGAGGTTCAAACTACAGTCAAGTGAAATACATTCCATTGCATGTTTTCACAAAAGCGCAGTTTCCTTGACCATAATGCAGTCTCATAGGACTGTCCGCTCAACTTCTATTCCCATTTCACTTGAGAGGCTGACAATATATAACGACGACATATCTTTCCTGAACACAGTAAGCAACGTCAGCCTCATGAATATTCAGTTTTCTTTTTGAATAATGCATGATTACATTCAATCACACTCTTACACACCTGTAGGACAGCTGTGTATATTGCAATAAAAAAGCAGGGATGACATCTCCAATCCAAAACATGAGCAAGAGAGACTAGCTTTTAATATTGTAGGTGCGATGTGTCCTTTGTTTATACAAGCTGTTGAGAGAATTATGGGTGCAATAACAGATTGTGTCTAAGGAACGCAAAGATTGTATTTCATTACTACAGTGAGATTGCGTACGGAGTGATGGTGATTTGATCAGTTGTTCTAGTGGTGATATGTGATTTCACACTTGCAGAAATGTAATAACAAAATGCTGTGTGGAAAGCTTGTGTGTGTTTTATTCAGTGGATAAAATCACTGTCAGTGTGAATGGGGCTTTACATTACGTTTATTCATTTAGCACATGCTTTTATGGAATGATTTATAAACAAGAAAAAATAAAAACAAGTAAGGATAGTTGTAATGGTCTGTGATTAGGTGAATTAAGGCATGTTTACACAGCCAATTAAATGCTGCTTTTTGCCTGATCAAATGTAATGCAGCACAAAATCCAGACTAAATTAAGCCTGCAGATCCATGAAGCATCAAAGTGTACATTTATATTTGCTGTGTAAATGTATTTATGCTACTGTACCTCTGATTAGCATTCAATAGTCCATTGCCAAATTTACACTGCAAAGGTGGCACAGAAGTGCTTCTGAAGTGTTATTTATGTGTCTTTACACAGACTGCTGTTCAGAGGTGACATAAATGCATTACGTTGCAGTTATATCTGCGTATTTTGATGCTAAAGGTTGATGTGAGTCAAAGCAGGCATAATTTAGTCTGGCTTTATGCATGATTGCACATTTACACTGAATTTTGAGCAGGCACAGTAGCATTGACCTCTGAAAAGATGCCTAAATGCCACTTCAGAAGTGCTCCCATGCCACCTTTGCAGTGTAAAATTTTATTATGGTATATTTAGAATTCAGATGACTGGATCTACCCATGTTTGCATTAATTTAATTATAATGCAATATTCTCCAGACATTTTTGTATGCTATGAGGTTTATAGGGTAAAAAGGGATTTAGAAGAAGGTTGATTACATGCTTCATTTCCTGAGAATATGAGAATATGAGAGGAAAGACTGACAGGGCAGAGTTTCCCAAAAGCATCATAAGCAGATCGTAGAAAAAAAATGTACAAATATTATTTTATTTCCCAAAAGCACAACAAACTTTACAAAAAAAATTAGATCTTAAAAGCACAGCCAGTGTTTACCCTTGTTTTACCATGTTGTCTGTCTCTGCATTGTTGGACAGTTTGTGGAATGATTTTGAAATTATTTTTGGAGAAATGCATAAAAACATTCCGAATGACTGTAACCTTGCATGTAAGATAACTCGATAGATAGACAGATAGATAGATAGATAGATAGATAGATAGATAGATAGATAGATAGATAGATAGATAGATAGATAGATAGATAGATAGATAGATAGATAGATAGATATTAGTATATGCAATTTCAGGGCTTTTCTGAGATTTTTAAAGGTAGGCATTGTTATGAGTGAGTGTGTACTGTGAACAGGACCAAATGCAAAAACTAAGATATGATCATTTCTAAAAGATAAGACGGAAACCATTAAAGCAAAGAAACGTTTGATAAGCCCGAAAGATTACAAGGCGTCCATTAAAACCCATGAGGGGTTTGGAAATATGTAATTAGAAATTGAGTTGAGGCATCTTTATGTAAATGAGAACAGGAAAAATTCTGAGAAATAATTTGGGCTCCAGGGAATGAACAGATTGCAGTTAATAGATCACTTGGAGAAATGAGGTGCAGGTTTAAGTTATTTCAGTTTTAATATACTTTGTTGATATGCTGAATAGGGGTGGGCGATATATCCTCAAAATTATATAACAATATTCCAAGAATATTTGTGATGATATTTATGACGTTACAGAAAAAAGCATGGAACAACGTTTTATTGATGATTGCAGTTGGCAGGCAGCAGCATTTATTAGTGCAAACACAATGAAGTGCATTTTCCATCCTTAATGACTTGAAGTGTAAATCTATTGTCAAAATGTGGCAGAAGCAGCATTATAGTGCAGTAGTAGTGACCAGTGTTGGGCAAGTTAATTAAAAAAAGTAATTCATTATAGTTACTAGTTACTTCTCTCAAATAGTAACTGAGTTACATCATTATAAAAGTAACCAATTTCCAGTGAAAGTAGCTATTGCATTACTTTAAAAAAAAATTATAATAATAAATAAATAATCAAATATTTCAAATAACTTACATGCCTCCAATATTAAATGTGAAATGAATGGACACTATATTGAATAAATTATTATTTTTAAACATTGTACACCAATACAAAACAATGCACTGAATTTTTTTTATTACATTTTAGCAGACATTATACCAACAGAGTTTCCAGGCAAATATAAGATAAAGATATTGCTGACTCTAAACTGTAATTTCCTACTTTATTAACTTTCTAAAGGGTTAAATTAAGTGGAAAAGGCAAGTCCAAAAATGATTATAATAGCTAAATCTGAATAAATATGAGGAGCTAAATATGAGGAGCTTAACAGCAAATTAGTCATTCAGAGAACAAATTTTATTTTTGAACATGAAAAATTTACTGAGGTCCAGACCTCATTGGCCTCATAGCTGGCTACGGGTCTGATTTAAGGCCATTTTAATCATCATGCAGTAACCAACAACAACCATTTTTCATCTGAGACATTAGATGCCATATTAAACGGTCTCTCACTGTCGGTGCTTGTAATGATTTTTGCATCTTTCTCTGACAGTTTTAAAGGGGTCATATGATGCTTTTTAAATCTCATTATTTTGTGTATACGATGTTTTAATGTTAAAAAAACACATTATTTTTCAAATACTGTACAGTATTGTAGGTCCTCTATGCCCAGCCTCTCTGAAACGTGTCATTTTCTACAAAGTCCCTCCTTCCGACAAGCGCAGTCTGCTCTGATTGGCCAACTGACCCAGTGGATTGTGATTGGCCGAACACCGCAAGCACTCGTCGGAAATACTAACCTTTCCATAATCGCAAGCTTCTTCTTTCAAAATAAATGTAAAGACAGATAATAATGTCCTTATTTTTACCATCAGTTCAAGTCTGAAAGGGGAACAGAGTGGTGTGACAGACACAATGACGAAGCTCGTATGTGTTTGCAGTACACAAGCCACGGACCGTTAAGACAGCTGACTCCATTGTGTGACCCTGTCTCTCTCTCTCGCTCTCTCTCTCTCACACACACACAATGTGCAAAACTCCGCATTTGAACAGTCAATAACAAAAACTTAAACTAACAACATACTTAAAGTAGCTGACTCAGAAGCGCCTGATTGATGTAGCAAAGTCAGAATTAAAGACTTATGAATAAAATAATAATCCAAGCTGTTATTAAAATTGTTGATAGCAAGCCATTATTATTACCCTATATATATATATATATATATATATATATATATATATATATATATATATATATATTACTATATTTTACTTTTGCTTTAAGCAAAGATTGGTAGCAATAAATGGATTAAAAGTTGCACTTTTTAGTCATTTAAGATTAAAAATGTATACATATATTAAATATCATTAACTGATTGCTAAGCTCAACTTTGGTTACTTATGCAGTATAAAGAGCTAATATGCTCGGAAATGAGTTGAGCATTACTGGCTGTATATTATTAGGAGAAACAATCAGTCACAGAGTCTGAGCTCCAGGTGAGAAAATGAGTGTGACAGCAGGGTAAACTTCCTCACAATGAAAAACAAATGAAGGCCAAAATTATGGTAAACTAAGGTCTCTGGCACAATTTGACATTTTAAAGTCATAGGATAATTCAGTTTAATAAATGAAGAAATAGATTTTGAAGTAACAAATGTCAAATTGCAACTAAACTTGTTTTGTCAAACAGGGTTCATGCAAAGCTTGAATTAGTGTTAGTGCAAGATGTTCAGGAAATGAGTGTTGTACTTAAGTGAAAATGAAATACTACAGGCTTTCAGTGTTTCTAAAGGAGGGGTGGAATGGAAATGAGTGAGAAGCCAAACACTCAGCGGTAGTCCTGAGTCCTGAGCTAGGAAAATAAACAGTAATGCAGCTCTTTTGTCAAGATAAGCACTTCAGGAATCTGAGACTTTAATGTGACCAGCAATGAGCTGCTTCAGTGTGAAACAGACATATACAGTGGCAGATGCTTGCTGAACATCAGAGCATGTGGCAAAATTAGTCACATATACAGTCAATGCAAACAATGTTTCAGAATTCGAATCCATCATAGCTTAAAGGTCTTAGGGGTCAGACTCAAAAACATGTCTGTGTGTATCTTTGGTGTGTGCTTTCAGCTTAAATGTCACTCAGTCTCGACAGGATGTCGACACAGAGTTAGTAATGAGCTTAATCCTGCTGCTCAGAGATAGACCAGTTGTACATGTGTTTCCATAGAGATATACATTAAGCTTCCTGATGTATTAATTGTAGCAAGGAGTTCTATAATACCTGGAGAGAGCTATTCGTTAGCGCTTCCATTCATCCCAGTGGTAGTTGCTCGAAATATGCAACCTACTTGCCACCTCTTAGCTCATGGGCATACTTTTTATGGGATTTTTTAGTTTTAATATCAACAACAACAACAAAACACAGTATGTGGCACCAATTGATAAATTTTTTTTATAGCAAAACTCCAATCGCTGCTTTAGATTTTTTTTTCCTGCATCACTGTCTTATTTGACGCAAGATCACAAACTCTGTTTCAAAGACTAATCAGTTGCTACACTTTAGCTACTTTTAAAAGAATGCTAATTATGGAAACAATGTACTTTACAATATACTATAGAGCAGTCTGAATTAACTGATTTGAAGTTTTTAAATGTTAAAATGCATGTTAATTGCTATAATAGTTTATATTAAAAGGAACTGATAAAAAGGTGCGCCCTAAAAATAATAATCCCTTTATGATCAGCCCCGCCTCCCGTAAATATAAATTGTTTAATAACTCTTTTATTCTACGGAAGTTCTAAGCGGCTATGCATTATAATTTTTTTCCTTCTTGTTTTCTTATTTTAACGACTTAATTTTCTCGGTATCTCGACATAACGAAAGTCGTTTTCTCGTTATAACGACTTAATTTTCTCGTTATCTCGACATAACCAAAGTTGTTTTCTCATTATAACGACTTAATTTTCTCGTGATTTCTACATAACCAAAGTCGTTTTCTCATTATAACGACTTAATTTTCTCGTGATCTCGACATAACGGAAGTTTGTTTTCTCATTATAACGACATGACAGTTTTTACTGTTGCTATAGTAACCAACTCAACTTTGACAGGCATCTGATGGACAACCATGCAGGTGCTCTTACTGTAGCCTATATTTCAGCAAATTTTGCTTCGCCTAGGTAATAACATCTACAATACTGTACATAAATAAAGGCTGACCAATCACTGTTGATTTTTCCAGAGACAGTACACCAAACGTTTTGTTTTTGTAATTAACATGTTTAAATGGCAACATGGTATGTGTGTGTGTGTGTATTACAACATTAGACATAGAACAAAACTGAATTAAATTAGCCTATGCACTTTACATATACATCACATTTCTCATCAATATGATTAACAATAAAGATTAATAATAAGGAAAAGAAGCAGATCACAAATAGCCTGCATCGTTAAATTCCATCCTACTGTAGATAAACAGAACATCTCCGCTTATTAACTACCTAATCATGTGCCTAAAAGAAGCACAAATAAAGATATAGATGCAAACAGAATACACAGACACAGAACGCATTGGTGAAACTCATGCATCTAGCAAGAACTTAATATACAAAATAATCAGATTGATTCAAGCATTTAACATTTATGAATTAATTATCAGTAATGAACAACACTGCACAAATTATAGCGATCACGAGGAAGGTCAGCATACAGTAAAGTAGATAGTGTACAGTGTACCCCATAGATAGTGTACCCCATCAGTTATATTCAGTTCTACAGTGCCACCTGCTGGCGCAGTTTTGTAACTTCTTAGAGATAATTAAGTCGTTATACGAGAAAACGACTTTCGTTATGTCGAGATAACAAGAAAATTAAGTCGTTATAATGAGAAAATGACTTTATGTCGAGATAACGAGAAAACAAGAAGGAAAAAAATTATAATGCATGATTCAGGACAAGCTAAAAACACGGTTTGGAAAATGGATTCATGGTGTACTCGCTTATTAAATACATTTTTTTACATTTTGAACACAAACAAAGTTACGGACCGCAGCTCTGATTGGTTGTTTCTCACCGAGAGCGGATGAATTTCTGCAAATGGCAATAGGACCACTGGGAGGAGCCAGAGGAGCTTGATTTTTTTTTAGAGCCCGACCGATATGGATTTTTGGGGGCCGATGCCGATGCCGATATTAACTCGAAAAGAGCCTATTTATAAGCCGATATTTTGATTTTGAAAATAAACTGGATATTAGACCCATTTCCTATAAGCTGCACTTACACAACATTCAATAGCAAAATATCTGCCTGCTCTATGTATGTGGGCTGTATAAACCATTTTCTAGAAGGGATTATGTTAAGAAAAAAGCCTTAGATTACGGTCTAAATCACTAAACAATTGCACATCAAAAGTATATATTTCTTAATGATCAAAAAACAGTCTGGCTTCCAGTTGAAGCTGGTTTTAACAGTCTGTGTGTGTACTGTAAATAAATTATAATACTAAAGTTAAAGTATTTGCAGAAGTAGTCCCACACTTTGCTGCTACAGCATTCACCTTTTTCAGCCATCGGTAGGGCAGAAAGAGAGACATAGAAAGAATAAGCATGTGTATTAATAATATCACCATGTTGTCACGCTGCCAGTCTTTGTTTTCCTGGGTGTTCCCTAGTGAGCTCACTTCCCCTTAGGCACTTCACCATAGGCACTTTAATTCCGCTAGTCTGGTTGTGTCTTCACAGTAATTGCACTCCAATTAGAATCGCACAGGTGTTGACAATACTCTGTCATTAGTTTCCCTATATAGAGCTGTCGTTCTCTGTTGTCATCATGGAGTCCTTACCCTATGTGTCTCATGCTCTCGTTCCCCCGAGACTTCCTCTACCTTCTCATTCTTCCGAGTTCCCCGTTTCATCCGGTTCCCTCTTTTGGTTACGTTTGTCTCTCATGACTGTTTATTTTTGTAGTTACCCCTCTGTTTAAATAAAAACCCTTACCTGCATTTGGATCTACCCTCTCTTTGTGTTTTCCCAAACCCAACCGTGACAGAAGGACTCCATCATGCCTAGATCCAGCGGTGTGAGATTTCGAATCGGTTCCCCAGCCACCATGGAGGAACGGAGGGGGAGATTCCGGAACTTAACCACCCTTCATCAAGAGGGAAGGGAGGTGGGTGGCCTGGCGCAATTGTTTTGGACTTTGGCAGTCGGGTTAGGTTACAATGATGCAGCACTAAAGGATTGGTTTAATAATTGCCTGGATGATCCTTTACCTCAATGGGAGATGAAGGGGTTAGAGATCCTGGACTTTTGGGGGTTTACCAATTACCTGCACCATCGTGCTCAGTGGAATGCAACAACCACACCAGAGTTTCCAGACAAGGCTGCCAGCTCAGCCCCACAACCCAAGATGGCCACCAGCCCAGCCCCACAGCCCAAGATGGCCGCCAGCCCAGCACCACAGCACAAGATGGCTGACTCAACGCCACCGACTCTCCATCGTAGAGGACGGAGGAGGAGACAGGCAGCTACTGTTCCTCAGGACCCGGAGAACGTTCCCGAGCGGGCGGCTGCCGTCCATGAGGCCATTCCCGATGCGGTGCCCGCTGCTGTTCCGGAGACGGTGGCCGAGGCTGTTCCCGATGCGGTGCCCGCTGCTGTTCCGGAGGCCGAGGCGGTGGCCGAGGCCGTTCCCGATGCGGTGCCCGCTAATGTTCCGGAGGCCGAGGCGGTGCCCGATGCAGTCTCCGAGGCGGTGCCCGATGCAGTTCCCGAGGCGGTGCCCGATGCTGTTTCCGAGGCCGAGGCTGTTCCCGAGAAGGTGCTCGATGCTGTTCGAGAGGCCGAGGCAATGCCCGATGCTGTTCCCGATTCGGTGCCCGCTGCGGTTCTGGAGGCCGAGGCGGTACCCGCTGCTGTTCCGGAGGCCGAGGCGGTGGCCGAGGCCGTTCCCGATGCGGTTCCCGTTGCTGTTCTGGAGGCCGAGGCGGTGCCCGCTGCTGTTCCGGAGGCCGAGGCGGTGGCCGAAGCCGTTCCCGATGCGGTTCCCGTTGCTGTTCCGGAGGCCGGGGCGGTGGCCGAGGTCGTTCCCGATGCGGTGCCCGCTGCTGCTCCGGAGGCCGAGGCTGTTCCCGAGGCGGTGCCTGATGCAGTTCCCGAGGCGGTGCCCGATGCAGTTCCCGAGGCGGTGCCCGATGCAGTTCCCGAGGCGGTGCCCGATGCAGTTCCCGAGGCGGTGCCCGATGCAGTTCCCGAGGCGGTGCCCGATGCAGTTCCCGAGGCGGTGCCCGAGGCAGTTCCCGAGGCGGTGCCCGAGGCAGTTCCCGAGGCGGTGCCCGAGGCAGTTCCCGAGGCGGTGCCCGAGGCAGTTCCCGAGGCGGTGCCCGAGGCAGTTCCCGAGGCGGTGCCCGATGCAGTTCCCGAGGCGGTGCCCGATGCTGTTCCCGAGGCGGTGCCCGATGCAGTTCCCGAGGCGGTGCCCGATGCAGTTCCCGAAGCGGTGCCCGATGCAGTTCCCGAGGCGGTGCCCGATGCAGTTCCCGAGGCGGTGGCCGATGTTGTTCCCGAGGCGGTGGCCGATGTTGTTCCCGAGGCGGTGGCCGATGTTGTTCCCGAGGCGGTGGCCGATGTTGTTCCCGAGGCGGTGCCCGATGTTGTTCCCGAGGCGGTGCCCGATGCAGTTCCCGAGGCGGTGCCCGATGCAGTTCCCGAGGCGGTGCCCGATGCAGTTCCCGAGGCGGTGCCCGAGGCGGTGCCCGAGGCGGTGCCCGAGGCGGTGCCCGATGCAGTTCCTGATGCAGTTCCCGAGGCGGTGCTCGATGTTGTTCCCGATGCAGTTCCCGAGGCGGTGCCCGATGCAGTTCCCGAGGCGGTGCCCGAGGCAGTTCCCGAGGCGGTGCCCGATGCAGTTCCCGAGGCGGTGCTCGACGTTGTTCCCGAGGCGGTGCCCGATGCAGTTCCCGAGGCGGTGCCCGATGCAGTTCCCGAGGCGGTGCCCGAGGCTGTTCCCGAGGCGGTGCCCGAGGCTGTTCCCGAGGCGGTGCCCGAGGCTGTTCCAGAGGCGGTGCCCGATACAGTTCCCGAGGCGGTGACCACAAGGCCGTGGTGGTCTTCTACTCCACCCTGGGGGACTCGGGCGGTGACCACGAGGACGTGGTGGTCGTCCGCTCCGCTCTGGGGGACTCCGGCGGTGACCATGAGGACGTGGTGGTCTTCTGCTCCGCCCTGGTGGACTCCGGCCTCGACCACAGAGACGTGGTGGTCTTCCGCTCCGCCCTGGAGGGCTTTGACTTTGACCACAAGGCCGTGGTGGTCTTCCGCTCCGCCCTGGTGGACTCCGGCCTCGACCACAAAGATGTGGTGGTCATCTGCTCCGTCCTGGTGGACGCCTCAACATGCCCTTCATGGACTTATGTTTTGTGTTTTTTGAGTTCTGTTTCTGTCTGTTCCTTTTAGTTTAGTCTGGCCCTCCTTCCCTCCCCCTGAGCCTCCACCTGTCCGCCTCCCTCCTGGACTCCTTGTTTTGTGTTGCACCTTTCCATTTCTCCTGGTTGCTCCTGTCCCTGTTTTCTGTCCCTCCGTCCCTCCCCCTGGTCCGCCGCCGTTCCACCTCCCTCCTGCCTCTTTTTCTGTTGGGGTTTTCCTGGGTTTAGGTGGAGCATCTGGTAGCTGCTCCGTAGGGAGGGGGTAATGTCACGCTGCCAGTCTTTGTTTTCCTGGGTGTTCCCTAGTGAGCTCACTTCCCCTTAGGCACTTCACCATAGGCACTTTAATTCCGCTAGTCTGGTTGTGTCTTCACAGTAATTGCACTCCAATTAGAATCGCACAGGTGTTGACAATACTCTGTCATTAGTTTCCCTATATAAAGCTGTCGTTCTCTGTTGTCATCATGGAGTCCTTACCCTATGTGTCTCATGCTCTCGTTCCCCCGAGACTTCCTCTACCTTCTCATTCTTCCGAGTTCCCCGTTTCATCCGGTTCCCTCTTTTGGTTACGTTTGTCTCTCATGACTGTTTATTTTTGTAGTTACCCCTCTGTTTAAATAAAAACCCTTACCTGCATTTGGATCTACCCTCTCTTTGTGTTTTCCCAAACCCAACCGTGACACATGTATCATTACTCATGTCATAATTAGAATTAGAATTAGAATAAACAGGGATCTCCTACATAGGCAAAAATGAGAAATATATATATATATTTATTTGTCAAGCAATAGGTATTAACCTCCTTATATTTAACAATATTATTTCAACATTTTCCTGTTATGTCTGTAAAGCTGCTTTGAAACAATATGTAAGAAAAAAAAAAGAAAAGAAAAAAACGCTTGTTCAGCTCACATTTATTTACATGTCCCTTCTGGTTTAATCTGTTCTGACGCACCTACTGTAGTTACTGTAACTACACTACATTTGCTCTCACAGACACATTCACAACGGACCCGTATATCTTCTCCTCTTCTCTTTGTGCAGTCTGAATCAAAACATCGTCATGCGCTGGCGAACGTAAAGTTAGCCTACTGTTACCGGAAGATTATGGAATCCATTCGAAGTTGAATGGTTAACGTTAGTGTCATGAACACACCGCTGTCAATTTTGAGAAGAACCACCTTCAAACAAGTTAATAGCAAGCATTCAAGGGGCCTGCTAAAAAGGAAGCTATATTAGCGTTAGAGTAACGTAACCAGCCTGAATTCACCAAATTGTTCCTTGGACCTGAGGGTATAGCCTCTTCTTTCTTGCTTCTCTCTTAATTCTCATCAGCTGGACTAGCGCTATCACTCGCTTCTTACAACTGGACAGATACATGTTTGCTGCTGACCGAAAGGAGGAACAACAGACTATGAAAGAGCTCCCGCTAAAAGTTTTTAAAACTCCGCCTACGCCATAGCGCAGCGCAGCGCAAATCGCGTTGTGACTGAAGGGCAACGCTAAAGCCAGCGGGCAAGCGCCGTGCATATCGTGTCCTGTGTGAAAGGCCCATTACGCGGTCATTATGTGGGAAACACACCGCAATAGAATAAGAATAAGTTAAACGCTAACGTTATAATTCGACCTCTTATTAACGTTCGCGCTCTTCCACTGATAAACATGGTATTAGCTTTGTGGCTAATCTAATATAGCAATGCATTAGCGGCTGTTAATTGATGTTACAGAATATTTAGAAGTGATAATGATAGGACTGTTAACTAGAACTACCACACCGTTTTTATATACAGTGTATGAACTAAATCTACAATCATTTCACATGACGAATGACAGACTCACCTGGGTGGCTGGCTGATCGCTTTCTTCTTTGTGGATTTCTGGCGCTGTTGCAACTCTGGAGCTGCAGACCGCCCTCTGGTGGGCAAACTATGCAACACTCATAACATGAGTGAAGCGTGAGACTGTTTCTCAAGTTTCATCGGCCGTTATAAACGCCGATGCTGATTTAAATGCAATTAGCTCATATCGGCCGATAATATCGGCCGGCCGATATATCGGTTGGGCTCTAATTTTTTTCACAGATTATCGGTCTCATATTCTACTGTCAGGACATAATGACAGGTTTAACAAATATGTAAAAAATATATTTTTACAAAAGTTACCTACTGCAGCTTTAATTCCATGAAATAAAAAATTAGATTGTTTGTGTTTTCCAATGCTGAAATGTATTCATGTGAATGAATAGACACCTACGCATACACTTTAATATTCTAATCCTGGAGCTCCTCCAGCACTGTTTCGTATATGTCCCCTATTTGACATTCCCAATTCAGTCTGAGAGCACTTTACTGATGAGATGAATCAGGTGAACCCACCTAGACATATCCAAGCATCCCAATTATGCCCATGACCAGGATTGGGAATAACACTTTTAATAAAACTACAGTATAGGTTGTAACAACAGTGAGTTGTACAGAATAATAAACTCAAATGATATATAGGGAATTTGAATAATTAATCAGGAATATGATTAATATCTATCTCATATGAAAGTTACACTAAATTTTATTGTGATATCTCTTACTGTAAATTACTGCAAATCGAACAGTGGTTTGTCCAGCAAACGGCCGTAAGATTAACCAATCAATTTTCAATAAAGTTATCAATTCTTATAATTCAAGGAAAAATATTCTCTTGGCCATGAAAACATTATCCTATCCTTATGATAAATTTAGTTTCTAAATTTAAAGTTTGTAGCTAAAGATCAGACATCTCAGTGACGCGTAATGTGAGCGGGTGGTGGAGACAAGAATCATGAATATATGGGTTTTTAATAATTGACTAATAATACATCAGACTACAAGTCACACAGAGTAAATATGCGTACGACAATACAGACAGTAAACTTTTTACAAGACATAACGGAATCCAAATAAAGGAGAGAGAGAGAGAGAGAGAGAGAGAGAGAGAGAGAGAGAGAGAGAGAGAGAGAGAGAGAGAGAGAGAGAAAATGAATGACGTCACAGAATGCAGCATTTAAATCTCCATAGAAAAATTATACTTGCAAAGTGTCCAGTGTGCGTGAGTGTGGTCTTTTCGTGACGCTTTGTGCGCAGGTCTTTTAAAACCTGCATGTGCGTGCTGGAGACCGGCACGCGCTGGAGCATCGCTGGATCTTGGCGTCAGCGTGGTATTTGTAAGGTTCAACAAACAATGTTCCAGAATTCGTCTTCCTTGTGTGGAGAGGCGAATAGTTGAATAAACTTAGTAAAGGCCCAAGTCCACGCAGAGATACGAGCGGGAGTGAACGGGGTCGATGCAGGAGGGAAGGGAGTCAGCGTAAGAAGAGCGAGGCGGACCTTGTTCGGTCGGTTCTTATGGCTTGGGATGGTTCACGCCTCTTTTCGCGTGAACAACCAATGAACGTCCGCAATCTGAAGCGGGGAAAAGTTCCTTTGTCTCTGTGGAAACACCCACCCTAATGATTTAGCCTTATCAGACTTCAGCAGTGATATTCTAGCAAGTTCGTAATTCAAGATTAATAAATTTTTCATTACTTTGCTTTAGATAAATGGGTCTGTCAAAGCATGACGATTACAAAAACACCAAGCAGTACATATATAACTGATAGAAACACGAAGTTACATTCAAATGCAGAATTACACACATTTAACGTTTGATTAGCACACGATTAAAACTGCAGATTCTCCAATTTATATGGGGAATCTCTAATACACCAAAAACAATACTTCACACATTGAGACCACATTGAATAAGTAATAGCTTAGGATACATTGACAAAAAGGTACCAGTGAATGGACTCTTTCCTGTCCTGTTGCCCAGTGGGGTCATAAAGCTTCACGACCTGGTTAGGAGTGGGGGTTGCAGAAACATGGCTCTCTTTGAAAAAGTTAAAATGAGGAGAAACATTTCCAATTTATAAGTCAGCACTTTTAACCATTTACCCAGGATTAACCATTTTTATACAATACACAAACATTCACAATACATATTAATAAGGACTTACAAAAGTAAGGAACTTTAAGAAAGGTTTCTTTTTGTGTGTGTTAAGGAATTTGGGTGGGGGTTTCAGGTATTTAGTGGAAAAAGGTTTCATGTTATATCCCTGAATTTAACCGATGAATCGATGACCTGCATATGCGTTACAAGGTCTATAAATTCATATTTACTGCATGCTGTAATTATTACATATTAATTGTCAAACACAGGTTTTAGCTTATCTGATAGTCACTGAGCTTTCCCTTTAAACACAATATGAAGACTCAAAAGACCATCATTGAAAAATGAATATACTAAAATGTATTTGAAATACATATATTTCATGTTACGTATACTACAATTACATTTATATATTATGTACTTAATAAAAATATCCTGAAATTCTACTTTTTGTATACTAAACTGATATACTTAAAGGGGTGAAATGCTCGTATTCACTCAATATCCTGTTAATCTTGAGTACCTATAGAGTAGTACTGCATCCTTCATAACTCCAAAAAGTCTTTAGTTTTATTATATTCATAAGAGAAAGATAGTCAGTACCAATTTATCCCGGAAAAACACGAACCGCTGGAGGCGTGATGTGTGGGCGGAGCTAAAGAATCACAAGCGCCAGTAGGCTTGAAAGCGTTTGGAAGCTGTGACATTACCTTGAGGAAAAAAACCATCATCCAAAACAAACCATGGCTAACAGTCAGATTCAGCGTATATTTATGATCCAGAATCAGATCCAGAGGCTGAAACTGAACGAGAGCAGCAGCAGCAACGACTCACTCCGAGCGGGGCTCGAACCCGGGTCTCGGCATGAGAGGGGACGCACTAAGAAGAAGGCAGAGATATTTGAAGCAGTTTTACTCACCGCCTGCGGTTCCAACACACGATCGTGACCCTTTTTCGCTTGGGTTGCATCTTCCTTAAGAAATAAACGATACGCAAATCCGTCGTCAAACTGGGCCTTGTGTTTAAAACAAGCATCTTTGAAATGCAGGGAACAAACACAAACACTTGCACAACTCCGTTGATGCTCTGTAAAAATAAACTCCATCCACTGGTCCCTTAATGCTTTTTTTTTTTTTTGGTAATCTGTGCAGGGTTGTCTTGCCCTGGCAACCAAAAATACACTCCTTTTGTGACTTTTCGCGACGCTCTCGCTCTGATCAGTGAATGCCTGTTGTGCTCTGAGTGCTCTGCTATACGGGAGCGCGCGCTCTTCCGGCAGACGTGCCCTCAGGATCCATATAAGGAAATTCCGCTCCATCTAACGTCACACAGAGCCATACTCGAAAAAAACTTTCCGAAACTTGTGACAAACCGGAAGGAGTATTTTTGGAACAGAAATACTCCTTCAAACGTACAACTTAATTTTTGAAACTTTGTCCATGTTTAGCATGGGAATCCAACTCTTTAACAGTGTAAAAAACTCAGTATGCATGAAATAGCATTTCACCCCCCCTTTAATGCCTGCTAAATTGCAGCAACAGGTTTTGTACTTAATGCACTTTAATTGTGCAGAAGTAGTGCTTTAGTACAACTAAAGACATACTGAAGTATACTTTTTATTGTGCTAAAGTGGAATTATTGCAAGGATATTTCTGGTACACTTTAAATATCTTGTATTTAAAGACAATTATTCAAAGATCATAAAGTCCTCATCAATAGCTACATCAAAACACATTTTTAGGCTTAATCTTAAGAAATGTGTATTGTGCAATAAATAAATACTCCAGATAAATGTAATTATATTTTTTATCCCAGTAAGTATATCAGAGCAATATGTCAGTAAATATGTTGTACTTGAAAATAAATGTATTTTTAAATATATAACTTTTTAGGATGGACACCTTTCTTTCACATTTCTTATTTGCATTGAAAGTAATGTTATTTTTGATAGTTATGCTTTTAGCAGCTTCTTTTACCCAAAGCAATATAGCTTTCAAGGTATACTTTTTTCAGTGTCCTTGAAAAAGGGAAGAATAAAATATGTGCAGGGAGACTCGGGTGTGAATTTTTAAAAGTAATATTTTAAATTCCAATGCTTAATATTTTATGATGGCATTGACATTCAAATAATACCTAATTTTGTGTAAAAAAATAAAAATAATTATAAATACATAAACAATTTATAATTTAAATAAAAAATGTATATATTAAATTCCTTACAACAAACAATTAAATTAGCCTACTTATGCTTTTATTTAAAAAAAATTATTACGAGAAACTGAAGTAGGTTCCACTTTTTTATCCAAAGTTTCACCTTAATTTCTTCTTTAAAAAAATAATGTGTACATCTCTGGATTTCCTCATAATCTGTTTTTTGTATTATCCAGCAATCATTGCTTTGTCACACATCATTTTATGTTACACTCTGGCTGGAAGAGGACTATGCATCATGTCTGAAAACTGAACAAGGGAATACAATACAAGGGAATACATGAACGTGTTCTGTGCGAGTGATGAAGATTGCTGCAGGGGGAATTTAAGAGAACTATTACACAGGAGCCATGGAGGACTCATGAATCTTTCTAGAAACTTCCTTTCATGAAACTCTGTTTGAGTTTTAGGAGATTCAGTTTTGATGCTTCTCCACTGCTCTGATTTTTTTCTCATGTATATTTGAGTGCTTCTAAAGTAAGAAAATAACCTTTTCTTTTCTAGCAATCTTAAATATGTACAAACAAGCACTTCAATGGATAAATAATGGGGACTATTCAAGCAATCCAAAAACATTATTTTTGCAAAACGATTTATGGAAGACTATAAATCATCCTCTGTCTCTCTGATCTGCTCCGGAACATGATGTAAAACGGGCTTTAACGAGACTTCTTTTAAAAGATAATTTGCTTGTTTCGCATTGAAAAGAAAATATTTGTCTTTGATCAGTGGGCAAAAGTTGAAAACAATACATTTATTTCCCATTAACATTTCCGTCATTTGAACAGCTTATTGCGGAGTGCTTCTGAAATGATAAAGATGATAATCTCAACATCATGTTTTATTCACACATTTTTGGTTGTCACAATTTCAATTTTTTGAGATGGACTCATTTCTACTGTACATTTGAGTGGCCTGTTTCTTTATGAAAGGATGGAGAAATGTCTTCTTTGTAATATGTGAACCCTTTTGTCTTTTCGTTCTCAGCAATGCAAAGTCTTCTAGACACCTTGAGTGACAGCACTAGCTCCACCACAGCCAATGACCTGGACCTCATCTTCCTCAAAGGAATCATGGAGAGTCCAGTGGTGAGTTATCGGCTTTCTTAACTTGATGTCCAGGTGTCCACATGGGTCTTTAATTATGAGTCTGTCAACAGGACCCTCTTTGTGAAAGTTATATTTAATCCATTTATCAAAATTTAAACCTATGGACCCTTTTAAAATTTCTGGGGTTCTCAGAAGTTGTCATAGATGATCAAACTTCTACAGCAGTGAACGATAAGAGATTCAAGAGATTGATTACGGTGATCAAAAGAGAGAAAAATATAATATTTGCTATCACTACCTCAGCTGTTGTATTAAAAGCTGTTGTCCAAAACCAAATGGCTTCTGAGTAAAAGGAAATCTGTACCGTATGAACTGTCGTCAAGTTGCTCTGCGAGTGTTAAAATGTCCTCCACAATTTCACCAATTACTTCCATTTACTTTCAAAATCATCTATTAATAATTGCTTATTAACATCGACTGTGAGTGACGTCACTTCCCAATGCAAACACGCCCAATAAGCGTTGAGCGCTTTTGGGGAACGCCTTTGGCAAGAACAACTCTGAATATCGTGTGCAATCAGTTCAATGGAAGAGCGTGACGTCACGGATGGGGTGACGTAGCGACCAGGAAGCTTTAAAGGCAAATGCCACGCAGCTGGCCTCAGCTTCGAGTTGGGAAGCAAGCGCAGGCAGGGGTGCCGGGAGTATGGCTCGGCGACGCAGCTTCTCGTTCCCTCGAGGAACTAGGGTTACATATGTAACCTAGGGACGTTCCTCTTTGGGAACTCGAGCTGCGTCGAGCGCTTTTGGGGAACGATGTGCCAACGCTTCCAGACTACCAAGCCCCTGCCTAGTGTGTATCCGAAGAGCACAGCTTAGGATGAGAGGACAGAAGAGCCAGGAGAGGCTCGCATATCAAGATTGTAAAATCTGGCGAATGTAGAGGGTGTGGACCACCCCGCAGCGTTGCAGATGTCCAAGAGGGACAAACCTGCTAAAAGGCCTTAGAGGCAGTCATACTCCGCGTAGAGTGAGCCTTGGCTCCCAAAGGAAGGGGAAGACCAGAGGACTCATAGGAGACGTTGATAGCCTCGACTATCCAACGACTAAGGGTCTGCTTAGAGGCAGGAGAACCCTTTTTAGGAGGACCGTAGCATACAAGCAATTGGTCAGACTTTCTCCACAGGGGAGCTCTGTGGATGTATGCGTCCAATGCTCACACTGGACACATACAATTTAGCTTCACCTGGTCTGGCTCCCGAAAGGGAGGAGGACAGAAGGCCTGCAGTACGACAGGTTGTGGTGTGACAGAGGGAACTTTAGGAATGTTACCCGCTTGAGGGTATAGAAATGCTTTGCCCATACCAGGGGCAAAGTCTAGATAGTTAGGGGCCACCGAGAGGGCCTGAAGATCTCCAACTCTCTTTAGAGAGGTAATAGCCAGTAATAGGGCAGTCTTAAGTGTCAGATGTCTGTCTGAGATTTCTTGAATTGGCTCAAATGGAGCTTTCCAGAGAGCCTCTAACACCACAACCAAATCCCATGGGGGAATACGGGACCATACTGGAGGTCTCAGCCTCAGTGCACCTCGGAGGAAACGTGTAAAGGGAGTGTCTACCCAGTGACTGATCACTGAAAGGGACGTGGTAAGCAGCTATGGCCACCACGTACACCTTTAAGGTGGAGTGGGTTAACCCCGGAGAGAGCCTAGCTTGTAAAAACTCCAGAACTGTACCAACTGGGCAGTTAACAGGGTCAAGGTGGTGATCTCTGCACCATGAAGTGAAGAGTTTCCACTTCAGGGTGTACAGTTTCCTCGTGGAGGGAGCTCTGGATTGGAGTAGGGTCTCAACAACCTCGGTTGAGAGACCAGCTGCTAACAGATGTGCCCCCTCAGGGGCCACACACACAGCTTCCACCACTCCGAGCGAGGGTGAATTATTTTGCCCTGCGCCTGAGAGAGTAGATCTGTCCTGATCGGAATCTGCCATGGAGAGCCGTCGAGGAGAGAAATCAGATCTGCGAACCATACTCGGCCCGGCCAGAATGGGGCTACTAACAACAGACTGACCCCGTCCCGGCATACTTTCGCCAGATCTCCCAGGAGCAGAGCGATGGGGGGAAAGGCATACAGACGAAGCCTCGGCCAAGTCTGTGCCATGGCATCTAGTCCCAGTGGAGCTGGGTGAACTAGAGAGAACCAGAGGGGACATTGCAATGTCTCTCGAGTCGCGAAGAGGTCCACCTGAGCTTTGCCAAATATTTGCCATATCTGCTTCACCACCTCGGGATGAAGCATCCATTCCCCTGGCCTCGGCCCCTGTCTCGACAGCATGTCTGCTCCCACATTCAATCGCCCAGGAATATACTCTGCTCTTAGCGAGAGGAGTTTGCCCTGGGACCACAGGAGGATCTGGTACACCAGCTTGTACAAGGGGCGTGAACGCAGACCCCCCTGGTGATTGACATAAGAGACTACCGCTGTGTTGTCGGTGCGCACTAACACATGACAGCCTCTCAGGTCTGGGAGGAAATATTTTAAAGCTCGATTTACTGCTAGCATTTCTAGACAATTGATGTGCCATGTCAGATGGCGACCGCTCCACAGACCGCGGGCAGGGTGGCCACTCATGACCGCACCCCAACCGGTGAGGGACGCATCTGTCGCTAGCGTTACACGGCAACCAAGAGCTCCCAACACCGGGCCCTGATTCAAGAACCAAGGTTTCTTCCATATGTCTAAGGCACGAAGGCATCGCCGCGTGCCCTGAATAGTTCGGAAAGGATTTCCCCTCAGGGAAAACCCCTTGGTCTTGAGCCACCACTGAAGGGGCCTCATGTGCAGGAGACCAAAAGGTATCACGTTGGACGCAGCTGCCATGAGCCCTAACAGTCTCTGAAACTGCTTCCCAGTGAGTGACTGGCCTTCTCTGACTCTCTTGACTGATGTGAGGATCGACTCGATCCGAGCAGGAGACATACGTGCCTGCATCGTGGTCGAATCCCATACTACGCCTAGATAGGTGGTTCTCTGAACTGGAGAAAGTACACTCTTCTTGGCATTCAGTCTCAAACCCAGCTCCCCCATATGGGCGAGAACGACACCTCGATGTCGAACCGCCATCTGCTCTGATTGAGCTAGAATCAACCAATCGTCGATATAATTTAGAATGCAGATGCCCTGCATACGGAGGGGTACCAGAGCCGCATCTACACATTTCGTGAACATGCGGGGTGAGAGTGCAAGGCCGAATGGAAGTACTCGATATTGATAAGCTTTGCCCCCGAAAGCGAACCTTAGAAACTTACGGTGTTGTGGAAGGATGGATATGTGGAAGTATGCATCTTTGAGATCTATCGTGACAAACCAGTCCTCGGATCTGATTTGAGCTACAACCTGTTTGACAGTAAGCATTTTGAACTTCAGTGACATAACTGAGAGGTTTAACTGACGTAGGTCTAAGATCGGACGCAACCCCCCCATCCTTCTTTGGAACTATGAAATACCGGCTGTAGAACCCGGATTCCCTGTCTAGAGTAGGGACCACCTCGATGGCCTCCTTCCTTAATAGGATATTCACTTCTTGTTCCATAACCAGAGCCTGCTGGGGGCCGACGACTGTCGGTGTAACCCCATTGAATCTCGGCGGTGGACGGCCGAATTGAATAGCATAGCCTCTTTCTACTGTGTGCAGGACCCATTGAGATACATTTGGCAGAAGTTTCCACGCTGCTCGAAAATGTACTAAGGGAATCAGTCTCTCGAGATTGATCTCTGGTGTAAGAGGCCCCCAAAGGGGAGGCGAGCTTCCCAGCTCCGCTAAGCTCACGGGCGGAAATAACTGGGAGGGACGCTCGTGGGTCGTTTCCACGACCTCGCTATTTCATCGTGGAGGTTGGGAAAAAAGGGAATGCTCCGGGCTGGAGGTGGTTGTCTGGGCCTGAGATACCGCTCATCGAGTTTACTTCTCTGCGGTTCATGTTTTTTCTCTGGGGGCCAGTCTATTTTTAACTTCTCGACTGCGCGAGTAACCACCTCCAGCAGATCCTCATACTGGAGTGAAAGGGGTGGCGAATCCCTACCAACTGTCTCCCTCGAGAGCCGACTCAGCGTGCTTCGACCCCAGGCAAACCACACATAAATCATGTTTGTCTCCAGCCGTGATGTAGCGCTGGCATGGAGGAACACACAGTTTATAGTGCGATTTGGTTTCGCCCTTCAAATGTCTGGTCTTCGCTTTAGACTTAGGCATCTTAGTCTAATAATACTGGACAGACAACAGTAAATAAGACTTACAAGACAGACTTATGAACATGCACACACAGAGCGCTTGCTGAAAGACGCGAAGCTGAGGCCAGCTGCGTGGCACGTGCCTTTATAGCTTCCTGGTCGCTACGTCACCCCGTCTGTGACGTCACGCTCTTCCATTGAACTGATTGCACACGATATTCAGAGTTGTTCTTGCCAAAGGCGTTCCCCAAAAGCACTCGACGCAGCTCGAGTTCCATGTTCAATGTTTGTCTTGTTTTGTTTAATCTCTCTGCTGCATTCCGTGTGCATCACTTCTGAGCGGCGCATGCGCAAAGCCAAACTCATACATCATCCACCCATAACTGCTTCCATTTACAACAGTGAGTGCAAGCAAGATTAAATTGATTATTATGTTTTGAATATGGATATTTTGCTCTGCCATTGTACAAAGATGATTTTGCAGTCTTTTTGGATTGGATATTGGCATGGCCGTTCACCACCTGTTCCAAGGATGATCTCGCCAGTTTCACTCCAGACCCAAAGCCCAGCTCACCTTCACCTCACTGCGCGGAGCTAAAGCCTAGCCCATCAATGACGGAGAGCCCAAGCCTGCTGCACCTGATGAACCATAGTAGTATTGGGCTACAGAGTTGAGGATTGCCATGGAGCCAGAGCTGCTTATGATGTCTGACCAGGTGCAAGAGCCAGCTACAATGGCTGCCACGAGGAAAATAGCAGTGGACAGCGAGATCGCCGAGAGGAGCTCTGCCCACTGCACCATGGATGAGGGTGAGCTTTTTGTGGATCTGGGTATGTGGAAAGCGGAATAAGATCCCGAACTGGATTTATGGACAGACTTGAACCCTCTCCTCCTTCCTTCGTAGGAGCCCTCTGTCAGTCCTGTTCCAACATCTGGGAGGGCCCAGGGAGGGCCTCAGTGCCCGAGAGCTAGCCCCGAGAGGGCTCTTTTTTCCGTTTCCAGCCCAGAGAGGGCTGCAGTTCCCACGTATGTCCCAAGAAGGCCCTCAGTTCCCGAGTCCAGCCCAGAGAGGGCTGCTATTCCCACATCTGGCCCAGGAAAAACCTCAGATCCTGAGTTTAGCCCAAGGAGGACTGCGGTTCCCACGTATGGCTCAGGGAGGGCCTCAGTTCCTGAGTTCAGCCAAGAGAGGGTTCCTTCTCCCACATTAAGCACTGAGAAGGCTCCTGTTCCCATATCCAGGCCAGAGAGCACTCCTGTTCCTGAGTTTGCCGAAGACAAGGCTCCCATTCCCGAGTATAGCGTGGAGAGGGCTTTTGTTCCCATGCCCGGTCCAGAAAGTGGTTCTGTTCCCGAGTCCACCCCACGACAAGACTTGTGTCCCCATTTCCAGGCAGGAGAGAGATTCTGTTCCCAAGGGCAGCGCAGGAAGGGCTTTTATTCTGGAGTACAGCACTGAGAGCTTGGATACTCACAAATGCCCAGCCACCAGTCCGTCCATTCCTGCCTCCTCCCCTGCTGTCATCTGGCAGCCCCTCTTCTCACCCTTAGCCCACCATCTGTGCAGTGGGATCATCGAAGGTCTGCCAGTCTCCATCGGTGTCGTGGCTGGAGGTTCCCCTATCTTCAGCCTTTGAGTCCAGGACTCCACCTTGATCCTTTGACCTAACGACTCCAGCATGGCTCCTAGCTCCCACCTCTTTGCCATGGCCCGACTGTCCACTGGCTCCGCCAGACTTCCTCGTCCCTACGGCCCCGCCTTGATCTGTTGTCAACCATCTGTCACCTCAGGACTCCACCTCTCCGGCTGTGCCTCCCCTCTTTGGCTCTGTCTGGATCGTCTTCCCTTCAGCTCAACCTTGCTCCTCTGTCGCTCTGGCTCCACTGCGGCCTTCCAGACCCCTGACTCCACCTCAGTCGCCTGAGTAATTTATTCCACCTTGGCCCTCTGGATCTTTCTCATTACCCTGGCTCATGGGCTCTTCGTCTCCACCATAGGTTCCTCTGCCACCTCCTCCGCCGCTGTTGGCTGGCTCCCTAGAGTCGTCAGCCCTTCTTCACCATGGACTCTGTCTGCTGGCTTCCATAATTTCTAGAAAAACTAGAAAAGCTACTGAAAAATGTACAGTAGTTAGTAGCTCAACTCATTTAGTTCAACTTTACCTGTGTTAAAGCTATTAAAAATTCATAATGTTTTAAAAATGTTCACCACAATGGCAAAAATCATTCATGTCTGAATTTGGTCTGTCCAATCAAATCACACCTTGAGAGGTCATGTGAAAATTCAGACCTTATCTACCCACCCTCATGTTCATGCAAATTCATGTTTTCCCCCCATATTTTGGGCGTGCAGTCTCGTGAGCACTATGAAGAGCCGAAGCTGGAGGCGGTGAGGGACAATAATGTGGAGTTAGTGCAGGATATCCTGAGAGACCTCACCACTCTCACATCTCACAGTCAGGCAGCAAATGAGCTCGCCTGTATCCTCAAAGAGCCGCATTTTCAGGTACAAGCAGAAACAGTTGAGCAAAAAATAAAAAAATATAAAATATCTTTCAAAAATTTTTTAAATATCTTTCAATGCCTGTTTTATTTTCTACAGTCTTTACTTGAAACACATGACTCTGTAGCTTCCAAAAGCTATGAGACTCCACCTCCCAGCCCCTGTGCATTTATGGACCCTGCATTCAACAACCAGCCTGTGCCTCCGGATGCTGTCAGGATGGTGGGCATCCGCAAAGTGTCTGGAGAGCACTTGGTGAGACCTGAACTGCAGAAAAATGGCTGTTTGCTGTTATTTGTTTTTATTCTGTTTTTATACCTGCATGACATGTGAGAAGTGCTTTGTAGTTAAATTGAACTGAAACTGAATATTTAATTAAGTGAGGAATGATTTACCCTTCATAAAATAGATATTGTACATATTGTACACAGTGAAACATGGCCAGGTACATGGGCCAGGGTTATTATTATTAACTAAATCAGTTAAAAACAATGCATTGTTAAATGAAATAAAGCTGAAACAAAATATAAATATGAATATAAGATTAAAAACTAAAAGAAAAAAATTAAAAATGCTGCCTTGGCAACTAACTGAAATAAGTTGAAGTTCAAAAATGACTAACCGAAAATAAATAAAAACTAAAACTGAAAAAAAAGAAAAACTACAATTATTATGGGATTTTAATTATAAGCATAAGGAATAAAGTATAAAAAGAAACGATAAAAATTTTATCTAATTCTAAATATTAATAAAAACTATATTATTATAGAAGGTATACTAAAATAACAGTGACAAAGCCAATCATTGTAAATATAATAATTATAGTTTTATGTATATATTTTTATATAAATAAATAAAAATTATTAGTGCCTTATTCTGCATGACTTTACTTTAGATCCATTATTCCTACTTCATACCTAAATTTAACAACTACCTTACTAACTATTAATAAGTTATTTCTGAATGTTGTCTTAATGCTTAAAATGTCCAGTTTTTAAATGTTTAAAAAGTGTTTTTTACTTTGTAATCTGAATGTTAAAGACAATAGAAAGGCATCATTCAATTTTTTATTTTGCAAATATGAAAATGTTACATTTGAACATGATGTTGTTTGAATCACATTCTTTTCACTCTACCAGGGTGTGACATTTCGGGTGGAGGGTGGGGAGCTGGTGATTGCTCGGATCCTGCACGGAGGCATGATAGATCAGCAGGCCCTGCTGCATGTGGGTGACATCATCAAAGAGGTGAATGGACAAGAGGTGGGGAGTGACCCGAAGGTACTTCAGAACATGCTAAAAGAGTCCAGCGGCAGCGTGGTCCTCAAAATCCTCCCCAGTTACCAAGAACCACACACACCACGACGGGTGAGCAAAATTCAGATCTATTTTTGATCTATAACCAACAAAACATAGTGACTGTTAATAAATGTTCGGAGACCTTCAATGCAATCACAATACAAGTGGTCACACGACACATTTGAGAAACTGTACTGTACTTCCAGGTGTAAACAGCCGTTACTTTACCACTTTTCTATATTTGGCCATCAAACAAAAACATGATAATATGAGTCAGCTCACTTGCTGATGTACCTAATGATTTGGAATAAATCAGAAATCACAAGCTTGTATATCAGGTTATTATGTTGAAACACTAATTATAATGGTAGAAGACGAGAAAATAAAAGGGAAAATCTACCTAAGTTTCACAGTCAAGTCAGACATTCGACTTGTCATAAACAGCTCTTGATGAAGCCCATGTGCATTTAGTACACAGATGTTTACCCTATCTAAAATCCAAAATTGTTCTTAAATATTCTTACAATGAAGCACACCGCTATTAAAAAAATTCTTGTTATCACCTAAATTTCCAGTTATTTCTGAATGTTGTCTGAATGCTTAAAATGTCCAGTTTTTAAATGTTTAAATGTTTTTTACTTGTTAATGTGAATGTTAAAGACAACAGAAAGGCATTAGTCAATTTTTTTATTTTGCAAATATGAAATGTTACATTTGAATGTTCTCTAATTTATGTTTTAAAAATGTTAGACGAATGTTACAACTAGAATGGTTCAGAAAAACAATCCAAAAACAATGTAAAACAAAACAGACATTTGATCATCACTTACTGTCTGCAGTTCTGAATCATGACCGGAATCTTTTTATAGCTGGGACCGCTCCGTCTTTCAGTATAAAACAATGGGCAAATCCAGCATTCTTAAACAAACACATTTGTGAAACTCCTCTGCTGCCACGGAAAAACAAACTGTATCCACTGTTTACAGTACACTGGGTTCTTCATGAAGCTGAACAAAGTTATCTTTCCCTTACAACCAAAAACACACTTCTTTGGATATATATTCTTCCCGAGCAAGTCCCTTGCATTGCTACCGCCGGATGAAGCGATTGATGGGTGCGATTTCGCTCTCGCTCTAACTCTGGTCAATGAGTACGCGGGCACGTGTTTCCAGGAGAAAAGCCCATATAAGGAGTTCCACCCTTGTCTACGTCATGAAGAGAAACAGTCGAAAAAAACTCTCTGAAACTAGAACAAAATTATAAGTAAGATATTTGGCAAGAAATACTCCATCACACATCCAAAAAGTTTTTTTTCTTTTTTTGAAAATTTTTTCATACTTAGTATGAGAATCCAAATTTAACACTTTAACAGTGTAAACAATTCTGAATGCATGAAACAGCATTGTACCCCCCTCCCCCCTTAAACCCTGTTCATACCAAGCAAGATAATTATAAAAATAATGATAAATATATAGTTCTAAAAATCATACTCCGTATTAAAGAATAGCAGTTCACACCACAACAATAACCATGAAGACAGAGAGAAACTATATTGTTTTTTTTCAAGCAGATTTTGACAGCCAATCTGAATCCATCCTGCTATATTTTCTATATGAATGTGCCATTACAAAGGTATTTAGAACAGTCAAAGGAATTTGCCAAAAAAAATGTAAAAAAACGAGACCTGTCACAGTGATTTGATTGGCCATTTAGGTTGTCAGTCATTAATCTGACCCAGATGGATGTTAATACCTGATGTCATGGAACCAAATTACTCACATGCTGACACAAACATGTGAACACACATGTAACTAACATCTACTGCAATAACCTTGATTCGAAATGCCTCTATTTCAACATGTTTGAGATCAAACTGTCGGATTCGTGTACCTGTCTCTCTGCCAAAGCATGCTGGGAGATTTGGTGCATAGTGCCATAGCCCTTCCTGTTTTTGATGCTGTGCCACCTCACCTAATGAGATGAGACACTGACAATCTTCAAGTCTGTCCTTTCACATTTTCAGCTGTGTTATACTGCGTATCTTTCCCGCCTTCTGCTTTTCTGAGATCTCCATCTTATTAAATGAGAATAAAATGAGTGAAGCTCTGTTTCTCTGCCCATATGGTGCCATATTCAGAGCGTTCCATCTGTGCGTTCCGTCTTTATTTGATCCCAAAATAAATGAACAGCTTCCTGTGCCTGCTGCCAATATGGGACTGGACATCACAGTGTCATGTTACTAATGTGATGCACGCTTCTATGATGTGAATATTCATGTTTTTGCGATCTGCTTTAGGTGTTTGTGCTGGCAGATAGTATTGTTGGCATGTGTTGTGTTGTGTTGTGTGTGGAAGATGCTTGTTGTTGACTGTCTGAATGATGTAATCCAAGCATATTTTCAGTGTCTTGACGTTCCAGCACATAATAGAAACATTCCACTGGATTGCAGGTGACTACAGTTGCCATGACAACAGGATTTTAGGCACTGAAATGTCTCTTGAAGGGATAGTTCAACCAAAAATAAAAATCCTATCTTAATTTACTCGCCTGCTTGTTATTTTAAACCCATGTGAGTTTCTTTATGAATTGTTTGCTGAAAGTCTTCTCCTCCTACATCTACATGACAAAGAGGTGTGCCTATTTATATAGAATGTTTACTTGTATTGTATGTACGTCAAATCTTCAAATCGAAAAGTATACTGTATATACGAAAAAAAAAGAAAAAAAATGTAATTTATATTATTAATTGTAAATAATGTCAAATTAAAATATTTTACCCTAAAGTACATTTGAAATAATTACGTTTTAGGTATCTTTTGTTGTTCTTTACAGAAGTGCACTTATTTTAATGCGCTGACTGGCATTCTAAAGCAATTGTAAATATTTGATTATTTTAACTGTAGTGTGTTATTTGAAAAATCATATTTAATGTAGGCCTTTATTTTATTTAATATAAATGATTGTCAGTGTATTTTGGCAGTACATTTTAAAGAGTAGCCCACTTCTTTTTCACCAGGGTTAGTATTCACTTTATAATTTCTAATTATGAACATAATATTTCACAATTAATTTGACAGATTACAGTTTGAATGGCAATAAAATATCTAATGATATCGATTTATTTTTCCCTCAGACAAATTAGATTTCATTTCATGCTGATACTGACACTCTTGTCTACTAACTTTTGGGGAAAAACATCCCTTCTATGGGACATAATTTCATTGGGAATATTTATGTGTGTGTGTGTGTGTGTGTGTGTGTGTGTGTGTATAAGCAAATGATTGCACAAATGAGGAGATGTTTAATCTTTTTGTGTAAAATTTTACTTTTTTCATAGTTCATGTTTAAATTTTTTTTTTTATAAATTGTTGTTATAAATTTTTAATAATTAGTATTATGGCATGATATATATATATATATATATATATATATATATATATATATATATATATATATATATATATATTTTTTTTTTTTTTTTGACCTTCATGTAACAGGGAAAAAAAGTATTAAAATCAACATAAACTGAAAATCAACATGAAAGTGCCTTTCGTTGAATAGAGAGTGTATATTTACATTGACAATATACGTAATCAGTAGAGATAGATGTGCCTACTTTCATTTATGCTAGACATACACCTCTAAAGTTTTCAACAGGCTGTCAGTATGACACTCAGATTGATGGACATATTCAATAATAAAAACCATGTGTTTCTATGTCTTTACTCTTCTCTCTCTCTCTCTCTCCCTCTCTCTCTCTCTCTCTCTCTGTCTGTCTATCTGCAGGCCTATGTAAAGTGTCACTTTGACTATGACCCCTCTCACGACAACCTGATCCCCTGTAAAGAAGCTGGACTCAAATTCAGCAGTGGAGACATCCTTCAGATCTTCAACCAGGAGGACCCCAACTGGTGGCAGGTGCGTGCACATGTGTGTGTGAATATATGTTGGTGATCTTTAAGCTCTGTATGGTGTGATTCCTTGACTCTGGTCTCACCTGCAGGCTTGTCATCTGGAAGGAGGCAGTGCAGGCCTGATCCCCAGTCAGCTGCTAGAGGAGAAGAGAAAAGCATTTGTCAAGAGAGACCTGGAGCTATCTAGCACAGGTAGGACACAGGGCACTAAAGATATTCATATATAATATATAATGCTGTAAAATTTGTAATAGTTTTTATATTGTTAGTATGAATATTTTTTAAGCGAACATTTTTTTGGACTGAAGCAACTTAAGTTTAATTTATTATCATAAATTGTTTTTAAAATCATGAGCATCATCTAAAAAGTGAGGCGTTTGTGGAGGGTTTTTCTCGCAGTCATCATTGTATTGCATTGCATTATATGTTTTGCCCTCACAATAAAATTTACAGAGCTCTACAAAATAAATGTAATTTTAATAAGGCATATTTTTGAGAAATATAGAGCGACAAATTAAATTTATTTGCATTTTATGTAAGTAGTCCGTTACACTGTTGTAAAGAACTAATTAATTTACATTACAAATAAAAATTTAATTTTAATATTTTTGAGATATAAATAGTGACATATGCACCAAATAGAATATTATTCTTTGAAGAAATCTGTTTTTTTTTCTCCTTGAGTAAGAGCTCCAAATTCACCTGTATCCTACTATATGAATCATAAAAACCTGGTATATCAAATATGATACCAAATGTAAAACACATATGCATACTTATAAAAAAGATTTTCTTTTATGCTTTGTCTAAAGGTTCATTAAAATGGTCCTATTTAATCCTAATTATTACAGAGTAGTGCACCCTGGAGGAATATCAGCATGATTCACGTAATAAAGAAGATCCCTTCGCTGTTAATTATAGGAAAAGGCCTTTATTTATTCATCCTCAAATTATTCCAAATGCTGTTATACAGTAATTACCTTGGAAGGATCTAAAAGATTTCATAAGTATGACCTGAGGTTAAATGGACAGTGATGTGTGTGTCTCCTGTAGTAGACAGGAGTCATTCTGCGTGTTTATACTACCAGGATGTGTGCTGATGTCCGCAGGGCCTCTGTGTGCAGGGATTGGGGGTAAGAAGAAAAAGAAGATGATGTACTTGACCACCAAGAATGCCGGTAAAGATGGCTGCTGTCCAGTACTCTTGCTCTCTGTTGTGAATGTTGTTGTTGAAGTCAGTTCTCTGAGTTTGTTTCATGTTAATAAATGGCAGTCGTTTGTTTGTATAATGAGTTTGTAGTCAGTTCCATTTCAGGGAAATACAGTAAATGGAACCTCACTAAAAGCCATATTTATCTGACACGCTGAACTGGAACTGACAAATGATACAGTACATTTCAATATAGTGACTAAATCAGACTAACAAAAGATGAGATCTTTTCACCATACCAGAGTTCGACCGACATGAGTTGAGGATCTATGAGGAAGTGGCCAAGGTGCCTCCGTTCCGCAGGAAGACACTGATTCTGATTGGAGCACAGGGTGTGGGCCGCCGCAGCTTGAAAAATAAACTTTTGGTGTCGGACCCACACCGTTACGGAACCACCACACCATGTCAGTGCCACACCTTAAATATTTTTATTTAATATTTATTCATTAAATATTCAAATTGACTTTATGTTGGATGTAATTAAAGTCGGGCCACATATACTGTTATTATTATTATTAAAATTATTATATTTTATCAGTAATGCAATCCCTACAGAAACAACCAACCAACTCAGAACCATCCAAAAATTACATTTAAATATTACAAATGTTTTTATAATTAAGAAATAAAACATACATCTGATTATTTGCAGTAGGAATGTTAATCAGACCTTTTTGTCCCTCTGGACAGACACATCTCGTAAACCCAAGGTGGACGAGAAGGAGGGGCAGATGTACTTGTTTATGTCTCGCAGCGAGATGGAAACCGACATCAAATGTGGCCGTTTTCTTGAACACGGGGAATATGACGCAAACCTGTACGGCACCAAGATCGACTCCATTCATGAAGTTGTGGACTCCGGCAAGATTTGCATTCTGGATGTCAATCCGCAGGTGCTCTTTAATATCCTAAAGAGGGCATTAGTGGCCACTTTTTCAACTGTGCTGCTTCCTGAAATATTTTTCCCTTTTATTTTCCCATAGGGAAATGTGAATCGCAACATTCAAACACATGCAAACTTTGATTTAAAGCAACAAAGTACTAGATTTTTACAAATCTAAATAACTATATAAAAATATATATATTACATACCGTTTTCAATACCAAAGGGAAAAACTCCCATAACATTAAGGGCATAAAATTAGATTTTTAAAGTGCTCCTATTATGGATTTTTGAAAATTATCTTTCAAGCAGTGTGTAACACAGCTCTAAGTCAATTAAAACAACCTGCAAAGTTATAAATATGAAAGTACACATTGTCTCTCAAAAAAAAAGAGTCGACTCTGAATCATTGAAACGAGTCATTTTTATAACGAATCCCAAGCTGTTTTATGTTGATGTCAACATGAAACATTAGCATATTGCCCACCCACTTGTTAGTCTTTTCGTGTTGGTCTGATTGAAAATGCAAATTCATTCTTTGCCACTAGGTGATGCTTTTACAGCGTTAAAAATAGCAGTTTCCCTGGTAATGCTGTACATAAAGCAGCACTGCGCTCACAAATGCTGCTTTTTAAGGCATTGCAGGCATGATGACAATAAAATGAGACCAATCGGACAAATTACTGCCGATTAGCATCACGCAAAGGAGGGGTTTAGAAAAATGAATCATTGAGCGAATCGTTTAAGAGTCGTTGAGCAAGTAAGGTAAGAATAATGGCATATTATAATACAATGAGTGTTTTTTGACCTTGCATGAAAGGCAACCTGTTGTTGGGGACTGCCTAGTCTCAGCCTCAGATGTCACGCCCATGGACTGTTGGCTAAACATCTGATGCATATGGGGCGCAAAAACGTGTGTCACGTTCTTTAACGTTCTGTCTGGAAGCAAAGATGCCGTGAATTTTACAAGCAACAGTGTATCTAACAGTATAAGACAACAACAAATAAACATACCATTAAGAGCCGTGCTTGCACAGGTTGATCCTCTTCATTAATATTCTCTGCGTCTCAATCTGGATCAAATTGATAAGCAATACAGAGGATGTCATTTGAGCACATTCTGAGTTTGAGGGGGGCGGGATGTTCAGATGCGCTCAAGGCGGTTTAGCGAATGACAACACACTGAGCCAGCTGACCAATCTCAGCCCATTGCATATTTCTGAGGGAGGGGCTTCATAAAAACAGGAAATATTCGAGGCGCCTGTAAGAGAAGGGACAGATCGTTGTGGAATAAAGGTAAAAATATGTGAAAAACATTGTTTTTAAAAAAAAATTAAGCATGAACACGTTAGACTGCACCCGGTAAACACAATCAAGCCTAGAAAAAACCCAGTCAACCACCCCTTTAATGTATGTTACATTCATAGTGTAATGCGTCCTTGTGCAGAAACTCCAAATATACCTGACAAAAGTAATATAACTTATGATGTTCCAGGAAATCACTAATATGGACAAAGGGGTCCAACTGTTGTAACTGATCAAACACGAAGACAATAAACACAACAAATCTGTGTTCTTCAAGCCTCCTTGGGTGTTTTGGAGAAATATAAAACAATTTGTGACCCTGGACCCCAAAACCAGTCTAAGTAGTTTATGCCAAAATTAAGAGATTAAATTTAAAATAGATTTTCTCCATATTTAAATTTTTTGCAACCTCAGATTCCAGATTTTCATTGTTGTATCTCGGCCACTATCCTAACAAACCAAATATCAAAGGAAAGCCTATGTATTCAGCTTAATTGTGACATATAAATCTCCCTTATGTCCATTCCACTTCTGGAACCCAACTATTGCACTTTAGTTACAAAATTTGACTATGTGTATATATAAATACTACTAATACCTGATGCAGATTATTTGTATTTTAAATGGCAATTTTACAAATTCTATTCAAATACTTAGTTCTACAGTTATCACCTCATTTCATTTGGTTCATTGTTCTCCTACAGGCGCTCAAAGTTTTGCGAACAGCTGAGTTTCTTCCATATGTGGTATTCATCGAAGCCCCAAACTTTGAGGTCCTGAAAGACATGAACAGATCTGCCATCGAGGCTGGTGTTGTGACTAAACAGATGACGGTAATTTGTTTCTTGACACTCTCAGAATGATTAGTTCCTTGAATGTTGACTATATTCCTTAAGTCTCTCTCATTTTATCTCTCTCTAGGACTCAGAGCTCAAACGAACAGTGGATGAGAGTGAGAGGATCCAGAGGGCGTACAGTCACTATTTTGACCTGAGCATTTTGAATGACAACCTGGACGGAGCGTACCGCAACCTCAGGAGGGCGCTGGACAGACTCAACACAGACCACCAGTGGGTTCCTGTCAGCTGGGTCTTCTGAGAGCAGTTGGCTTCTTCAGTCTGCATTTCTCAAAGTGGCTAGGAGTCTGCTGTAATCTATGTGAACTTGCCTGTTCTGTAGATTTTTGCACAAGAAAAACACGATGATACAAAGCTAGTTTATTAATTTGTAAAGAAACGAAGCTGATCTGTATATCTGTATTTGTTCTGAAGAAGTTCTGTACAGTGCTGTACGTTGGTTATACCTGTGAGTGTAGGGCTGTATATTTGTATAGAAGCTGTAGAATATGTTTTAGCACCCTTACGTTACAATAAAGCTATTCAGAATAATGTTGGATATATCAATGCTATATGATTATGTAGTGTTTTGCAGGGATTGTTTAGTTTTGATGAGTGTTATGGCGTGTCATATTCCTGTGCATGTTTGGTTCGTTTGCATTACTTCTTGTAAGATTCGTTAGTACAAAATCCATTTCAGTTCAGAAAATGAAAACAGACAAATGTGTCACGATATGTCATTTGAAGTTGATTAGTCTTTTTGCATTATATAAGGATATATATATATATATATATATATATATATATATATATACACAGTATATATACACACACACACGTTTGTTTTTGTAAAAAGTACGCCCCATAGGCGTAATGGTTTTTATACTTTAGAAACTGTATACTCTATCGGCCTTCACCAACCCTACATCTAACCCTAACCCTCACAGGAAACTTTGTGCATTTTTACTTTCTCAAAAAAAAAAAAAAAAAAAACTCAGTCTGTATGATTTATAAGCATTTTGAAAAATGGGGACATGGGTTGTGTCCTCCTCATAAGTCACCCTCTTCTTGTAATACCTGTGTCATACCCATGTCATTATACAGAGTTGTGTTCTGATATGTCACAAAAACAAAAGCGTGCGCGCACACACACACACACACGACTTATTAATTTATCATTCCAGTACAAGGATTGTAAAATGTTTCACTGTGACTAATCAATCGCAGCGTTCTGCAGTCATATATTTTTCTATAGCGATGGTACACTGTATAATTGACCTTTGCCCAGGAAAGTGATTTATGACGTGGCTGTACTAGTTTCATACTTCCACACTCTCCTCACATAATAAAATATTATCAACTGAAATCATTAGTTATTTATTCATTTGACAAGTAGCCAAATTGTTATATAGTGCTCTTAAAAGTATTTTCCCTCACAAGTATGTGCACATATAGATTTTTATATAGTTTCAAGTTATATTTATAATAAAAATGTATTAAAAAACTAGATACTTTGCGAAATATGGAAGCATACATTGTCATTTTACATATTGCATTGTCATTTTGCATATTACATCCCAAATTGAATAATGCTACCCATATGCTTCCATAGCGAAAGACAAAAAAAACATTTTCCTATTATTTTATTCCATGATTGCCTTTGTTTCTGTGAGCTTTTGTGTGAGAGACTGCTATGCAGTAGTAGAAGACACAAGGATATATTGGTCAGTTCTTCCCAAGGATCAAAGATCATGTTATTCAATTACTGTAACAGAATGTTATTCAGCATACACAGTCATCCAAAAATTTGACAGAAGATACAATATTTTATTGAAAATCAGCAGCACATTTAAGTGCATGGAGCAGACCCTGTCTTCCTGAAGATATTTCAAAACACCTTTCAAAATATTCACAATACATGTATTCACATCTCCTCTCACCTCACTTTTTTCACATAGTGATTTAACAATACAAAATAATTTACAGAAGTTGCATTCAACATTGTGTGTGTCAAAGAATGGTTTGGGTATTTTATGAAGTTCAAGTTATGATTAATACAAACAAAGCAATACCTAATTAGATGAAAGCACCGTTCTGTTCAGTCCTGGAACAAATAATATATCCAAAATGAAGCTAAAAGAATTTCTTCAATTGTACATAATTTAACATGGTGCTACATTTATTTAAAAAAAGTTATTTTTAGGCCTTTTTATTCATATAGGAGAAATTACTGTGAGGAGAACGGGATCAGCAAAGCACCTCGAGACGGGAATCGAGCTCGGGTCGCCATGAGTGCAGTTGGCTTTACAGATGCACTAACCACGAGGTGTATATTTAATATATAGCAATCATTTTAGAATTTATCTGGTTGCATTTTATTCCAATAGTCCACTTTAGGCATTTTACTAATTCGGGATTTACATAGATAAATGGAAATATGGTTAGATTTCAGCCCCTTCTCTCGCATGGTTCACAAAAGCAGTAAACGTTTTGTTCTTATGATAAGATTTATCTCTGACGTAGAAACTGTAAAGCTCTTAGACGGTTGAATAACTGTATGACAGACCTAGGTTCATTTGCTCATTAATACGAAGCAGCATCTTATCTTGTCTGATGTTGAAAGTGCTGAATGATTATTCTGGAAAACTGAAGTTCCAAGTTCAAGGGAAAATCCTTATAGCCCTGCCTATTTGGTATGAACTTTCACATACACGACTCCAGTTATGAAACATGAATTAGTTATCAATACTAGTCATTACACCAACAAAAATATATATTCAGAAGTGTCTATTGTTGATGACTGGATGCGGTGGGCAAAGGTGGGCAGTACGGTGGCGGTGGCATGCTGGAAGAGTCCATCTCTGAGCCTGGAGTCACTCGAACGTCAGAAATATCTAATTTAAAGCTGGACTATAAAAAAAACAAAACAACAACCGTATTAGAAGACCGTTGAAACAACATTTCAGCATACATAGAGTGATATATTGTTTAGATAAAACTAGCTGAAGCTGTCCTAAACAGGTCGTAGCTGGTTTGAGCAACTCTGACCTGCTGAAATGTACCCAATATTGCAAAAATAAGCCAGTAGACTAGTTAAGAGCAGTTCAGCTTTTTTAGATACATGTAGGCCTACCTCATATGACGGTGGTGGACACACTAGTTCATATGGTGGTGGTGTGAACTCGGAATCATCGTGAGAGCTGATCTCATCTTGTTCGTCTCTCTCTTCTCTCGTGTGAATGGGGTTGGGAATCACATAGACATGGTCGCTGGTTGACAGGTCCAGATCGGAGTCAGCGTCTGAGAATTTACTGCAGATTTTGCAGCAGTACTTCAGCAAGCACAGACTCACAGTCAGAACCAGCAGCGGCGTCAGCCACGTCCTGCACATCATCAGACATACCACCTTTACCTCAGTCTATTACCTACATACCCTAGTGAAAAATAAATATACTATACATTTATTTAAAGCGAAGTATATTACAAATACATTAACATTAATAAAAACACCCTGCAATCGTACTTCTGCTATAGTAAACTGGTAGGAATATAGGCTACCTAAAGTCTGTTTGATTTTGGGCTTAATGCACTGTAACTGTGTGGAGGTAGTGCTGAAGTATATGTGACTGTGTTAAAGTGGAACTATACTTCAGGTACACTTTAGCATTTAAAGACAGATGTTATTAATAGATCATAGAATCCTTATCAATAGTGATATTAAAACACATTTAAGGCTTGATATTAATAAATGTGCATTGTGCACAAGTAGGCCAGTAAAGTAAGTTTTATATCAATAAGTCTTAAGCAATATGTCAGTAAATGTAGTAATAGACTTGAACATTACTGAGTATGAAGTAAACGTATTTGAAGTATATTACTTTTTTACTAGGGTATAGAAAGATCTTATGAAGATTTTATGAATGTCGTACTTACTGGATATAATATAACATATAATCAGCCATTGAAGTGGCCAGGAATCTCTGCAGAGAAAAATGCTATATTAATGTGCATCTGTAAATGATCAAGACAAGTTACCTTAACTTCCAACAAATGCAAATTTTCATCCCTAAAATTAATATTTTAATAAAAAAAACTATTAAAATTATATCAATCCTAAATCAATGTTTGTGTGAAGGATCCTAAAATTGAAATTGAAAAGGCAGCTATATATTTTCAATTGTGAAGATCCAATAGTAAAAATAAATGTAAAAAAATAAATATATATATTTATATATGGAAAAAAATTATAATATACACACACACACACACACACACACACAGAGTACAGTAATATGTAGGGCCCATTTAGTTCAGGTTGTCAAATGTCAGAAATATGTTTTTAAAAAGTGTTTTAAACTAAATAACTACATGACTGAATTTGTGTCTTGATCTTAAAAACCTTTTTGACCAAAAGGCTTCTATTTTATTTTAGCTTGTCGGTGAACATAAACTGTCCACAGGAGAAATGTTTCATAAAATTAACATTTTAATTTAAATAACACATGAATGAGTTGGTGTGGACATCAAATACAGTTTAACAAACATTTTAAATCTACATGTGCTTTACATAACCTCAAGCAAGTTCCTTACAGCCGAACCTCTATTTATTCGAAAGGGTTTTTCCCCTCAAGAACTTAGATATGTCAAATTAAAACTATGTAGTAAAAGTACGTACTAGGTTTTCACATTGTAGTATTTGTAGAAATGATATACTCACCGTTGTTATGTCATCAGACCCAGAGCAGAGGGAAGTGGAAGACTGTACGTGTTTTCTAACAGTGACTGGAACTTCTGCAGAGGACTTTGAGCTGGACACTGACTGGCAGCCGTCATCCAGGGCTGGGTTTGTAAACACAGCGCTTTACACCATACACAACTGACAACGACTTCCAATTCCACCTCATTTCCAGTGCACTTTTAATTCAAATCAATAGAACTAGAATCAACTGAACTAAGTTATACATCTGGTGTCTCATATAATACCTTTAATTTTTAATTTCTATTACATAACAGTTTTAAACCATGAAAAATTGTAATTATGTATCGCTTAGATTGTATGAACATTTCTTTTAGTTTTAAGCATTATGGTTAAAGGAGACTTCATTTCCCACAATGCTTTAGTTATTATGCAATCAATATTGACCCTTTTTAAAATCTGAAATCCAAGTAAAAGTCATTTCTGTTACTCTATGCGGAAATAAAAATGTGTTTGGAGAACAGTGTTAATGATTTACACAATTTTGAACTCATTGAGAACAAATAGTTAATGTTTTACCATAAAACTAGCATTGGACTAATGAAACAATTCAGACCAATTAATTGAAAAAGGGTAATGTTTCCTCTTCTCTGATAAATGCATAGATGCTTTCATATGAAGCCCAGCAAACGCATCATTCCAAAAATGATGCCCCAGAGAGAGCAGAAACAAACTAAATCATAACGAATGCATACTCCTAATCATCAAATGTAGTCACAAAGCTTCCAAAAAAGTTATAATTCAGGTTGAGGTTACTTTCACTTCAATGATTCTGCGCTTTGTTTCTTGTCCTTAGTCTTAAAAAATACATTGTCTATGTGACAATCAACATGTGTTAATGTAAGTGGATTTCTACTGATGTGTTTTTACAATAAGTGGCAAGAAAAACAGATAGTTCGAAGTGAGAATCAATTTATTCTGAATACATTTGGGTGACAAAGCAACTTAAAGACACAAAAAAAGAACAGATTATGGAGTAATGTTTACTTCCAGAGTTTCTTGATGGACATGTTCTTCTCACTGTCTTTCTGCATAACCTATAAACATTCAGGAAATTATAAATTAGAGATATCCAGTGAAAACAAACATTCTCCCATTATAAGAACTGGTATGTTTGTATATCATTTGTACCAAGGGCACAATCAAATGTGACCCGGGACCTCAAAACCAGTCATAAGGGTCAATTTGTTGAAACTGAGATTTATACATCCTCTGAAAGCTGAATAAATAAGTTTTCCTTTGACATATGGTTTACTTAATTTCCTAATGATTTTTAGCATAAAAAAACAAAACAATAATTTTGACCCATAAAATGTAAAGTTGGCTATTTGCTGGTCCAGGGTCACAAATAAGAAAATGATTTTAGTACCTTTGCTACTGCCATTTCGAAATCTTCTTGGGTTACGTGGACTCTCCTCTCTCTCAGGGCATACATCCCTGACTCTGTGCAGACACCCTGTCAGACAAGCACAAATAAAGTCAGCTTGTTGAATACGTAATGCCTGGAAATATGCGCAGGTTGAGACTGTGACCTCACCTTGACCTCAGCACCAGACGCTCCTGGCATCAACTCGGCAATCTTGCGCAGGTTAATACCACGCGTCAGGTTCATCTTCCGGGAGTGGATCTTCAGAATGTCCAAACGGGCCTGAGCAGAACAACATAATGCTACAAGGTTAATGCTTGCATTTACACTTTCAATAATAGAGAGTCAGACTAATACAGTCGGGTGTAATTCGAAAATTTAAAAATATATAACAATTCCAGCCTACCTCTTCATTAGGAGGGGGAAATTCAATCTTCCTGTCAATGCGGCCTGGTCGAAGAAGCGCTGAGTCCAGAATGTCAATACGGTTTGTTGCCATGATAACCTGAGGGGAAAAAGAACATTAGGAAAACTCAGACTTTCCTTAAAGAAAAGGATAAAAATACAACTGGAGCCAAGCACAGAAAAAGTATTAATAGAAGATCGAGTAGTTTTGATTTGTCACAGCACCCCTGTTGGTGATGTTTGGAAAGGCAGTTGAATGAGCAATGTAACCATACCTAGCAATGGTAATCATACCCTTTGACCAGTTGGTGCTAACTGCAAACAACTTTATATAGTACTAGGACATGTAATCAGCAAAAGACAAAAAAAGAAGGAAAGCATGCTTAGTGCTCTCTATTTAGTATGACTATAAAAAAAAAAAAAAAAAAAAAAAAAAAAAAATTAAATTCTAAACAAATCTCATTCAGAGCATTTAATAATAATTGTCATTAAATGGTTTTTAATTGCTGCTTAAGTTTTTTTTTATTTAAATGATCACATTTGAATAGTAATATAATAATAATAATAAATACTATTTTTATTATTATAGATATACATTTTAAATGGTAAATTAAGTATTTCAGTGATTTGTAAACATTGATTTATTTGTGGCGGCCTGCCACAATATCAACACTGACAGCCAGAAATAAATTTTCCAAAATGCTTTGGCTTCATTGAATAAACGAGCACTGCACGTTTCAAAACGCGGCACGTGTGTTTTTATTTGAAAGTATCTTTGAAGGGAACTGACTGTCTTCAGAAAAGTTTTGATGTCATTTTCCTTTCATCTTTCCTGTAATGCAGTGCTGTTTTGATTACAGCCGTTATAGGAGAAAACACTATTTCTACCGCTTCTTAAGCGCCTCCTGCTGGCAGAGAATGAACTTGCATTTTCAATAAGCCTGTGGTTTTATATTTACAATACATACATACATATATATATATATATATATAAGTCTGTGTGAAACACTATTTATAATACTTTTTTATAACTTTTTATTTTGGTTGCAAATTTCTTTCAAATGTTGAACTACAGAGATTTTATTTCTAACAGAAAACCAAATGGACTTTAAGATTTCAATCAAAAGCTACCAACTTCTAAAACCAGAGATGAGAGACTTCTCATGTAAGCATCAGCAAATAGGTTACAGATGTTTGCTTCTCACCTTGATGTTCTTGGTGGCCTCGAACCCATCCAGCTGGTTGAGGAGCTCCAGCATAGTTCTCTGCACCTCACTGTCTCCTCCTGATCCTCCCTCCAGCCGAGATGAGCCGATGGAGTCGATCTCATCCATGAAGATGATGGAGGGCGCGTGTTCCCTGGCCATGACGAACAGCTCTCGCACCATACGTGCTCCTGGAATACACACAGAGACAAACCAGAACATATCAGAACAATTTTGAAAAATGTTAACAATAATAAAAAAAAAGCTTTCAGAGCTTTTTGGAGCATGACAGGCTCTGGTCAATATATGCTTTTATAATAAGAAAAAGAGCAGTAGGAACATTCTACTAAACATCTCTTTTTGGGCTACACAAAAAAATAAAAAAATAAAATAAAATAATAATAAATAAAAACCTTCTCCTATGAATTTCTGCACCAGCTCTGATCCAGACACTCTGATGAAGGTACAGTCAGTGTGATGGGCCACGGCTCTGGCTAACAGAGTCTTTCCTGTTCCAGGAGGTCCATACAGCAGCACTCCCTGCAGATCAACACATCACAGAACATGAAGCAGATCTGGTAGGCCAATAGACCAACTATTGAAAAGGTAGCACTCTTTTACATGATAATAAATGATAATAATAATCCTGAAAATAATTAATTATGCCATCACTTGCCTTGGGTTGTGCAATTCCTAGAGCCTCAAACAATTCTGGGTGCTTGACTGGAAGCTCAATCACTTCCTTGATCTCTTTGATCTGTTTGTCCAGCCCTCCGATCATCTCATACGTCGAATCTGGCACTTTTTCAACCATCATCAGTGAGACGAGCGGGTCAACTTTGTTTGGCAGGATTTTGTGAAGTGTGTAACTGTCATTTCGAAGTGCTACACGGCAATTTGGAGTTACCTGTTGAAAGTGAGGATTTAGTTTACTATCAACATTAATACAAAATAGCTACAATATCAGTAAAGGTTGAATTTGTTTTCTATTTTATTAGCCACCAGGCAAAAACTGCATCCTCTTCTTAAATTCTGAGGCATTGTGTATGACTGTAAAAACTAGGATGCAAAAACTGTAATTTGACATTAAGATTTTGGCTGTTTATGATAAATTAATACTTATTATTCTATACTGGGTTTGCCAGATGTTAAGATTTTAAATTCTCCAATTAGAACTTTTCGTCCAAATGGACACATTTTTACTTTATCTTCTTAATTTGACAACCATACACATGCACTCTTATCGCACTGCAAAAAAACAAACAAATAAATACAATAAAAATAAATCAAATTGTGATGTTCTGCTCTAATAAAAGGCATACAGGCATATATATATATACATTAGAGAGCTCGGTTCAGTGTTGCTGTCCGTGATACGCGGCTCTCTCTCTCTCTCTCTGCACCAAACACGGCACGCGAGTAACAGCTACTCTGTTCATCTTTTCCAAATCTTGTGTTTGGATGTTTTTAATGTTTAAATCGACAAGGCTTAACAACACGTGAAAAAGATAAGCTTTCGTGGCGATGCGCAGCAGTGGCCCGTCAACTGTCCTGAGCATCTTTTTAGGCTGGCCTCAGCCGGTCGGTTATATAAAATATCAACGTGAAAGTCATCATAGCTTGCTTAGTATAGACCCAGCTCCCAACCCAACTTTGAGAATAGATTAACGGCGATATTTTTTTTTTATCGCCAAATAAGAGTCTCGGCCCACCACTAATATACACACACACACATGCATGCTTTTTGTGGTGACTAAATCTGCAAGCAAAAGTGATGAACTAATTTATACAATATATTAATCTCAACTATATTGTTTTTCATGATTCTCAACTATATTGTTTGCAATTGTGGTTGCTGAATGAATGCTTATGCAACCTCAGTGTGCCACAATATAAAGTCTTTATTTTAAGAGAAAAATGCTAACATAGTTTCTTAATAAATGATTAAATGGAATTTTATGGTTTTATCTTTTGAGAGATATTTCTTACTGTTTTTCAAGTTTTTATAAAGTAGACAACGTGTTAATGTCTATGATTAAAAAGAACACACAAAGAAAACAGATGAGGTCAAATAAACCCTGTGTACGAGCTGACGCTCTCTTAATTTGTGCTTACGTAAAAGTGCAATAATTGTGAGGAAACGCAAAAAGAGATGTCTCAAATCAGAATAATCTTAATTAATAATTGCGATTATAAATGCGTAATAAAACATAATCATGGTCATCAGTTTAAACAGCTAATCCAAAACAAAACACTTACATCATTGATATCAATGTTCTTATCCACATCCACCACAAACTTTCCTTCAGGGTGCACCTAAAAACATAGCATAAATACGAATTATTAACAAAACTGCACTGCAACATGTCAACACAAATCATACTCATGTGATTAAGCAGTAAACAATGGCTGTCCAACCTTGACCAGCACTTTCTTCTTGTCCATGGCTCTCACCACCTCTCCTACATAAGAGCCCTGCTCCTGCAGCAACTGAAGCTCCTCACGCAGGAGGCGCACTGAAAGAAACAGGTCATGTCATACTGGTGACAGTCTTAACATATTCTATTCGGCATATGCAACTGAACCCCACAAAGTGACATTCATGAGAAAGTTGGTTAAAAAGGCCTTACCCTTGGCATTTAACTCATTCCTTTGAGCCTGTAGACGTCTGAGATTTTGGCTTTTATCATTCACTGTCAACTAAGTAAAGAGAAAGGAACATTCAGACATAAAATACCCATGTGAAAAAGAAATGTGCTTAATTGTATACTTCAGATCTCAAAAGTATATTTTTTAGTTGTAGAAAAAATTTAATAAAAGGCCAGTTAAGTGTGCTTAAGGAGATTTTAAAGTTTTCGTTTTGTTTTAAATCACTGTTGTGCTTTAAAGAACTTTAATGTGTTGAATAACAAAGCACATGTAAAGCTGTTGATTAGCATTTTATTTGATACATCACTGAAAAGTAATATTTTAAATGTTCTAAATGTTAGGTTCATCATTACCAAACATGCAATTACAATAATATTTAAATATATGACACTGAACTATATTTTAGTTTATCATAAATGCTAGTTAGTACATTCAGCAACACATTTGAACCATATTTTAAAACAATATAATTATGAAAATACATAGATATACTTAACTGGGCTTAAAAAAAACTACCCACATTTAAAATATAAAACATTCTCATTTAAAATGAAAATAACATGCAATTAAGTGCCTGAAAACATTAAATCCAGTTAACGTAAATTCTTTTAAAATTACACTATTTTCGTAATAAACATAAAAGAAAAGCCCTTAATATCTACAGATTAAATTCTTACCTGAAGGTCCTCAATTTTAGACAGGTAATACTGTCGGAGACCAGATCCTCCTTTACTGTCCTCAATATCCATCTGTAAAAAAATATTAACAATAATATTAATAATAGTCAGTGCCAGGTAAAGTAATGTGACTGTTCACGACGTTTTATTAGAAATGATCCATTTAACATGTTATGATCAGTAATTTGAGATTTCTCATGTTATGCCTCGAAAGTAATTTCGAGATTTCGGTTATGATGTTATGAACTGATTTCGATTCTGTGTGAAGATGATTAGACTCAGGTATGTGATTTTCGGAGATGTCTTCTCTTATCACAAGACATAACGTATTTCTTTTGTTTTAATTAGTGATTTCGCGTGCTATAACAAAACATGCATCAAACATATGTTATGTTATAACCAGTGATACCATGTTATGATCAGTCTCAGTGAGTGTGACACAATGAGACAGCAAACTCTGCTTCAACGCGTCTGAACGTCAGCCGTTTTATCTTACATTTCCAAACATTACAATTATAGCAGGTTCCTAATATGTAATATTTGATGCTGATTTATAAAACACAGTTAACTTTGCTGTTCATATTTTACGATTTAATAGAAAAATATCACTTACTTGCTCGGTTCCGTCCAGCGCCATCTTGAACATACAAACTTCCGTCCGTCAATTGCGCTATTTCCGTTTTGTTTTCCTCGGGCAGAATTCCGACTGAAGGATGTGCCCTCTAGCGCCATCGTCACGCTGGAGAGTTTTCCTGACGTTTCATTAACCACGATGAATAATGCAGAATTGGTAACGGTAAGTGGCCAGTCAGAGTTATGGCATGCATTTTTAACATTTAATTCTTGAAATGTACTAGTTTCCATTTGCATGCTATTTTATACTATTAGTACTTATTTTTTGCTTATCTATTTCATTGGGTAGGCTACTAGATAGATACTAGTGCTTATTCTTAAGGAAGAGCTCATTTTTATTAGTTACTTTTTAAATATGTTTTTGTACAGTAGATAGTAGTAATTAGTTACTCAATAGTGAAATGGTATCTAGTTACTACTAGATAGTAGTTAATTAGTCAATAGTGACTAGTACTTCCATTGTTTGTTATTGACTTCTATGGGGATCTGTCAAAAATCTCTGTGTGTGTGTATACTAGTCAGAACTGAACTGAATATATAACAATCAATATATTGAGCATTGTTTACATTCAGCATGTGCATGCTGTCTATTGAACGTAACCAATCATCGCTATGATCAGCGCTGAGGCAGTAAGTACATAGCATTATGCTTTCCTCAATTTACAAGTTGTAACATTTCTTATAGCTACTGTATATGGGTGCTGTTTAATACACTTGGCCCAAATGTCATGATATAAATGATGAAGCACTACATGCACAGGATATTTAAAACGTACAAAAGTGTTTTGTCTACAAATAGCTGTCAAATGCTTTTCTCTGCTCTTCAAACACACACACACACACACAAATCCTTTACCGCAACATGTACTTGGTGAAATTACCTTCACTGTCTCCAGTGCATGACATATCAATCTGAATGGGGTCAGGGCAAAATAAGTCTCCCATATTCGTTTTGTGTTACAAGATGTACAGTAACTATGAGAGTACCCCCCCAAACAGTTCTAAAATGCACCACTCCAAATCTGTAGAAAAGGTGAGGTATTAATGGAGACAGGTAATACCAGATTAACCAGACGCTACATGCATCAACATGATCAGTGTTTGGCTTCAGCAAATGGTCTACCTTCAAGTAGACAGAAACACACCTGGTTTTCTTACTTTTGAATTCAATATTTTATCTGATGATAACATTTAAAATTAATTGAAGTTAACAGTCTTTCAGAACATTACATATAATAAAAATATGTTATACAAAAAATGCATTCACCTGTGAATTCCCCTTTATGGAAACTTTATTAAAATACTTTGATTTCCCAGTACAAAAGGTAAGCATTTGATTGATACAAAAATATAAAACAGAACTAAAGTTGTAAGAATGCATTTATACAAAAATCAAACGAACAAGAGTGTGTTGCCTTTCAGAACAGCTCTACGGACGACACCTGTGACATGCTGTCAATTAACACAGAATTGTTTCAACCCGTTCCTTAGAAATGCATTTAAAAGTTAGAATTTCATTTTAATAACATAAATATCAACACATTTTGTTTTTGACCGCTTTATGAACTGAAAGTATTTTCTGTGGTAATCAGCTTAAACCTGCTATATTACTTAAAGGAAAATTTAATTTGCTGTCATTAATGATACTTTAAAACACAAATGACTCCACCAATATGCATACACATATTCAATCCAACTTAAAGAGAAACTTTCCATTAGCTGTATGGAATGTAGAAGTATACACTGAACTGAACTGAACTGAACTGAACTACTTACTAGCAAAGTTAAATTATGGCTTGAATACTTGAAAGAAATAAGAATATGCTGATGGTTCACATGCACTAAATGTCACAAATTCGGTCACTGCTGTATGGTCTCTGCAACTTCAGCGGACTTCCAACGCAAAAAAAAAAAAAAATTCTGTAAACACACCAACAAGATGAAGACAGAAAGTCTGGTACAATGAACTAAAACAGCTGGACAACCAAATGTGCTGGATCTCCCGCTGGGGTGGAAATACAAAAACATGGCTCTTGAATGCAGTGCAGCACATATTTTCCTGAGAGACCAAATGGAACACTCCACAATATTGAAAATTGAAGAAAAACAGCATTTCATTACTAGTATACTTATTTAAAAGTAACTGCATCTAAACTCAAAAACTGTGCAATTGAATTGTAAAAAATACCCTTTGCAGTCAGAATTGGAAACCTTCAAAAACTAAATGGCAAATGTTAATTGAGTTTGGCAATTCCTACTATAAACACAACATTTATGAACAAAGAGTTGTGTTGCATTAGCTACCTATAGGGGTTTTAGCCAACAAGCTACAGTACTGTATATCTTACTGTAAAATATACAAAATATGTAATAACAGCAAAGATGAGTGTGATATAAAATGATGCCTCATTTTATAATATATCAGAAAAGATCAGAAAATGAATGCAAAGAGAAAAATACATAGTATGTACTGAAGTTCCGGTTACTGTAAAACCATTTGAAATGTATATGGCCAGATATGTGTAATAGTACAAGTGCTAAAACTGACAAGCAACATACTAAACAATGCCAGCACTCAAACTTCTACATGAAGTTCCTCCATTGGTTTTCAAACAGAAAGCTTCATTCGCATCTGTATTTGTTGAGCCAATTCCTCGGCTGACTGCTGATTTGAGATCTTAAGTCCTCTTAAGTGAGTCGGATTCCCAGTACCTGCTCCAATTCCTGTCTCCTCTGCTGGACCTGGAAATCAAACATTGCACTATTATAGATGCTATAGCAGTTGCATAAACACAGCAACTATGTTAAGACCAGTCACATTACACCAATCTACTTCTTTGTAAAAAATGATGACCAACTTTTTAAGACTAGTCTAACCAGGTTATGCAACTGACCACCGATGTGTCTTGTAATGCTCACCTTTGAAAATACATAGCGTCCAACAGCTTCTTTGACCCAGGGTGAGTGGTAAAACTCGGTTCTTCTCTCCTCCTCTGGATTTCCCACAGTGTCTGTCATTAACTGCATAAACCAAGACAAAACATCCATGAATTTCAGATGGCAAATAAAAGAAGCCTGAAGGAAATCCATTGAGGGAAACTGAAAGTACTTTGAGGTCTCTGCTCTGAGACTTGAGCCAGTCCTGGATGAAATCCTGTGGGTTGTTGCTGAAGCTGAGCATGAAGTCTCTTTGGGTTTTCAACTGGTTGATGGATTCAATGGTCTCATGGATCTTATGGAGAATGAAAAAGTTAGGTAAAAACTATATATGTTAGTAACATCAGAATTGGTGTCAGATATTTAACATTAGGTCTATTTTATGTTCCTGCACACACACCTTCATCTCTAGGGCACTGATCTCCTGCTGATTAGTTGTGGATGACAGGAAGCTGGTCATCTGAGCCTTCAGAGGGTCGTCCACCTCAACATCGATATCAAAGCATGCAGTCTTCTTCTGATCATTGGGATCCACACTGACAAAAAACAACAACATTCAGATCAATCTACAAATCTATACCTTACAATTTTACACATTTTAGATTTTAGAATAGTCATTAAAACTATGAGATGAAGGTATGGGAATTATATGACAGTTGTATACCAAAACTGTTAAACAAATAAACATTTCTTACAAAGTTTTTTCTTAAAAGAGTTCACATGTTCACATGTTAAAATAGACAAAATTTTACTCTTTATAAGAAATTCATATAGAGATACAAACTGTATTCAGAAACATTAATGTTAACGAACACCGGACTTAAATATTTAGATATTTTGTACAAACACCTGATGATATGATTGATGATGATGGGTTCAGGGTGCTGAAGGAGGCTGGCAAGTTTCATGGGGATATCCGAAAATCTCATCCTGTGGCAGCCAAAAATCTGCAGGATTACAGCAGTTCGGTTCAGTTTCATGACGCAGTATAACCACCGAGTATAACCACCTTTCCCTTTGTTGCCTCTGCATAAGGAATGCAATAATAATGTCATATCAAGTACTAAACCTGATTCTGAAGTTTGTCTGGTTGTTTGTGTTTAATGCCATGCCAGCCTCTGTGGCTATTTTCATGGAGAAATAAAATTATAACAAATTATATTAGGTTTTCAAAATTTATTTTCAAAAAAACAAAAAAAAACATTTTCTCACAGGGTTAAAACCAGCACAATCTAATAGAAAATGCTTTAGAGATAAAGGGTTTTGGCAGAGAGAACATGTTTGAGGATCTACTGCTAGTATTAAAAACAGAATATCATCCTGGAATGACCTATTCTACAGCGGGTATAGCCAAACTGGTACGGAATTCTGAAGACAATGAGAGTGGAGCAAAACTACTGGCACTAAACAAGGTGTTTCAATAAAGTAGAAGGGGGAATTGCTAGGTGGGACCTACCAAGTCTTCATTAATTTCAAGAGCTGTTTTACAGAAACTTCCTATCATAATTCACTTTACATAAGATTAAAAAATAAAAACAATTCATAAAGGGAAATGATCATGGTTTCTAAAGATAAATAAGATTCTGAATTAGGAGTTGGTAAGACAAGAACTACTGCAGATTTGAGTGTAAACATAACATGGGAAAGTGAAAACAAGTAATCGGATTCCTTGGTTTCAAGGAATTCTGATTACGTGGAAGTGAATAGACTACAAAGAGAAGTGGGCAAAGAACCGAGCCCTGGGGGATGCCTCTGTTGACTGGACAGTAGCAGTGGAAAGTTTCTACTTCTGGAAAAAGACAAATTGCTATCTATCACTTAGGTACAATGTGAACCAGTGCACAGCTGTTCCAGTAATACCAATGGCTTAGAGGCAAGTGAAAGCAAGTTGTGTCAGACAGTGCCAAATAAAAAGCTTAGATATAGGGTTTCAGCAGAGTTTTTCTTTTCTCATAAGTTTTAAACTGAGCTTTAGTGTTTTGGGTTTTGTGAAGAAATTTTTAATTGTGTGAATAAGCTAAATGTACTTTCTTGCTAAGAGGGCTAAAAATGTTGGTACCTGTCTGAAGTATCGGTTGCAGTTAATGTACTCTTTCTCATGGCAGTCTTGCAGCTTGTTGTTTTTGATGTAAAGCCACAAGGCCTGCATGATACTGGCTCTGGTCTGAGTGTGCACGCCCAACAGTCGTGCCAGGCGTGGATCCAGCTTATACTGCGGAGGCTAAGTCAAGTAGAAGGAGAAATAAGATGATAGTTCATCATGTCATTAGAGATGTAGCTATAAACTTTGTAACAAAAAAACTTAGGAAATGAATAAAACTGAAGTCTGATTTTCTTTTAAAGTCCCCATTAGTTTTTTGGCTTTTAGTCTGTGTCTGAAAAAGTAACTTTTTTTTTTTTTTTTTAAGAGTTTGTTGTCTAGCTGTTAAAATGTACATTTATTAAATCCCTCAAATAGAAAATCATAATTGATGACTAAACTACATAGCTCTGATTTGCCATTGCATTCATATTTTTTACTGTGTTCTAATGGTCAAAATTATACTTCAAAAACTTACAACTGAATGTAATCTCGTTATCAACAATTTTCATTAAATTTCACTTCAAGCACAACCATCACAATAAATTTCACAAGTTCACACTTACATATAATTAGCTGAAGTATGGTAATGCATATTTGGCGTGCTGTCTGCAAAGGGCTCCAAACTTAGGAATGGCCGGACCTAGAGTACCCCCCATATAAGTGAAATATGAATTCGAAGTGAGAAGATGGGGCGGAGGATGGATACTGACAAACCGTCAATGGATAGAGGTAAGTCAGCTGTATTTATACCATGGTGTTGATTAACTTAAAGGGTTAGTTCCCCCAAATATTAAAATTGTCATTAATGACTTTTAATGACCAAAATGTATTTTTGATGCTTCAACAAATTCCAACTGACCCTCTGATGTCGCATGGACTACTTTGATGATATTTGTATTACTTTTCTGGACATGGACAGTATACCGTACAAACATTTTCAATGGAGGGACAGAAAGCTCTCAGACTAAATCTAAAATATCTTAAACTGTGTTCCGAAGATGAACGGAGATCTTACGGGTTTGGAACTACATGAGGGTGAGTCATTAATGACATAATTTTAATTTTTGGATGAAGTGACCCTTTAAGTGCGCTCCCCCTGTGCTAATTAGGCTAAGCATCTGATGCGCTCCTTCCGAACCTTATTAATACATTTCATGTCATATAACTATGCATGGGCATATTTTGCCTTTTTGCCCTTATCTTGAATTTGGGTAGCATTTGTGTTCATTTTGATGGCATCTTTAGACCCAAGCCTGATAAATAGACTTTATAAGTGTGTGTGTATGATATACCTGGTGGTCTAGCATGAGAAGGAGAGTACATTTCACATTCACATCCCCTGGTCTCTTCACCTGAAATCCATCTGTCTCCTGAGTTGCAGGCATTCTGTGCCACTAAAACATACAGAAAAAGATATGATTTCAGAAGTAACGGCTGAATTTACTGTAAGAAAGTACATGACGGTGAGTAAATAATGCCAGATTTTTCATGTTGTGTTTGATGAGGTCATCATGAACATGGGGATTCAAGTAGATTTACTCATATTGTGGGACATATTAACTCAGACTTGTAATATATAAAATAAGAGCATATAACTCAATTATATCATACCTCTACCAAGTGGTTGTCTGGGCCATAAAGTTCTTTGTCCAGTTCAATAACCAGGCTTTTAAAGAAGGATGAAAACTTTCTTTTCTGTTTTCCAGGCTAAGGATAAAGACAAAGATAAAGATAAATAAGTAGAGAAAATGGGAGAGAGAACACAAGATCTTTTTTCAATGTGTTCATGCTATTGATTGATACTGCATTGTTCGGAGCTGACCGCACTGGAGGAAGTTATTTTAGAAGCAGCACACACTTAGTCACAAACAGCTATTGCATCAGTAGGTGCTTGCACAATGCCTTGCCTGTCCCTCCCTTTTTTGGATTAATTTCACGAAATGGCCAAAAGTTTCAATTGCTTTTCCTCAGAGTTTGGGAACATGGAACAGCTTACAGTACATCTGGTTTGAAGGAGTGAGCAGAGGACATGAGCCAGTGCAGTTAAGCGGGCCAACAGACCAAGACACTCAAGACTGCCAAATAAAAGGCATTAAGCATAGGGGCGGCACATTCAGCTTTATCGAACACTGTTAACTAGCCATGAAACACTGTACATGGAGTTCTTTACTGTGTGATCCTCACCTTGTTTCACACACATGCAAATAAACACACACATAATCAAACTCATTACATACATCCTCCAGGAGTTTGCCTTCCACTCGAAGTTCCCAGGATGCAACCTTTTCAGCCTCCTCTCCTTCTGGCTTGGCTGGCGTGTAGGTGTTAGAAATATATATCCTCAGTTTGCGTTTTTGCTGGAAGAGTAGAACAAAGAGCAGTGAGGTAATAAATACATAATAAATCTATTTATTTAAATAATAAATAGATTTTTACTTTTCCTATAAAAATGTGAGTGGTAAAGGACATTCTATCATCATTTACTCAACCCATGTCACTCTAAGTCATGGGTCATTAAAATGTGGTTTGGTTAACAACATTCTTTAAATTATTTATGTTCCACGGAAGAATGAAGACCATATAGGTTTGCAATGATATGAGGTTGAGTATATAATGACAGTGATGTGAGGCATACATGTAAATGACAGAAATTGTTTTTGGAACAACTATAATGTATAATGTAACTAAGAATGGGTTTCTGAATTACTACACTGCATATACCGTGATGGGTTTTTTGATGGCCTCCTGGATCTCCATTCGTTTGCGTGCAATGGTCTGGTCCAGCTTTCTCTCAAAGGCCAGAAGGTCCATATAAGCCTGAGACTCTGGGACCAGATCCCTGATCTGAAAAACACCAAAATCATGAGAAACTATGTACTTCAGCATCACAAAAAAACAGACTTGTACTATTCTGGTTAAACTCACCCTTTGTGGGAGAACTTTGTCAGCCATCTTACGCCTCTTCACCCTGAAAATGTAGAGCAGATGTGTAAGAAACATGACTCAACAACAACATATGTTAAAACATTATTTCAATTACAGTGTGCACAGTTTAAAGTACTGAAATGTTTGCCACATGAATACTCTTAAACAAATATAATGTTGTCCTCTTAAGTTTAACAGTGAAACAATTATTATTCTGCATCTTTCCTTAAGTTCTGATTGAGCTTAAATGTGCAGAAATACTTTATTAAATATTTTGGTCTAAATTAGTAATGTTTTGTATCTATAAATAATTCTCCGGACCAAGAAAAACAAAACAAAACAAAAAACAAGAAAGAGACAAATTAACCAATTCCATTTGGCCTGCTAATAACCAAAAAAGTAAAACAATTGATCCTCAGGTCCACCCATAATTGTAAAGGTGTGGTCACATCTACTCTATAGTGGTCCACTGCCACTTTCACTAAAGTGGTGATGCATGTCACTTTTCACAAATGTTTCTTTCAAAACAAGTATTTTTATGTTGGTCAATACAGAGATTTTGTGAGACCAACTTGAATGAGCAAAATTTGGTAGGCAACTTCCTTGGCCTTATGCGAAATTGATAATCCCATGGATTCCTTTTAAAGTGACCGGATTATTTTGTCTGCTAAATTTTTTCAAGATGCTCCTTATATCTGTGGAAACCAAAAATCATTTAACTGCTTGGATCAACAACAGCCCATCTTTCCTCAACTTGATACTAATTTGAAATGCAAGTTGTTCATGTGTGTATCGCAAATCCCCAAATTTAATATTTATGGTTAAAGGGATGATTAACGCAGAAATAAATATTCCATCATCATTTCCTCACCTTCATGTCTTTCCAAACCTTTATGACTATTTCTGGAGAACACAAAGATTATATTCTGAACAATATGGGTAACCAAACAGTTTTGGTGACCACGTTGAGACATTTCTTAAACCATTTTCTTTTATGTCTGACAGAATAAAAAAAGTCATGCAGGTTTGGAACATAGTGAGGGTGAGCAACTAATACATTACCATTTGGGGTGTTCAAAATGCCTCAGCAAACATCAATAATATGAAATTAATCTGCCCTGCGCATTAGCATTTTTTTCTAATATAATCTTTAAACCATTTTTTAAATTCACAGCTATGCCATGCTTCTTTGGCAAAACGAAACAAATGAGTCTCTCAGATAGAAGGACAAAGAAGTCTTTGGTCTTCAGAGACAAATGCCTAACCGCCCTGGCAGATGACACTTTTTGGCTTCAGTATTGCTTATATTTAATATCATACTTGACATCCTGCTCTATAGTAGAACCAGACCACTTTATGCGACATTATTAACATCATCTAATACAAACTTTACTGAGGGCTCCAAAACTGAAACCTTCCTTTGTTTATAAGGCCTCATTACCCAGACTTCAATGGGAACTCTGAAGTGATATGAATGCTACTGTATTAGGGCTGGGCGATTTATGAAAACAAATTATATCTCGATATTGTCAAATATTATCAAAATATGTTTGCATTTAAACAATACAAAAACTGGGGGAAATAATTAAACTGGGATAAGTATATATGTATGTATGTATGTATATGTATATGTATATATATATATATATATATATATATATATATATATATATATATATATATATATAGCGGCAGCGCTTCTGCAGTGAGGGACGAGCGTTTGTGTGTGCATGGTTGCCAGATTGCTTAAAAGAAGCAAAACATGCAAAACAGCGAAGCTCTGATTCAGGGATTTTAACTCTTGATATCTGGCAACCGCACGTATGAGCATTCACATAGAGGAGTGAAGAGCAGTCCGCAATAACATGTTCCCTTTTTTGGACATTTGGCGTTTTCTTTTTGGAAAGTATGCTTCAATTTGAAATATTCTATATTCACAATATTTTCACATTTTTCATCATCATCAAAATTATTATAATATTATCGCTAATATTCTATATATCGCCCGGCCCTATACTGTATCTTTAAATGTGTGGTCATACATGCACAAATATTGATACAAAATGTACTAACCCCCTCCTTGGACCCATAAGACCCCCGGGTTGCTGCTGTTGCGGCTGAAGGAGTCTCTTCCGTGCAGGGTCCATCGCAGCTTGAGGCATCCCGGGTCGCATGGGCATGGCTCCACTATAAGACGGACCGGGCAGAGGGGAACCCATAGACCCCATGCCCCCCATTGGCATTCCTCGGTTGGGTGACATACTCGAGCGCTGTGGGTACGGCTGTAGGATTTGAGGATTACTGTTGTGATTACTACTGTGACACTAACAAATAGCAGACTTATCATAGTTTAAGTATGACAATTACACCCATAATTTTGCAATGTACCCATTTTTAACATTGCCAACATTAAGTTAACAAGAAAGAGCTAACTAAATTAGCTAATTACATAATTTACCTGAAGGGATAGTTCCCCTAAAAAAATGAAAATTCTGTAATTTACTCACCATCAAGTTTAGCACAGAAGAAGACATTCTGAAGAATGCTGATGGTAGCCACTGACTTAAAGGGGTCATCGGATGCTACATGCACTTTTACAAGTTATTTAAAGCTGCAGTAGGGAACTTTTGACGCTCTAGCGGTTAATAAACAGAACTGTTTGCTTCTTGCGGAAGAACATAGTAGCTGGAGCTACTTCTCTCTGTTTATGTCTATGAAGAATCACAATGGTACTGGGTTACTCCGCCGCGGTACCCCAGAAGCAATCTAAAATAGTCTGAATATAAACACTTATTATAGGTGCACCCTAGTGATTCAGGACAAGCCAAAAACACGGTTTGGAAAATGGATTCATGGTGTACTCGCTTATTATGTTCATTTTTCTACATTTTGAACACAAACAAAGTTAAGGGCCGCAGCTCTGATTGGTTATTTTTTACCGGGAGCGCATGACTTTCTGCAAATGGCAATAGGACCACTGGGAGGAGCTTGATTTTTTTCACAGATTATCTGTCTCATATTCTACTGTCAGGACATAATGACAGGTTTAATAAATATGTAAAAAATATTTTTTTTTACAAAAGTTCCATACAGCACCTTTAAATTGAAATGTGTGTTGGCAGTGTGTGAACACAACCACCCTATGATGTTAAAAATCCACCCAGAGTTTTTTTTTTTTTGTTAAAATATACTAAATTCTTTACCCCTTTCTCAAATTGAGCCGATCTCATGTCATGATGTCACACAGACTGGCCCCTCCCATGATAATTAGATTTACAGTAGCGTTGTAGCCAAGTGGCAACCTTCTGGTCTCTCTGTGAATCCAACACGGAAGTGAACTGGCCGATAGAGGGAGTCAATCCAAAAGAACCCCCCCCCCCCCAGCTAATTTTGCCCTATATAGCTAATTTATAACTGTGAGGGGGGTGAACTTTTTTTTTATAACTCCTCAGTTTAAATTATATTGCCATTGTTTCACCGCCAGAGCAGATGTAGACCAGAATGTCTGCTAAGCGACTGAGGTGTTTCGTTGTTGAATGTAATAATGAACATAGCAGTCATCATCGACTCCTGACATCTGAGCCGCTGAAGATGCAGTGGATTATATTTGTTTCTGAAGGGAATGCGCCCCTGATCTACCAAAATGTGTCTATCTTCGCGCAAATTATTCGTGGTCCAGCTTTGAATACAGTTAAGTGAGTATAATTTTTTTTAAATACATCTTTGCAAATCACCTTTCCTAATAATGTGCTAATTAGCAAGTTTCACGATGAATGCAGCTAAAGTAAACCGTGCCTCTGATAGCAGCTTGGAAGAGAGGGGCGAGGCCAGCAGAGCTCATTAACATTTAAATGAAAAAGCTTAAAAACTGTTTGCTATGAAGAGAGCTGTTTTTGACAAGGTAAAAAAGGTGGTTTTTACACAACCATTGAGAAATTTAAACCAAACTATGTTACAGAGTTTTCATTAAGACCCTAAAGAATCATATCAACTTGTGGAAAATGTGCATCCGATGAGCCCTTTAAAATATATGGAAGTCAGTGGTTACCGTCACCTGTTTAATTACCATCATTCTTCAAAATATCTTCTTTTGTGTTCAACAGAAAAAGGAAAAAACTTATACAGGTTTGGATCAAGTGGTAGGTGAAAAAAAATGATGGCAACATTTCCATGTATGAGTGAACTAGGCCTCTTACAAAGAACAAAGTTATTATAGAATTTTTAACAAAGAGTAATACTGTAAGAAACATAATACGCTTTTGTTGATTTTTTAGTTGTTAAGTAATAGAAACTTACAAAATACCTGGTTGGTACAGTAATGATAACAAATGGTTTTTAACTTTTTAAGTTAATGGGATAGTTAGATAACTTTAATGATACTCATGGTACTCAATGCAGTAAATACTATTACATGGTTTACGTTCGAACACCTTATTACAATGTCCAGTCCAAAGTATCACCACTTTATATTACAAAATGTAATAGCATTACCATGCCAATTTTTTGTCAGTGGCTGAACCGATAGTTTGCAGGTATTATATTCAAAGTAAAGCACGCGTGTTGTGTTCATGGTGTGACTCAAACGCGGAAGTAGATGTTTGTTCTTCGAGCTCTTAAAAAGAATTCAAAATTTCAGTATTTTCTCTTTATATTTCTGTAAAAAACGAAACAAAAGGAGCATCCTTATATTTTATGACAACGTTTACTTTCATAAATATCGTCATTGTTGCTAATGCAATGACACTTCCTATATATGGCAGAAGGGATTTGGAGCTAAGGCGTGATGCTAAACGCTTCAAAGAACAAATAAAGAATGGTCCCTTCACTTACCTGGTGGTACTGGTTTGGGGTACTGCTCATCACTCTGAAGAGTGAATTCTGCGGCATTGCTGGCATTCTCATGGCGCTGCTGTGACCCGAGGTCATGGGGTTTATCGGGGTACTGGGGTTAACGGGGAAACCTGACAAAACCGATCTAGAAGCCATTTTATATTATTTCCGCCCCTCTAATAATTAAGAAACTAATCCAAAATTGTTACTGCCACTCAATTATTTTTTTGAAGTTCCGTGTTTCCGCATAGCGTTCAAATTTCTATATATTCTTCTGTCGCTAAGTGTCGGTCGATGTCGGTTGAGTGTGTCAACTCGTCCTCAAAAAGCATATCAACCACCCATTTATCATAATGGTTTCCTTTCAACAACATTTTAAAATCCTGACCAATGTCTACAGTCATCAGTGTGTGTGCCTTCTCAGATCTCCTCCCTCTGGGTTGCCAAATAACTTTCCCTCAAATCCTCCAGGCTTCTATACTCGTAAACGGGTTAATTTAGTATACAAAGATATTTTGAACATGAAAACGCGGCTGTGTAGTGTGTAGTTTCCTCGCTCAGTTCTTGGTGTTGCTCAATTTGTTGACAATTTTTTAAGAGTAAAATTTTTAATCTGGTCTGTCTCAGTGCCAAGTAAATCTATTTAATTTAGTTAGAGAATCGACATTCTAGGGATATGAACAAGTGTAAATGTGTGCTTATTTTAAAATAAAATACTGGCAAACGGTTTCAAATGATTATTTTACAAAATATTTTTGTTCTTGTGCGTTTACTGTGCTTCTTTCTTTATTGCATGCAAAATTATGCAGAATTAAAAAAAAAAATTGGCATAAAGAGGTTGAATAAACAGGTGTTTTACCATTTATTTCAGTCTGTACTTACTCAAATGTTACTCAAAACATCGTCAAAAATATTCGCACAAGGATTAAGTAATTAAATATTGTCAAGAAATATAATATAATTATTAAGAAATTAAGTTTTCCTAATTTGTAGTGGTTATTATATATTTTGGGACCAGTAAAACAAACAAACACATTTTTCCTAAGGGTATCTGTCCTACCCTTCTTACTCAAAAGCGATGTTTTTCCATATTACATTTTTCCCTTGATCAGTGAAAAGTTTCACATTGCGTTCAAAATCACAGACAGAGCAGGTACTACATTACATAAAGACTTTTGTGGCTGATAAAAAGCATACATTCTAAAACAAATGCATATGAGTAGTAGTAATGAATTACGGATGTTCGACATCTGCAATGTTGCCATTGTTGGACATATTGCATTCCTCCTACAATTGCCCTAATCTTGTATTAAATATCAGGAGTCTTGGGATGGTAGCTCATACAGTCGGCCAACACATGAAGGTTCCAAAAGAAGCCAAAGCCTCAAGCATAGCATTTTACCAAATGAAGTGACTGGAACTTTTTTTTTCTTTTTTGCCTTTACAACACCCATATTTCAGAAATAACTATTTGCAGCCCAACATGAAGCATGTTCAGAGTTCTGATATTTTATTACATTGATGACATGCCCATAAGCGTATGGCTCATGGTCAGGATAGCAGCATCTTTCACCTAGTCAAATATACACTGTCACAAAGTGAGACCTCACAGGACACCTTACACTGTAAACATCTAGTACATAGAAAAATTGAGAAAAGAAAAAAAAAAAATACAATGATAAACATATTCTGAAGCCTTAATTATTTTTGGAGGTCTATGCTAAACTGTCTGTCCTCTCTTTGTAACCAATAACTTACTACTGAGGAAAAAAAAAAAATGTAGTATGATAATGTGCTATAGAACTAGTGACATAATACAGTACAACTGTATCACACTTTGGCTATTAAACTACGGAGAAAAGAAAATACTCAATGGATCATGATTCTCCAAAACACTGTAATAAGAAACTGTGTAGTAATTACCCGACGGAACACTGTTCACACTGATTTATGATCTTAATTTTTTTGCTATTAAATCTTTAACGATTTCATTATTAACTGCTGTAAAATCCTCCCAGAATGAGAATTTCATTTCAATTTCATTTAGAAAGAATCCTGCACCTTAGTGATGGGAGAGCTCAACTGGCCCAGCGTCTGTCTGCCGATATGATGAGTTCTAACTTCCTCCCTGAGAGAATCGTGCAAGTTCCTCTATTCTAGATGTGTCGTTTTTTAAACCAGCCATTAAAGCTGCACGAGCAGGATATGAGAGATTGTGCAAAAAAATTCTGAAGTTGAAAATGTAAAAAAAAATTATGTAAACTGAATGACAGAAGAATTAGTCCACATCTCCTCCACTGATTAGCATAATCCCGTGATAAGGTGAACAGTGTGGCATTGTGGGTAGTGAGTGACTCCTGATACCCACAGTGTTACTGAGAGAATGTCTCCTCCCTTAGCAACACGCACAAACTGTCCTGGTTCTCCACACATCTTTTAGGACCCAGCAAAGCTTCAAGAAATCCATTCACCAGACAGTTAATTAAAATGTCTTAAATTATTGTCAACTTTAAAAGTCTTAAAGACGGTTGACTGTTAGCATACATTATCGCTTATAATATTTTTAACTGGCATTGTATATCATTTAAAATGGACCTCGAACTTGCTGAATGTAACTTAAGGAGCCGTTCACACGGACTGTGTTTTTGCGTTCCACTGTTTTCCTTTGTAAACATGCACTAGATGGATATTTGATAATTGAGCTAAAGAAAAACTTCTTTGCGTTTTCCCCATTTCCCACTTCATGTTTTTCAATGCAAAAACACACGCTGTGTGAATGGCCCCTGAAGGCCCCGTATACTTCAAGCGAAATTGAAGAACGCACTGCTGTGATGCCATTTTGAACAAAATCCAAAGTCAACTTTCTGGAAAAGTTTGCTCAGGCTGGTAAACACCTTCGAACTACCAATGGTCCGTGACGATTACATAATGAGTAGGTGCACTCTGCTGCTCCGCCATCTTTGATGATGAAATTTTCTCCGGTTTGTTTTCTTCTGTTCAGTCTGTCGAGGTTAGAAGTGAGTAAATACATGATCACACTGGAGAGCTGCTTTATAGCAGAAATTGTAAACAACACTGACACAGTGGACATTTTAGGAATAGTTCACCAAAGAATATTCATAATTCAAAAGTTCATAACTCTTCTTCCAGTAAAAAAGTCAATTTCCAGTTGTCCTCTCAAATCAAAACCCACTGATATTAATGTTTAGAACTGTTGCAAATGGTACTTGATCTGTGTGATATCGGAATCAGCAGATATAAGCATTATCGATAATGGCTTTAAAATATAAATATTGGCATCAGCCAGATATTTAAAATTGTGTCGATATGTCTTGCTGATAAGAGCAGTATGTTAACTCGTATGTGCTCAGGGTGTGCTGATGATTAGATCATTTCAGCAGTGTGACTCATTCTTGAAGCTTTAATCTGAAGGTTGCGCTGCTGGCCAACTTCTAATTAAATGAAACTTAAAATAGCCTACACAAATAACATTTAAACTGTTTATGATTATTTAAATCAGTAATTAATGTCATAAAATAATGAGTATGTTTTGATTTAAAAGGTCAAAAGCTATATATTTCATGAAAAAAAAACATGACAATTGTAAATTGTAAATAATTTTATATATACTGATTTATTAATTTACGTGTAATACGTTTTATTTTTTTAAACAAATCATAGCTTCAGAATTTTTACAACTCTTACTTTACACCATCTACAGTACAAATGTTAAATCAAAATAAAATGTTAGGGTTAACACTGCATCTTTCTGGGGGAAAAAAATGCAGCGATTGATATATAGTTTTTTTTTTAGTTATTTTGAAAGCTTCAGTGTACTGTAAAAAAAAAAAAAAAAATTATTATTAGCTATGTTTCCATCCAAATATGCAAATTTAACTTATGCGCAAAACATGAATTTTTGTGAATTAAGCACCATTTCCATCCAACGAGTTAAAGAGAACAAAAACATCACTTCCTGATAAACTGGCACTAAATATCTCTACGAAAACTAGAAGAAGCCACTGAATATAATATTTTTTATATGTAATAGATTACTTGCGCTTCAGAGAGATATATATCAATAAATGTGGTCCAAATGTGTAAATTGGTAAATGTGTTTCCATCGTAGTTTATGCACATTTTTTCTAATAGGATTAAAAATATGATCCTACTCAGTTATGCACATTTTTAGAATTTATGCACATATTGGCATTTCCATCTAGCGTTATTTTGTGCAATAATCCAAAATACGCATAGAGATAGGTGAATGGAAACATAGCTACGGTTTATTTAATTATAACAAATAAGTTCTTGTTAAAAAACTAACCAAAATGTAAAAAATATTCTGCTTTTGTTTTCTGCAAAGTAGAGACTAGGTGTTAATTCCAATATATCGATATCGGTCAAAATTAGTTGAAAAATATCGGTATATCAGATATCGGCAAAATCGAGTATCGTGCATCCCTAGTGCATATTTCTCTTTTGATTCACAAAAGACAATATTTTCAAGAGAGAAAGCAATATTATAGATAAAGGACTCATATTTTAGCCACAAGCAAAAGTCTGATGTTTAAAATGTCTTAATGACGAATTTCTTACCAACGCTTAGCTTTTCACTTCAATCTGTTGTATAAAATGCTTTATAATGAATTTTACTTGACTTTTGACATTCACGTCAACATGATCAGATTTTCTTCCCCGCATTGCTGTTGTTTTTGTTGTGTTCATTTTTTTAATTTGCGAGAAAAGCATGCAGTACATATTTACATATTGATCTAAATGCCACTATCAGCAGCAGCGTGGGCAGCATTGGCATGTTTGATAACAGTTTACCACTGCTGCTCAAGTTTTTCAAACTTGTTTTAACCTCTAACCGAAGAATGAAAAAGAACTTTGCAGTGAGTATATCGGGCCCTTAAATTGAATGTAATATTACCAATTTCACACACAATTTTCAAACAGATACCTACCATTTTTATGTTTCATGGATTTGGATCTTCTTGGTGAATTTGGATTCTGAGCAGAAAAATAACAATCAAACATTAGCCTGTAGCCAGGATATGCAAATTAAACCAATTAAAAGGACAAAGTAATGGTAAAAGGCAGGTACAATATGCTACAGTCCAACACTTTTTAGAAAGCAAATCTATGAACAGCTAGTAGCTAAAGCATTCTTGTTGACAGGAATTGTGGGTAAGAACTCTACGTCCTTTAATAAACTAATTCTACATCTAACTTGCACCAGATCCTGTGGCTACAAATGCTGAGAGGCCATCTAAGAGCAAACAGAACATCTGTAACATTAAAACAAACTTACCAAGTGTACAGGTTGTTTCAAACAATGTAAAAATACCTTATCTGACTTTCTCTTCTTGGCTAGAAAGCAAAATATTAAATGTTAAAATAATACAACATGCATACATTCATAAATATTTATGCAGTGAAATCACTTGAGTGGTTTACTGATCATATAACAAATATTGCATAGAAAGGTGATATATAACAGACTCACCTTTCTTTTCTGCCCCATAAGACCAGTCATTGTCATTGACATCATCGTTGTCTTCTTGATCACTCTCTGATTTGTTCGTGTTGTTGCCGCTCGCAATTCTAAATATACATTTACACATATTACCTTCACATGTTCCAAAATAGCAGTTACATGACCAGCATTATCAAAAACGGATCCCAGACATTCAGGCAAGCACCAACCCTTCATGAACATTTGCCTTGAGTTCATGTGACATCTACATTCAATTTTTCTTATGGCAATGTTCAGTCATAATACCTGCGGTTGGCAATACGACTGCTGTTGCGGCCCATGCCAAGGCATTTCTCCAGGTGAGGAGCAAATCGTGAGGCAGCGATGCTCCGGCTGCAGTTGGGACACACACACTCTTTGTTTTTCCATTGGTTGTACACTTGCCCAAAAATGTCTACTCCAGGCTGGTCCACGATTTCTACAAATAATAGTGGGAAACAAGATTAAAGGTGGCTTCTTCCAAAAAGCTGCATATACCAAGATGGCTCTCTCATATTCCAATGAACAGGAGAAAGTACTTGCCCTTGGTCCTGCACATACACATTGGCTAAACTAATATATGAAATATATGCCTTTAAACACAATCTGACGATAATGTTTATGGGGTTGTTAATGTCAATATGCCATAAATGTGAGTTTGGCAAACAGTTTTTGAGTTTACAAGTGTGCATCAGAGTTTGAAAAACGGAAGTATTCACTTCATCCAAACCAACCCGGATGCACAACTCTTCTGATGGAAAAGAGCAGCGTGAACATTCTTCAAAACAACGTTTTTGTGGTTCACAGAATAATAGTAGTAATAGGTTCAAAATAAAATAATACATTTTGTTTTTTGACCAACTGAAAGCTGCTTAGTTTGAAAATAGTCTCAGCTGAATGAAACTAACTGTGACTGGTTATTTGACATGTTGGTCAAACAGCCTCATGGGTGGGACTTGGCCAATGAAAGCTGCCAGTCTAATGGTCTGGCTACACAAGACTAGTTTGAAAGTGACTTCTGTGTGAGCTGTGATTTATACATCCCCACACTAGAATAATAATGACAGTAGACAATGGACATTTTTAAATGAAAAATTTAGCTGTGATCACACCTTAAAGTTATAACTAAACTTGATATCACTGAACTTGACAGAATCCGTCCTGCTTTAAAGAGCTCAAGCAAAGTGCTTATAATAGATGGGATATTATTGTGTCTTTGTGTTAACACTAAAAGCTGTTGTTTTAGTTAGCATTCTTTATGTGAACGGGCCTTAAAGGGTTAGTTCATTCAAAAATGAAAATGAGCCCATAAAATACTCACACTCAAGTCGTCCTAGGTGTATATGACTTTCTTCTTTCAGAGAATCCAGGCATTAGTTATTTAAAAAACTGTCTTTGATTTTTCAAGCTGTTAAGTGCCAGTTTTTGCATACATCAGCCCGAAAGTAATTAAATAAAAAGCACCAATCCATAAAAAAAAAGGGTCTCACACAGCTCCGTGGGTGAGCAAAGGTCTTCAGTAGCAAATCGGTTCATTTTTGTAATAAAAATACCCATATTCAAATCATAAGCACTTTAATCTAGCATTAACAGCTGTACATGGAAGCAGCTCAAGGGAAATGACGTATTGAGGTCAGCGTTGCACATGTGCTGATGAGTCTCATGAAAACCAATGTTTATTAACATGAGCAAAGGAAGCAAAGTTTATTTAGTTTATTAAAGTGATTATTATGTTTTGAATATGGATATTCTTCTCACGAAAACGCATCGATTTGCTACAGGAGAGCTTTGTTCACCCCCTGGAGCTGTGCGAGACCCTTTTTATGGATGGGCGCTTTTTATTTAATGTTTTTTGGACAGATACATACAACACCCACTGAGTTGCATTTAACAGCTTGAAAGATCAAAGACAATTTTTTATGTAACTCTGACTGGATTCGTCTGAAAGAAGAAAGTCATAAGCCCCTTTCACACTGCATGTTGGACCCGAAAAATCCTGAGCCTGAACTTTCCTCCGGGTGCAGAACGGGGTGGGGCAGCATATGCAATACATGCAATGACTGTGACAACTTTAACATTTGAAAGGATACCATGGTAAAGTTATTGGTTTCTTTATTCAAACTGATTTTCTTTTTCATTAATATATGGTTGACCTAAAGATTGAAAACTGTATCATACACATGGAAAATTATGAGCTAAATCACCGCGTTTTTTTAGCACTTCCGTTTCTGACACGCAGACTCAAACTAAGCTTGATGACGTGACGTCAGCAACCTGTCTGACAGATGTAAATCTTCTAGTAGCTGTGCGTGCAAACTGCCATCGTTAATCTTGCAGAGACGGCGAGCTTGAGCAGGGAGTTCTTTGTCGTGAGTGAGCAGGAGTAAGTATTCTGATTAATTATTTTGTATAGTATTTTAAAATGTAACGCCAGTACGCCATATTAAGTTAATTGCCTGCGAGCTTCTCCTCCTGTCTGTACGGTAATTTCTCTACTCTGCGACAGAGAGTCGAGTGGTTATGACGCAATCGTTAGCCTATTTTTACAAAAACTGTTTCTACGGGGCCATAATGTAACATAGAAGGTAATGGAGCCCTTTATACATTGTTGTGCATCTTTAGAAATAAATAATGGACAAATTGAGTCTTTAAACGCCTCTGATGTAAAGTTATTCGCTGTCAAAGTGACGCCAAAATGAATAGGATGTCAATGGGATGCTAACGCAAGTGAAGTTCTGCTACAAGATGGCGGCACGCGGCCAACTTCAACTTCCGGTCGACTTCCTTGCCGCCTGTAAGTTACAAGCAGCAACCTCCTGCTCTCTCTATGAAGCCAACAAGGAAGTGGCTAAAACTGTAATTCATCGACTGGCCACTTGAGGCTGGCTGCAAAAGGGAGTCAATCCTATTGTTAAACTCCCCATGTTAAAATGGCCAGCTTTACAGCAGGATAAAACATGTTTAGATGACAACTGTGAGGAGGGTGAATTTTTTTTATAACTCATCCATTTAAATTATATTAAGCCTTAAAGTTCTGCATAATTAAGGGCGTGGTCACTTGAGTGACAGAGTGGTTGTGGCTTCAGCAACCAGCTCCCACCTTTTTGCCCATTTTCGATTATACAGTCTATGGTAAATTACTATTAATAGATCTTTTGTGAACAGGACCATTTAAAAAATCCCAATAAATATGTTCTGACAATCATATTTTTTTTATGGAGATGACATGATTATTCTGAGCTGTTTACAAGCTCTGCTGCCTTTTAATTAGTTATTCTATATAAATATGCACTAGATGGACATCTTTAATGATTGCGCCTCGCAGCTTTTTGTCACACTTCTCCATTCATCAGGGCCGCGACAGTGCAGTTGGATACCATTATGCACGTCTCGTGTTTATAAAAGCAAAACATTCTGATTGGCTAGTAATGTTAGTTTGGTTGAGAGTGAAAGCTGCTTCTCTCATACCATTCGAACATGGCCTCAAAAGTTTTTTTTTTTAAACGTAGCATTATTTTTTTCCACAGACAAACGCTGCACGCAGGAGATGTGGCACGGTACCAGAGAGCTTGAAGCCCTGTACACGTAACATCCTGATGTCACGTGTCTTTACAGGATCTTTACGGTTTGTGTGTGAACGCACGCACATATTCTGCATAATCACTGTCAGTGTGAAAGGGGCAAAATCTAGCGATTAGCCAGGACACAATTGCCAGGACACATTACCCGTGTAATTTTCCAGAATCACAGTGTGAAAGGGGCTACATTCACCTATCCTAGGTGACCTGAGATAACTTGAGGCTGAGTAATTTATGGGCTTATTTTCATTTTTGGGTGAACTAACCCTGAATGCAAATTCAATGTCATATTTAAGAAACGTGAGATTCTCACCAAAGTCTTTCATACTCTCCTGGTCTGTATCATCCAGAAAAAAGTATCCCTGTTTGACAGCCCTGTGAACTTCAAAACAGAGCCCCAAACAGGCATCCTCCACCAGGTCAGACAGGATCTCCTGAGCAACGCCCTGTGGAAGAAGCCACAACACACTGAAACACACTGTAACCTTCAGAAGGATAAACATCACATTCACAATGCGCTCACAAGACACTTCAGCTGGGGACACCAATGAAATGTGTGTAAAATGTATACCACGGGACACGGGGCTTAATGACGCAGAGGTGATACACCCACATGTGTTCGTTTATTCAACACAGATCTAATTATGCAGAACATAACATATGGAAAACAAAGGCGTACCCACTCACCTCCATCTTACTGTTGTCCATACTGGACAGAGACACGTCCTCCATTTTCATTTGCAAAAGCTCCAGGAGAAAGCACTGCAGTCTACATGCTGTAGTGCAGCAGTCTTGGGCTGAGGAGAGGCTGAAACAACAACAACAACCCAAACAAAGGAAGACGCAGGCAGGGCATGAGACAGCAATGTATGATTCCGCCTGGCTTTAAAAAGTAATAGAAAACGAAAGTCCAGACCATGTAGTTCTGCATTTGCTTGTGATATTATGAATAACCGAATATATCAACGATACACGCTACTGTATAAACCAACTGCAGCTAGAGGAACCAATGATACATCATTGCATTGCCTTGAATAACAGACGTTTACACTGCAAACACACGACTATCGCAATGATAAATTCTGTTTCATAGTAAAAGCTTTAAGAAACATCATATCATAAATCAAACAGATCACAATAACATGTAAGATTACACCCCGTCTCTCGCCTAACGTACATACTGAAATATCAGGTTCCGTTCAGTAGCTTTAACACAAACTAAAGATCTTTAATGGAATAAGATAATAAAAAACAAGATAAGATAATTAAAGATGATTGATGCAAAAACTGTATAATTATGAGGAAGTTCACAAGGTAAGGTTTGCGTCTAACGTTAGTGGATTTAGCGGACTTGAAATCAAGTCGTACGAATTTATACTTAAAAAAAACGACTACGAAAATCCCAACACATGCTTTGACGTGATCTATATTTTTTATCTGCATTATATGTTCACTACTGTCACTCACCAGCTCTGGAATGGAGGCTGTTTCTGTTGTCGGTCTGTTCACTGCACTTACTGAGGCTGCTCATCTGATCAAATCAATAAACAAATCTGATAGGAATCTACTAGTTATTTGTCCAATTAATGGTCTGCACATGAAAGGTATCACACACAAAAGGTCCGAAGAGACATTTCCCTAAAAGTATTTCCTCACAGACAAAAACAAAAAAGTTCCACATTCGGATTTCAATCTCTTATCCCCGTCTGCGGACTTCCATTTCCCTTTACCCAGACCTGACCAATCGATCCCCGCTCAATTTACTCCGAACGCCTCACCGATTAATCTCCTAGCCAGGTCTGATAGAAGGAAAATTGAAACAAACTGATAAAAGTTTGACCTGTATTCGTAATTTGGTCAGGTTTAATTCGGAATTTGCACAAAATTAGCTATTTGCTTCGCTATTATATAACAATACACATAATAATGTCGACTTCTATGTAAAACTATAATCGAAACATGGTGTATTTAGATTTTGTAGTAAATAAGTGAAGGAACTATCTGAAATTAAAAGAGATCAAAAAACCTCTCTTCAAAGACTCATCCTCATGTCTTTCCAAACCACCCACATAAAAAGATAATTCATCTTCGAAAAACACAAGTTAAATATTTTAAATGAACCCTAAAATAAACTTCTGTCATTCTATTGAAAGACCATTACACAAATATTATAAAGACATAAAAGACCTACGAATCGAATGTCTCACGGACACAATTGCCTAATGAACAGATTTAACTTAGCCTTTTAATTAGATATAGCTACATTTGGAACAATACGCATACATAGAGCACATCAAATATACTAACAACATATCAAACATGCTGACTGAAATCTAATTTCCATTAAAATTAAGTTAACTGAAAATAATTACATTAGGAGATTTGTTTTTGTCATTTGAAAATGCCTTTGTTTTACTTTTTTTTGTGTTTGTTTTCTTATTTATTTGTTTGTTTAATTTTATTTATTCACTAATGTATACTTTTTAAAAATTTTCAATGATTTGTATTTGATTTTTCCTTTAAAAGTTGATTTGCATTATGCTAATTTATTTTATCTTGTTATTTATTTATTTATTGTATTGGCAACCTATGGAGAATATCTACAGTAAGTGTCCATATATATTTGGACACAGGCACAATTTTAATTATTACAGCTGCTGCCCAAAACATATTAAAGTTACAGTTATATAATGATCTCCTGATCTCAACCCGATTGAGAATGCATTTCATTTGCATCACTTGCACTTGACCCACAAACAAACAACTACTGAAGTCAGCTTCAGTAAAGGCCTGTCAAAGCTTAACTGTATATAATATGCAACTGATTTTTACATGAATTAGTTTATCATTAATGCTTATAATTCTGCATATTGTAGATAATTAAATAATATTGGTTAAAGCTCTTCTAAATATTATTGCTCATCAGAGTACCCTACCATACATTTCTATGTTTTTTACAACCATAAGAATGTACAATGTTGTGGTTTTTCAATACAAAATTCATTGGTTTGTTCGTGTGAATGACAAGCTGCACCTGAAATGTTGAGGTAACTGTAGGCTCCAATAAGTTATATCATTTTTGACTGTTTTGATAATACAGCAAAACAACAAACTATCAGGCATATTATTTCAGAATTTATTAAATATATATATTTTAAATATTTCACATTTATGCTGTCACCTTGGCTGTTTGTCTTATTTGCCTGTAACATGGGAAGGAAATAAGCTTGTTTGATATTGCTTGCTTGGTAATAGCACATCTTTAGGGAGAAGTGTATCTACTCCTCCAAAAAACAAAGTATTTATTAAAAAAAATATTTCTTTATAATGCAAGAACAATATCATATCTTTGTGATGTGCTGGTTATCTGTGTATTTTCATAATGCACTAATGAAGGTCAGTGCAAATGTTATAAAAGGAACTTGAATATACATTCAATTTTGCATGTCATGCTGATATGTCATCTTGTAAGAACTGTAATGGACCATTGTAACGACAATTAACAGAGAGCCCCTCTCCCAAAAAACACTAAAAACGATAAAACTTGATTTGGTCAAAGTTGCATTAAAATTGCGTTGAAGTTGGGTATCATCTTTTCAAAATTGTATTGGATGCACTCTAAAAAGTTGATTGTGAAACATTGAGTTTGGTTCCAGGAAAATGGTCTATAACGGCATCTTGGTTTCAGAGTACATATCCACTCCAGGCTCTTCTTCAAATGTTGCCTTTGTCTCATCGCCATCAAGCTGTATCGAAGATATTAGGTAGAAAGGAAAAGATTGAGATATGTTAATTGATAGTTAATTGATAAACATTTTATTAGGCTTTTGAATAAGAGTGAATGTATAATTGAACGAATACTGTATATGCATCTGGGACTCATTTCTAATGTTAAAATATATGCTGTTGTTCCTGTGAACTTTCTATTCAACAGAGAATACTTGAATACTTTGCCTTTAACTTGCAATTAACTTCTGTGTTTGTTTCAGTCAGTGCATACTTACATATTTCATCTCTTGCTCAGTGAAAAGTCTTCCGGTCATGAACATGCGCAGAGGGATGGTGAGGATCAGGACGAACGGTAGAGCCAGTGACACAGGGCTCGATTTCACCATCCACAGGGCTGCCAGACACACCATCTGGATCGCAGTGAACACATGCATTTTTTTGGTGCTGACCTGTAGAGGGAGACAGAGACCAGGATCAATTGGTTTTTTAACAACCTCGAGAATGTAACATTTACAAGAAGGACAACTGAAATGCAGTGTACTCCAACAGAGTAATAGAGAACTCCTGTGAGACACATACTTTTGTAGCATAAGGTTCATTTGGGTGATACTTTTTGGGAATAAGGAGGAGCAGCATTCGATCCCAAAGCTGAATCCCACTGAGGGATGTGATTCCCATGTAGAGGAAGATTCCAAACAGAGCTGTGATTGGAATCATTTTGAGAATGGGCTCCATTAAAATGGACAGTCCTGCAAAAGGACAGACAATGAAGATGTTAATGTACCTTAAGAAAGTGCAGGATTGTGAGAACCATGTTTAGAAGAAGTATAGAAGTCAACATACCAACAAGCAAAGCCACCACTACACCGCTGACTCTCTGTTCCAGAACCTTCTCAATCTCAGGTTTTGGGCCCTTGCTCATGACAGTCAGGGCATTGGCGTGAGATACGGATCTAACAGTTGCAGCACTCAACCAAGGAATGCCAAATATGGCACTCAGACCTCCCATGCACACCAGGATGAGGAGATCCATGTGGAAGCCAGAACCCTTGACCATTTTTCTCTCTGGTTTGCTCACAATAAGTCTTGAAAAACAAGAGACAAGTGAAAAGATTCGTTTATAAATATAATCATAATATTAAAAGGTCTGATTCTCACTATTATCAAACCATTAACTATGGCTTTTGCCTCGACAAACTCCTAATTTGCTGCTCATTAATAGTAAGGTTGTTGGGTAACATTTTATTTTAAGGTGTTTTTGTTACACATACTTACTATAATTATAACAATATATTGTGCATAATTACATGCAAGTAACCCTAAGCCAAACTCTGATCCTAACCCAACCATATAACTAGATGAAGTCAATTAATATTACTCAGTACTTCAATGTAAAATTAAACTGTAACAAGGACACTTTCGAATGAAGTGTAACCAGTAGTTGTTAAGATTTGGGAAGTAGAATGTGGTCATGCAGAATATGTGCCTCATAAAACTACTAATAAACAGCCAATATGTTGCAATGAGCAACTTGTTAACAGTGAGAATTTGTGCCTGAAGTGTTACCAATAAATCATATCATTATTCAGAGACAATTTCTTTTGTTTCAACTTTGCTTCGTTGATTCTTCACGGAACCTTCAGTCATTTTCCTTCAGAAAACATCACTCACGTGGTAATCTGGGACTCTAGGAAGATGAGGATGAAGACCAGCACAGCTGGGATAACAGAGGCGAACATCAGCCATATGGGGAAGGGCTTGTGTTCACCCATAGGGTTGATTAACCATCCACGCATCTTAGGGTTGGACACCTGAAGACCCTTAGGCACCACCAGTTTCTGTGACACAAGTCAAAGGTCAGAGAGGTCAAGACAGTAACTTTATAAGATTGGAACTGAATTGGTATCATAAAAGTGTCATCTGTCTAAAACCAGCCATTACCCATCATCAACCAAAAATAACAAGGAATCTGAAATTAAAATAAGAATTCTCTTTTAGAATTCTTTTAGAATTAAATCATATTTACAAGCATACCTGAGTGTATGTGTCATCAATGTTGATATCGACAGCAACCATGAGAAAAATTGCAATGGGAACTCCAAAGTCACCAAGCAAACGACGAATCTATGCATCAAACATTCCGTTTTTTACATTAATGGAACAAACTTAGTGAAGACTGCTATAAAGTCAGTTTTGTCAAATTTTGATCACAGTCTGCTACAGTCTGTTTACCTTGCCTGGCAGGAATTTGCCATTCTTGAACATGCGTAGGTAGTACGCAATAGAGAAACAGCCAAACATGAGACACATGGACAGAAGAGCTGTGTTGGGATAAGGCCGCTGTGTAATGGTCCTCAAAACAGACATATTGCCTGTAACATTGTTCAGGAGTCTCTGATAGTTCCAGGGGTCCTCAGCTGTAGTGTTTACATGCTCATAATTCAGGATAAGAGGGTGTTCTTTGAAAACCTAAGGATGAAATGGAGATAAAAGTTTATACAGTATTATAGTATATTAAATTAATGTCTTGAGTGAGTAACCCAAGTAAACCAAGGCTGCTTTATTTAATTAAAAACACAGTTAAATTTTATTACAATTTCAAATAATTTTTTTATTTGAGCTATTTTTAAAAGTAACATCATTCTTCGGAAATCATTTGGTTCTTAAGAAACATTTCTTATTATTATCAATAATAAAAACAGTTTTAGCTGTCATATATTTTTGTAGAAGCCATAATACACTACCATTCAGAAGTTTTGGAGTAAGAAATTCATATTTTGAATCAGCAAGGACACATTAAATCGATCAAAAGTTACAATGTTTTCCGTTTCAAATAAATACTGTTCTTTTGAACTTTCTTCTTATGTGAAAAGAATCCTAAAAAATATGTTTTATGGTTTCCACATAAACATTAAGCATCTAAAAGGTTTTTAATTAATAACTGAGCAGCAACAAAAATTGAGTAGGTTTACGTGATCTAAAGACTGGAGAAATAACTATATAAAATTTTGCTTTGTATCAAAGGATTTTAATTTTAATGTATATAAAACAGAAAACAGGTATTTGAAATTGTAAAAATATTTCATATTTAGCTGTATTTTTGATTAAATATAGCCTTTAGTAAGAAAATAAGAAAAACATAAAAATATCTTACTGATTACAAACTTTTTAACCAGTACTGTACGCTCAAAATATTGAAAGTTTATCATTTTGTGAAAGTCGCTTGTCCATGCAAACTCATTGCTACGTAGTTGCTTTAGTGTTCTGAGTGGTTACAAATTGCTAGGTGGTTATTACTCCCCCAAGGCAAAAGATCCCAATTGTTGGTCCAATTAAACCAGAGAAATATTAGTATTATTATTAGAGTAATTACTGTTGAAAAACTATTAGGACACATACATTTTGATAAAGTAAATTAAATTATATTCTCTAGGTCGTTTGCATTGTGCATGTGATATGAGCTGATCATGGTCTCTGTCTCTGGTTAACTTAATTCCTAAAAATAAATTTAATAAATAAATAAATGAAATGAGGCAAAACGTACGAAGCCAAAAGATACAAAAGTACAGTAATGGTTGCATGTTAAAGATGCAGTAGAATACAGAAGAAAATATCGAATAAAAAAGTGTGTACCCTGCCAAGTTTGGCAAAGGTCTCGTAGATGAAGATGAGGGAGATGAGGATGGAGAAGATCTCTTGAGTGAAGCGGGAAATGAAGCGGACCAGGAAGCTTCCTTCAAAGGCAACAATGACCACAACAATGACCACCAGCCAAGCACCAACCCACACTCGGCCTACGATGTACTCAATGTCCTGAGACTTACAGAACTACAGTCAGGAGGAAAGGCATGATGGGAGAATTTAAATGAACTGACCAGCAATTACACAAGGTTGATGCTGTATTCAAATAGATGTTGTAAAGAGAGAGAAACACTAACATTAAAAAAGGCCTCTTCAAACACCAGCAGTGGCCCAGAAAAGCCGATAACTAGTACAGGTTGGGCAGCGATCAGGCAGAAGATAATTCCTAGTACTGACGTGGAGATCATCAGCTCCGAAACCCCCATCATGTTATCCACCTTATCCGCTGAGGAGAAAAGCATAAGAGAACCAAGTAAAAGTATATAATGTGAGTATATACTACAGATGAAAAATTATTTTATATCTTTAATGGGGTCATATGATGCGATTTCAATTTTCCTTTCTCTTTGGAGTTTTACAAGCTCTTGGTGAATAAAGAAGATCTGTTGCAAAGAGTTAAGTCTCAAATCCAAAAATATATTCTTTATTAATTTAAGAGTCAATAAGTCCTACTACCTAAAATGTCTCATTCTAACACTCCCCCATGTCTACATCACTATGTGGGAAGATTTGCATAACGCCGCCCAAATGTTCACGCAAAGAAAGAAGGTGTCATTTTTATTCTTGCTGTAGTATTGTTGTTGCCGCCATTTCGTGGACATGCTCTGTTTCATTGTGTAAGCGAATCTACTTTGTTTGGCCTTTTGAAAGAGGACATGACTAGAAATCAGACTAGAAATACATTACACCAAAAATACCCAAAATAATGTCCTTTTTAGCAACATCATATGAGCCATTTAAAAGTATCTGTATTTGGAGTGGAAAACTTGAAGATATCATTTTTCATTATTACCTAAATATTCACAGACAGCAGACATAACAGTGCTTACATTTTAAGGTATGAAATAATAAAAGGTGCGAGATGTAAGTAGCTAAACATTTAATATTTGACAACTGTTTTAAAATAGAAATGTCAAACAACAAACAGTAAAATCCAGTAATGCAACCTTCTCAAGTCTTTTGTCAAATTTGAATTAATAAGATATCTAGATGTAACAAAATTAATTGTTTTTTTGGCATATTGTATAGCTATTTTATTTTTTATTTTTTTTCCTCAACATTTTTAGTCAAGTTTAATAATTTCGATTATAATATGATCTAGTTTTTGTTTCAGCCTGGATTTCTGAGTTTGGAATTTAAAAGCTTTACAATATTTACAAAATTTACACAACATCTTTCCACTGACAGTGTGACAGTGACCGCCTGACAGTGTGAATGCTCAGTCATAAAGATCAGATTTGGGAAATGAATGGGACTGGTGTGCACCTTGAACAAAGCCTTCTTTAGGCTAAACTTACCAAGAAGACCGCCAAAGGTGATGGCTGGTGAGAGAGCAGCAAAGTAGATAAAGATGATAGCAGCAACAACTTGAGCGTTCAGAGCATCAGTGATGTCGCTGACATAGTATTGATACCGTCTCTTCATGTCTCTAATCATGCCACCGAATGGAACACCAGTACGTGCTAGTGGATCTTCTGGAGGGGGTCCTGAGGATTTTGAAGCTGTGGGAAGATCGATTAATTTTAGATGTCTGTGCTTTGCTTTTGTGACCAGTGAGATTTTTTTCCCTAAAATAAACCCTGACAGTGAAGGGACTTTTATCAACCTGAAGGGGTTCATTTTGTGATAATGACTGTACATTATTTCACACAATATTAATATGAGTATTTTATTGTCTAGCTTTCATTAAGAAACTAGCACAACCAAATAAAAAAAAAATTCTGGGAGATTTATAGTGTAGTGTCGTTATACAAAAATAGTGGAAATGTTGCAGAATGAAATAATCTAGTAAAATTTTTATTGTATCCAAATTTAATTTACATTTTCACTTAATGTTTGTACTGTTAGTGTATACAGTGCCTGTCTATGATCAAATTTTTTTTATTTATATTTAATACTCCTGAATAACAAGCTTTTCAGTTTTTGCTAGGGGAATATTTCCGCCAATTTTTTATTTTCCTGAAATCTACATACTTTTCCAAACTTGCCCTAGCTTACAGGTCCAATTTACACAAAATTCAAATGTACTATCTAGATACAGTCATGCCAAAAACTGTATTGTTCCATTGGGTCAATTGGAAGATATGAGCCAATGAATTTATTGGTTGTAGCAATATTTCCACAGTCCTACATCTAGCTTAAAATTGTGTGCACATGAAAGCCAGAATAATCATGGTCAATTTTATCCTTATCAAAAAAACAAACAAACAAAAAAAAAAAACCTCTCTAGTCACTTATTTCAAGAAAATAAAATTCACTACTTTTATACTACAATTATTTAGCAATTTATTTTAAAATTTTAATACTCTTACATAATGAACACATTTATCATCATAAAATTTGTGTTTGCCTGAAAGCACTTGAGTACTTGCACTTCTTTTCATTTGTTAACTGAAAATACTGATCTATTGCATGTGCTGTAGAAGACCTGCTGCAAGTATATTCACTTATACAGTTATTATATACTTATATTAAGCATGTGTTGGAGTGTGTGTACTGTACTGTATATATCCTTACGCGTGCAAGGTTTGACATCCAGGTGGAGTGTGGGGTCAGATGGATGGAGTCTCTCTTGCAGTAGTTTCTTCTGGAAGGGGATGAGTGATGTTAGCATGGACTCATCCTGAATCTCAGTGGGTGGAATCACAATGCAGCAGTCCATGAAGTCTCCCACAGCATCATTCAGCTCCCCGTCACTCTGAGCCTGGAAGGCTGCCTGGTTAAATTTCTGTGAAAGACAGGTGTAGGCAAAACAAAAAATTTAATATTTAAAATAAATCTGAAAATGCAGTGTTTATTACTCTTTTCCTTTAGGCTGAAATTGTCAGTTCTCTTACTTTGTCAGCAAGTAGTGCTGCCATCACTCGACCACACTCATGATAGTCCATGTCAGCTGCGGTTGGGCCAATCAGGATGAAGATGAACCTCACAGGCACAGGAGTTTCCAGAGCAGACTCCAGCACCACAGCATCCCGTAGACGCACAAATGCTATCGTAGGCCTCTCCAGGAACTCCAGAGCACCTTACACACACAAACCAGCACATTATTGAGTAAAAAATACCATCAATGCTTGCTAACTTAAACATATGAAAATCAAACTTTTCAATGTAAACATTATAAAACGTTAAACTCAGTGTCTTCATTAAAATATGCATTGGAAATGGATGTTATTCTCACCTACAAGCACCATCGAGGCCTCTGCAGTATCAGTTGTGTCCCTCTTCAGTTGAGAATATGGTCAAAAAATGTCAAATGACATGTATTATTGTATTACAAAAATGTTTTTTATTATATTTGTATTGTATTATTGTATTATAAAATAAAATGACATGAACATATCGAAGTTAAACTCAGAGCAGTTAAAACAAAAAAAAAACTTGTGCTCACTTTCTCTGTGACAGAGAATTTCTCAATTTCCACACCTGAGGTCAGAGGCTGGGTCTCTACAGACTGGCTGGAAAGAGAAAAAGAAAGAAAAAAAATCTTGGTTTTGAATTTGAACAGGCTTTTAAGCTAAAGACACCTCATAAAATGTGGGACTGTTACACTTGTACAGTAAATGAAAGTCTTCTTGTATGTCATTGGCTTCTTGACAATAGGAGTGCAGTGTAGGCCTGCACAAAAATTATGATTCGATACGTATCTTGGTCACGGTTCATTGTCTTCAGTACAACAGAGGGGAAAACAACACAAAATTGCTTCTTGTTTCTTTTTGATTAGGCTACTGAACTAACTATAGTTCTGTCTTAATAATGTCGGTCATGCTGCAACAGACTGCAAAGCACTCTACGTCCTACAGTTAATGGTGCTGTAAATGGGAGAACTTTTGGATCTAAAATATTTAACAAAAATGTAGCCAGTATTTTAGTCACAATTATTGTGCTCCGTCGATGTTCTGACGATTTCTGCTACCCTGTCAGATTTTGCTACCTTCTATTAAAACATATGGTGGCATAATTTGATAGCCAAAAGAGCAACTTATTCTGTGCTTTCTAGTTTAATAGAGACTTGCTAGATTTCAGGAGGATCAAACCTTTGTGCAAAACTGAAATACTTTCGAACATTTACCGGGACAGAAACGATAGCGAAAACAGGTCTCAAATGCATTAAAGGGGTACCCATATGCTCTTACACTTTTTGAATTTTAGTCAGTGTGTACTGTTTATGTATGGACATAAAACATAAAAACTCCAAAGGGTGAAATTTTTAAAAAAAAAAAACCCATTTCAAGAACTAAAGCGAATTCTGAATTTTTTTTCTTAGAGGAAAATGAGGATAATGATGTTTATGACAATAAACCTAGTCTAATGGCACATACTGTCTATAAAAGCCCTACATTTAGCCTATACTTTCCATAAGTCACAGGCAACTCACACATGTCTTATTTAGTTTTATTAGTTACATTAATTACAATAAATTACATTATTTAAGGAATAAATGATGATGGGTCCTTGAATTATTAGAAAACAGTTCACACCCAAGGTGATACTGGACCCATAAAAACATTAATTGAAATTAAAATTATTTTTCTTTGAAGCTAGAAACTGCCACTAATACAAAAGCAAAAAATAATAAACTAATGTAATAAAACATTCTCAAGCTTACTGAGTTCAATTAAACACTCCAAGTATTACTTACAAGCTAATTGGTAAATACATATATTACTTTAAAAATAACAATTAAATAGTTTTTTTTAGATAGTAGCCTAGTAAAGGCTTTTAGAAATAACCTACTAAATACATTTCATGAAGTAATAAATGTAAAAATAAGCTTCACTGTATACATTAAATATAGATGATTATTATTATGACAGTCGGTGGCTGCAGGTTTATGCTGTTGCTTTAAGTTCTGATGCACAGATCAAATATTTTGATGACTATTTTTTTAAGTGTATTTCACTTAAGACAAAACCAACTGCATTTACATGAATACTCTCCAAGATGGACTTGATTTATGTATGTATTAGGGCTCAGTATTTAAGTATTTCTTTCTATGTCAAAATGTGTGGTGTGTGTAGTACCTCTGTTTGCGCATTAATGCTTGAAGAACCTTATCTCTGTCCCCTGGCTGAATCTCCTTTTTGCTAACCAGGGTATCCACAATCTTCTCAATAACACTGGAGAGCGTCTTCTCCTCTCTGTCTAGCATCATTAAACCTGATCCAAAAAAGAGAAGAAGAGGACTCTGAGCTTGAGCTATACTACAGTAAACATAAACACTAAGGACTCGCTAAAGAGCTCTGGTTGAGCTGGTTTTTCAAGACACTAACTATCTGACTGTGAGACCATCTCATCTGAGCGTGCACATGAAGTTACATTTTTGCTCACATTCCACACTAGCTAATAACCATGCTAACCCTGTCAGAACAGGACTGGGACCTTCATTAACTTTCATTAATAAGTCATTAGCAAACACATATACATCATTCTGTTGATTATGTTGGACAGATTACGTTTATGGAAGCTACTAAAATGTTGGATAAAATAGAAGTGTGTCCGGTCTATAAACTATTTAATGAAGATACTTTAAGGTGTAGAAGTTTGGGGTCAGTAAGTTATTATTATTATTTTTACATAAGAAAAATGAATGATGCATCCATTTGATCAAATGTGACAGTAAAGACTTTTACATTGTTACAAAAAAAAATCTGTTTTGTTTGTTTTGATCTTTCTATTCATCAAATATTCCTGATTTTGATCATTGATTTTGATGTTGATAATTTATAATAATAACAAATGTTTCACCATATATTTGAATGAGTTCTGGAGAATTATGTGACACTGAAGACGGGAGTTATGCTGAAAATTCAGCTGTTCTAAAAATGACACTTATTTACACTAAATTACACTAAAATAAACTTCATAAACTTAACACATTACTTAAATAATGTTGGGTCGGTATGGCCTACACACAGACTTTACAGCCTACTGGAAGCAAGTCTGAGCTGAGATTTGACCCCATGACCTTACCCGTGTTCATTGTCCTGCGTATCTGCACCAGGCTCTTGAAGGTGAGGTAGGAGATGTGTGACGGGCCCCAGCAGCCCGCTTCGACATCATAGGTCTCCTCAAAGCCCACCCATCGTCCCATCTCCTGCCAATAACTCTGCTGGTTTGGGTTCTTCACCGACTCATTCATTTTTATATATGCCTGACCACAGATAACAATAAACTATTACTATTGTGTTACTATCATATGTAAGTACAGTACACTAAACATCACAATGAATCTTAAGTATAGGAGTTTGATTAATAATTATGTCTGCATATTTTGAAGGTTAAAATTTATTCTCTAGGTAACAACAGCATGTTAAAACTTGATGTCATGTACTAATATCTGTAAGTGTCTTTCTTGCTCTACTGAAGGATATAATTCAAAGCAGAGGTGTAGACAATTTAAACATGATGGCTGGACCTCTGGTGTGACCGTGTGTGTACAGTATGTGTTTCCTGTTCACTGATGACTGATAAATTAAAGCTCATGTTTACCCTTTAAACACCAGGAGTGTGAGTGGCACAAGCCAGACTGCAAATGTGGAAACTTATCAGTGAGCGTGTCTGTGTGCTTGTGTGTCATATTAATCAAGTCACGTCAAAGTAACTTCACAAACAATCACATTAGAATCATGGTAAACTGTAATTGAATTGAAATATGGATGTATGCGGGCATGTTTCCTTTCTAGATGTTCCCATTCAGAGCAGTCATGAAACAATACAATTGACAAATTAATAATTTAAATCTTTAAAACCTTTCAAATCTGTTGTTTTTATTATAGGTGTGTGTTCCACATTTTATTTCTTTGATACTGCATGCAAAATAGTCAACACAACGTATGAAATGTATCACCTAGAAATAATATTTATAAGCAAACATGCAGGTGAAATGAAAACCCCAACAATAAACCTAATTAATTTTGTGTTTCTTCATTACTGTAGATAGCTAAAACAACATAAACTTTTTTATAACATGCAAGCAATTTTGATCTAGCAATGCTGCAAACTAATGTACTATGTATAAGCTATTATTATTCAATCATTTAAAAAGTACAATACTTAACCTTCTGACTTCTGTTGTTAAAGGATTAGCATTATGTTGCTGTTTGTATATCTTGAGTGATACATTTAACCACTAAATCTGGTGTGTGTGTGTGTGTATGAGTGTGTGTGTCTGTTTGGGGTTAGTTTGCGTTGACCCTTGTACCTGAGAATTATGTAAATAAAGTAAATTGAACAAGAATAATAATTTATGTTTAGTCAATAATTTGTGTTATTGTTTTTGTGCTCAAAACTGATACAACAGTCATTTATAAATCATTATGTATGCTTTTTGCATAGTTTTATAGCAATTATCATTTTAGTTTTGGATTCAGGTAATGCATTAGGTAATGCATTTTGTATTCAGTTCTGTTAAGCATTCAATGAAAATTCATCGTAAAATTAAAACATATCATTTTAACATGTAATTGCAGTTACTGTGGATATAATTTTATAAATATTACTATATATATCTATAACAGTATAACCCAGTTTAAAATAAATAAAAAAATGACAAAAACAAAACAACTAAATTACCATTTAAAAGCAATAATAGTGAAACTAATTGCACTTACCTTATGTATTCAATAATTGACCCAACTTTTCAAGCAATATTCTCTGTCACAGCCCCTCACAAAAGTGCGCAGACCTTTATAAACTCTGTGTACACCTGCAGATATCAGACACACCTCTACACACACACATGCATGGTTAAAATGCCTGCAGACACTGATCTAAATACTTCAGATGCATACATTGACCCCAAAACATATGAATGTCATTGCATTAGAAAACAAAATATCAAAATATGTGTTTTATTTATCAGTTATTTTATAGAATGATTTTTGTGCGTGCATGGAAAATATTCAGATTGTAAGGTTAGGTTGTAAATGTTGGGTTTTAAATGATAAAACACTAGTTTCTTAAAAATCAATGATACAATTACAAAAAGGGTTAAAGTAATAATAATAAAAAAACTAAAACAAACAAACAAACAGTATTTGTTTTGTAGATGTCACTTTTTCATTGATATCTTTACAGTATTGTTATGCTTTTTAGGCTGGCTGTATGTACATTTACAGATACATTAAAGTATTAAAATGTATCCATATCTCCTTTTGTCTTCTTCTTACATACACACAAACACACCCAAGACGATGTGCTCTTGAAGTCACCCATAATATTGATGCAGTAAACAGTATGCCTTTGATAACTGTGGACTGGTTGGAAAGATCATACGTGTGTGTGTGTTCTTGGTATCTTATCACAATTATAGAGCAGGTGTCACCTACACACACACTTACACAGTGTGTGACACTAGTTTCCTCTCACCTTCAACATCTCTATGAACAGAGCACTGCTTGAGGAACATTCTCCTCTTCTCCTCCGCTTCACCTCTTGTCTCATATCATTCTCCATGCAGTCACAGGGTCAATAGCATCCATTATGATCTGGCTGCTTTATTATTTATTTTATTTATTTTTTAATCAAGATACAATAAAATAGAAATGTATATGCAAAATCAGGTCAAATGTGCATTTCCAGAATACACAAGGTATCAATTATATATAACGAAAGTCCAAATAGTGAATCTTGTTCTTTCATAAATTCTAAACGAGTGTATGAAACATCTGTGTTTTAACACATTTCTTGTTCTTGTTATAGACCAGAGTGTGTTAGTTACTTCCAGACTCACACTAAATTAGTCTAAAACAGAATAAAACTGAAAGAAAAGAGAAAACATCCCATTAGATAACTCTGACAGCTTAAAAGCATTTACACAGCACAGAAAATACTGAAACTGCAACCAGATAGCAATACTTATTGCTGTACAGAAAAAAAGTAATGTTCTCAGACACCCTTGGATCAAATTAAGAGTAGAAAAAGAACCTGAGAAATGGAAACAAATGTCTTCTGGTTTTTGTCATGAATTGGTTTTGTTGTCTTAACTCTCACGACTATGACAGTTTTGTACATAATGTGGACAGATGTTGCAGATACATACTGTAGGAAAGCGAAACAGGACCAAAGGGCCCCCTGGGTAAAAGGCCCTTTTGATTTGATTCTCTAAAAACACTAACTAGCAACAAACATTATTACAGCACATCTGTTTTTAACGTATTTCACTGAAAAAAGAAAAGAAAAGAATGATCATGATGAATAATGAATAAAAGAATGATCATACTACAATCACATTATTATCTAGTAATTTTCACAATTAAAAATAAATGGCAAGTATATTATATTGAATTAAATGTGAAATTAGAAAGACTAATATATATAGATATTTTATAGATATAGTGAAGTGAAAATCATGATACTTGCCAAGTATGGTTACCCATACTCAGAATTGGTGCATTTAACCCATCCAAGTGCACACACAAACAGCAGTGAGACGTGAACACACCGTGAACACACACCCAGAGCAGTGGACAGCTATATATCCAGCACCCGGGGGTTCAGTGCCTTGCTCAAGGGAACTTCAGCCATGGGTACAGAGGGTGGAAGAGAGCACTGTTCATTCACTATATATATATATATATATATATATATATATATATATATATATACACTAAAAAGGTTTGATTTGGTTGCACAAGATAGACCTGGTTACTTAAATGAGTTATATATGTTTATATTTATATATATATATATATATATATATATATATATATATATATATATATATATATATATATATATATATATATATATATATATATATATATATATAAAACTCATTTAAATAACCAGGTCTATTTTGTGCAAGAAAACCAAATCAAACCTTTTTAGTGCATCATTGCTTTTCTTAATGCATACAATAAAAAGTTAAGAGGAGCTGCTCTGCTTCATAGCTGGTTCCCTTGAACATTCTATTGAAATTCCCATAAACTTGACAACTTCTCAATCTCAGTGAGTTCTCTAATTTGTTCCCATGTTTTTCTCTGAATATTTGTGGTGTCTTGTTATCCTCCCTCCATAAGAACTATCTTCCTTGTGTTATATTTCCTTTCCCATTTCCTTTGTTGTGTTTGGATAGTTCTGCTTGTTCTGTGAATTATGTTGAATGATGGTGTGCAGTTTGTCGATCCTTCAGCAGTTGTTTCCGAGTGCTCTGCAAGATTTGTTGACCCTGTTGACTTTCTCAGTGGTTCCCAGACATAGACTGTCAGGGGAGAGCCCATCTGACTCCATTTGTGGTTGAAACCCCATCATTTGACGATATTTCACACAACATTAACCAAAACCATAAGTCACATTTAGGAATATGTCTTTGCATTAAAAAAATATTAAATCAAGTGTCATTTATTTAAAATAAAGATAGAACAAGTTTCTTAAATAAAGAAAATACATGTATTAGAATTAAATAATGAAACATATAAACATATAGGGTGTATAGAGAAATCAGAGGTCTCAGCAGTTTGAGCAGGTCTCTGGTAAGTTCTTGGTCCTCGTTGTCCACTGTAATGCCATAAACTGAAGAGATCTGGGGAGAATCTGTATCTGTGCAGAAGAGAAGTGAAATCCTACAGCGGGACATTCACAGTTTCACATTTTTTATAATAATGTAAAATCAAATGTGATGCTATTCTCTTGGTATCAGTGACAACACAAAGTGATGCTCTCTTTCTCAGATATGCTGGTTTGTGTCTTGATCCAAGATCAAGAGGCAGTTGTTTAATTTTAAATGCATCTTCTAAATATACTGTAGTACAAAGAGTTACAGTAATAGGCATCGAGGTCTGAGATCATAGGCACCATAGAGGTTACCTGATAGGGTACATGGTTTATAGAGCTGTCCTTGTTCTAGAGCTTCTGGCCATGGCCCAAAAGTTCCTGCTGCTGCAACACCAGAAACCCACTACAGTTCCAGAGGGTCCTAGCAGCTCTAGTTTCCTGACATGACTGGCTGATGTCCATCACGTCTACCACTAAGCGTCCTTTCATGATGTTGCAGAAATTCATGCTACACTGCCAAAAAAGTTTCATCAATGGTTGTTCCTGTGTTTCTTGTCATAGCCTCAGCCAAAGCTTTTTGTCGAAGGCTGCTCCAGTCCCAGAGCTCCTTCCTCAGCCTCCCTGGTCTCAGAGTTTCCTGCTAAAGCTGTTCTGGTCCTTGAGGTTTCTGTCTTGACACAGATGATCCTCCAACAGCTCTGGTGTTTCTTGTCACTGATGTGATTTCTACAAATATCTACATATAGCACTGGGAACCATCATTCAGGCACATGGTTTTTCCATTGCTATGCTGATGACACGCAGCTCTGCCTCTCATTTCAACCAGATGATCCAATGGTACCTGCTTGGAACACAGCAGGATCTTCCAGGTTTGCACTACACAACATCAGGAAGATCTGACCCATAACAGACCTTGTAACACAGCTTCTTGGCCAGGCCCTTGTCATTTCTAGACTGGACTATTGCAGTGCTCTTCTGTCTGGACTCCAAATATGTGCAATCAGACCTCTGCAGATGATTTAAATGAGGCAACACATCTTGTTTTCACTGCACCCAAAAGAGCCCATATCATTGGTGTTTAGAGCCTATAGAACTGCCATGGGCTCCACACCCCTACCACAGCTCTCTCCTGTGCATGCCTCCCAGAGGCCTGCGGTCAAATAATGAGCAGTGGCCAATGGTCCCATTACAGAGAGACAAAAAAAAATCAATCTCCAGGAGGTTTTACCGCACCCCTGTTTGTGCTATGACCTAACCAGAGCCATATAGAGTGAGAGTTGCGACAACTCCATTGACTCCAATGGAACGCTTTTTTTACAGCAATGGCGGCTCGTGGAGCCTCTAAATAGTACCTGGAAGTAGCAGCAAACCGATGCCGTGCCGTAGAGATGCAGCAGAACAAACCGTTTGCGACGCACTTTTAAAAGGTAAGACGTTAAAATAATACGCTTGTATATTACCAGTACATCTAGATAACAATAAATTGTAAGTTAAAACCTTCTAGTAGATTTTTACTCATTAAATGAGTAGATTTAAGGGATGTTATCAGATAACAGATAACAGATTAGGCTAGGATTGGAGCTGAATAAAGTTAGTAACGAACACCCTATTAATTGTAAAATCTGTTCTCATAATTCAGTTTCATCCATCGTGTTTGGAATTAGAAAAAAAGGAGTATAAACATCTTTTTTTGCAGGGTGGGGAAAGTTAGCTAACGTTACATAGCCTATTACGTTAGTTCAATATAACGTGTGACAGCGGTGAGTGGAAGTGGTAAAAATGAGGTTATAACGTTTGTTCCTTATTACACGTATTAAATTCCTTAATAATAAAATACACCCTATTGATATAAATTTAGAGTGAATTTAGTTTGCAAAAACATGGGTGGAGTGTTTTTAGTCATTGTGATTCATTGACTATTACCTGTCTATATTATATAATAATTGTATATAATAATTAATATAATAACTGTATTATATACTTAAACTTGTTAGTGTATAAAAGTAACATACTGTGGGTGCTGGTGGGGTGGATTAGTGGTGCCACTGGACTGTTCTGGGATGGAGCATCAGTGATGATCTTTATTTTTCTTAGTGCTCCCTTTGCATTGTTTGATATTTTTTTTCTTGTCTCTTTAATTTTTTTAATAAACCCAGGTAACTGGCTGATGGTTCACTGGAATGCTGACTGGCTGCTGATTGACTTGCTGCTGGTTGACTGGGCAGTGTCACCTGTCCCTGTCTCTCCTCTCTAGCCATGTCCTTTTTCTTCACTGTCACTTTACCTTCTCTGAGTGTCCTCGTTCTTTTTTCCTTCTTCTTTTCCTTTGAAACTGATAGAGGCAGAATACATGGTATTGCTAATTTTAAATATTGAAAATATCACATTACTTCAACTAGTACGAGTTTGTACATATTATATATGAATCACCTGAAATAACATAGCTGTAATCAGCAGCCATTTCTTGTATGTTCACAGGTCTGGGGTGCATCGTGGAGCAGGGCCCTCCTGTTTTTGACCACAGGGCGATGTACAAAGATTGTGGGAATAGCATCTGGTCTCAGCCTACTCTTGAATTTTTTGGTCATGACAAATTGCTTTGCCTCAATTTGCCTGCAGAGTGACTTCAGTTTAGTTTCCAAAGACAACTTTTTTTTTGTCTACCCACATACAGTACATATCACATGGTGGTTAAATGCACAGTTATAGGTAACACTGATGATTCCCTGCAATGTCTCACCCTGAGTCTCAGCTCCCTGGGTTTTGCAAGGCTTTTGCAATTTTTTGTTGTTGTAATTTTTATTTATATTTAGATTGCTCTTGCTGACTTGAGCCAACCATTATTTTCTCCTCTCTATGTCAGCTGGGAAGACATACATTCAGCACAGCAAACCATGGTGGATACTATGCAAGGATAACATGAAAGAAAGGACACACAAAATGCTTGGCATGCTATTAAATTTATTAGAAATGTATTCATGATTTGCTGTAAATAGTTAATTGTTTTTATTTGAATAAAAATACAAAGTAATCTCGTAATATATAATTACAATTTAAAATAACTGTTCTCTATTTTAAAATGTAATATACTCCTGTGAAATTAACCGCATGAAGGAGAAAAGTTACAAGTCTGACGCGTCTATATAGTGTGTCCGCGCCCTCTAGCGGAGAAACTTTAGCTTGATTATGAGGAGAGGATGTATCTTTTTACATTGGTACAGTTAAATGGTTTATGAAAGTCTAATGCGTCGTAAACTGTCAGTCCACGTGACATTTGAGCCTCTTACGATGATGCTACAATCACCTAGCTTGCCATACTTTATAATGAGTGCATAATTTATCCCACAAAAGCACAAATCTGCAGTACAAGTCCAAATGATGACAAAAAGTTTAGTGCTATTTTTAAATTATGTTATGCTTAAGATACTTATAAGATATAGAGATAACATGTTTTCGTCTCACACCAACGCCAAACTCATTCGTGGCTAGACCTGTTTCATACAATATTGCGTGCATATTAGTTTTGTTGTAATGTAGCCTACTGATTTTTTGTGCCACTGTGAATTGTGAATGCGGATGGGAGGGGAAAACTGACATATGAGAGAGAGAGAGAGAGAGAGAGAGAGAGGAGGGGGGGGGGTGAATCCTTCTCTCTTTTCAAAGCTGTATCAGTGTTCACGCGCACTTGCACAGGTTGCAGTTGCGTCTCATATATGAAGAGACTCTATATAAAATAATTAATCTAGTAAAACCGCGCTTAGTTCCACGATTGCTCAATAATGCTGCACGCTCACTTCTGAAACTTCAGCGGACACGCATGAGGAACAGAGCGATTTCTGGCTTTGAGTCTGTGAAGGAACTATGATGCTTACCTTATTTTTTCAGAGCGCATGTAAAAAGTGAACAGTCCATCCGCAGTCTACTTCTTTCAGGACGCCCTTCATCCAGCATGCTCACTCTGACAGTAGTATTTCTTCTCGTGGTGAGTACACAGTCACTCAGTATGCAGTTCTAGTACTTTTTCTTGATCTTGTCACACTTGAGAATCATCATTGATATAGCAGACTATCAGTGAATAAAGACCGTCAATGTAAAATGAAGTCTAAAGAATTATATGATTTTTTGTGTCTTCTGACTGTGGAAGTTGTTTCAGAATATTATTGGAATAACCTGCTTGTTCATTCCGATGAGTGAGTGATTTTGACTCGTTGAAATACTTAATTTGATTCTTTTGTAACATGTCTTCACATATATGCAGACTTTATTAGCAAAAACAGATAACTCCATTTTTATTCATTTTTTATAAATCATGTTTTTTGTCTTATTGTTATGTCTTTATTGTGTTTTATTGTGTTAGTTAGCTGACCTTGTTTTTAGACATTATTAGTTAATTGAACCAAATTAATTAATCAAACAATGCAGTTTGAAATTACTGCAGAACCGAAAAAACAAACATACATGATTTATATACTATACATCACAGCATGCTTTAATGTTTAAAATAAATATAGTCTATGCCATTATAGTTTATTACCACTATATTCAATAATGAATTATAATCAATTGTAATAATGCATTACGATAAATGATCAAACATTATATACAGTATTATAATGCATTAATTCAGGCATGTTGAAATGCTTTAGACTTGTTTATGAAATCATCAAATACACCATGAAGTGTATAATAAGGCATTATGAATACTTTTATTATCTAATGCATCATACAATGAGGCTTCAAGTTCTGTTCTTTTTTTTTAGTATGATGGATAACGCTGATCTCGTCACGCCCTCTTTGACAGACACACATTGTGTTCTTTCACTTTTCTTACCAGCTAAAATGCAGTTATTTATAAGGCTAATTGTTATTTAGTTTGCATGGGTGGGTTGAATGAGGGGTGTGTGTGTATTGAAGCAGAAGCAGTATCAATAATGATAGATAATTCATGAATCACACCACATAACTGCAGGGACATTTGTGAGCTTAACTGCTTTATTTTTTGTCTTTGTACCAATTTCCCAATAGAGACATGCATTGTGGTCACATGCCTTGTTTTGTTTTTGAACTGAAGCTGGAGTTACACCCATCTGAACGGCATAATGGGCATGTGGCCAATAACTACTGTATGTGGCAGTCAACATGCATCCTTCATATTAGTGTCATATTACTGCTAGCTCAATTACTGTACAGTAGTATGTTTTTCTTCCATAAAAGAAGTAAACAAACACTTTATAGGTAATACAGCTGATTTTTCTGGATGTTTTGAGAAAAAAAGTACATGTAGACATATTAAAAAACAAACAAACATTATGAGAATCTATTAGTTCAATGTTCATTCAATCGATGTTCAAATCTCAAGACCCACAGACTGTCTGCTGTCCCCATATCATGCAATTTTTATATGACATGAAACATGAATTTTTCTTAGACACACAAACACAGACTTTGCAATAAATGAAGAAAATTCCCTTGCCCTTGCAAAAGTTTCATCCACAAAGCAAAGGTGTTCTGGGTGGTCAATATGAAGTTGTCGCTTACTGGTCCAACTTCAAAAATTCTCGGTGAGGTTTTTGTCCGTAACTAGGAGTTTAAGAAATCGACACTAAATGTGGTTGGGAAAATTGTCCTCTAGTCTCATTGCTTCTGGAAAATGCTGTAAATCATGTAGCATTAAATTACAAACTAAAGCAAACAAGAGAGAAAGAGCTCCATTAGCACCACTGTCCTCATTAGTGAGAATCAGCTTTACCAGAACAGTAGACAGCTTTGAAATGTTGACATTGCGCCAGCAGGCTAGAAGGGTTAAGAGTTAAGTGCATTCAAGCACACAAACAGCAGCTCTCAAACATCAGGTTGGCTTTGTGACAGATAGAATGAGAGGGAGGAACATTCTGCAGGCTGACTAATACATTTGCATGATATGGGTTCATTCTTAAAATCTTAATTATTCAAAACTTTTGATCAGTAATATATATTTATATAATTTTGTTTTTTTGTTTTTGGTTATTTATTAAATTATCATGTGCATATTATACAAAAAAATTTATAAAAAAAATAGTCAAATAAAATGAACTGAAAATACCTTACTGGAGCTGTATCTTGCGTCTGAGGGTGTTAGCGATCACATTGCAAAGTGCCAAAAACCACTCACCACATATTGGTGATTTTTGCAGTGCAAGCACCACTCACTTCTCTTTAGAAAGTGTAAAAGACTACTACACTGAAACTTGATAGTTTTTGATCTCCAGACAAATGTTGCTGATAAATGCATTTAATTAGGACCATTCATTCTTAAGAGTATGATAGATGAAAGTCAACATGTTCTGAAATGTTATACTGACTTTCTCGCTACTGGTTGTATCTGCTTACACAGCTTGGCCTGCTGTCGGGATGAATGTAACTGCAAACAGGTTCTATGACATGCATCGTTGTTTGTGACCTACACACATTTCTTCAATCACGGTAATCAGCAACCACATAATTGCGCACAAATGCTGTGTGGCTAAATCTATTTGAGCCCATTTGAGTCATGGGCTGCTGAACTTTTTCGGAGTGTACCTGAGCTGGAATGCTCCTGTAGGGGAGTGTTTGTGTTTTTATGTAAGCGTGTGTGGAGAAGGAGGTTGCCCAATGCCAGGGAGTTATGTGAGGGACAGGTAAAACGATGGAATGGTAATTGGTGCTTTTCCAACCTCCTCTTCTTCTCGCTCAGCTCTGTCAGTTCTCCAGCTGACTTACAAACACCATGAGGTTATCTTCTAATCTGTCTTTCCGTCACTCTTTATATCTGTCTGTCATCTCACTCTTCTAAACGTCATTCCTTACACCTGTATCAAACGTTGTTATTCTGACAGCCACTCATGCAGCCAATCAGCTTCTTGCATTCGTGTTACACACTCACAAATCAGCTGCTTTAGTATAAGGCTTATGGTGCTTGTAAGGTATGTTGGAAAAATCACATTTATGGGAATAGCATGACAATATCAGCTTTAGAAGTAGTAAACAATAATTTCTCATCATAAGAATAATAAAATGCATTCCTGAATTATGTATAAATAGTTTTTTTTAAATACATGACTATTTAACCCTGACTAAAAAGTAAAAATGACATAAAAATATAGCTGCAAGACAGAAAATGTATATTTTTTTATGCTGAGGCATTAAACATGTCGACTGAATAAAATGTTCTCTAATTTACAGTTACAATAATTGTTTTTATTATTGTTATTTTTATTAATTTTTTTTTTTTTTACAAATTATTACAACAAAAAATAGTTATACTCCTATTTCAAGAATGAGGCCTGTAATTTATTTATTTATTGCACATTAATTTTACAGAACACTTCCTATATTTATCAGTAAGAAAAATAAATAGAAAGATTTCAAATAAATTTTATTTCAGCCAAAGTCACAACACAATCATGTCATAGATGCAATTTTTTGATTAAAGCACTTTTAAGAATGACTTAAATCCGAAAACGTTGCAATTGTGTGATGTAAAGCAAAACATTAAGTAACATTTATGAAAAACTAAAATTGCAATCAGAAGATACAAAGTTGCAATTTTGTTCATCCGGCATTTTTAGGGCATACCTGTCAGTCTTTCAGTTAGACAGATGTTCAAATGAAAGGCTGCTGTCAGAGAGTTGAATTCAAGATAGTGAAAGTCATGACATTTGCCAAGTATGGTAACCCATACTTGGAATTGGTGCTCTGCATTTAATTCATCCAAATGCACACACACAGCAGTGAGAAGTGAACACACACCCGGTGTGTTCCAGATCCAGTGCCCAGGGAGCAACTGGGGGTTGAGTGCCTTGCTCAAGAGCACTTCAGTCATGGGTATTGAGGGTGGAAGAGAGCACTGTTCATTAACTCTTCCTCGATCCACAACTCCTGCCAGCACAGAGACTCGAACCTGTGACCTTCAGGTTACAAGTCCAACTCTCTGACCATTAGGCCACAGCTGCCCCTGGTTAAACATACCATGAAGATTTACTGTATATGCAGATACAGTCTGGTAAAACGCATTTATTTATCTTTGAAGCTCTCTGAACCTCTCCAAAGCAATGCTGTTGATAGGCATCATCAGACATTATCAGGACTAAATAATGTAACTTGTTACACAAATAGTATTTTTGGCTCAGAGTTTGTGTGGGAAGTTGCCGGTATCTGGGATTGCATACCCTGGAGACAGACTCAACCAAAGCAAAGACACAGGACTGGGAACAGTCAATGGTTTCACATCTATATCTACATCTGCAGACTTTTTCAAAATGTTTGAAAATATGGTTTAGTTGGTTTATTTCTTTCAATGTGTAAAGCTGTAATATGTCAGCTCATAATGCTAACTTCTACCAATATAGTTTTAACATTTAAAGCTGAAATCATTTCCGTGCCATCAGCAGCAATACATTTTTTTTTCAGATGCCAAATATATATGTATAATTTACATTTTCCTTTTAAAAAAATGTGCCAATAAACTTTAGTTGATGTTACAGCAATGTAATATGCTATTGGTGGTCAGAGGCAGGTTGTACAGTGTTAAGGTACAGTCACTTTAGTAAAACTTTGGTGAGATTTCAAAGGCAAAGTAGATGTATAGTCTATTGTCAATAGCGCAGCAATTCATAATGCAATATTTCCAAACTAAGCAGCTTTACATTGGTAAATCCAGGAAATTGTATGATAATGTAGTAACTGTATCACTGAAAAAGTCAAATAAATAAATGAAAATAACTAAAATGAACTTCAAAGGAAGTCACATTTTAAAATATAAAGTTGCCGTTGTGAGACAAAAAGTCACAATTGCAAGATATCGTCACATTATGGCATATAAAGTCTAAAAGTTAGGAATTGTATGAATAAATTTACAGCTGCGATATATTAATTTAATATTCAATAGAACAATTTAAAAGATTAACGAACAAGAATCCAATGTGTACTCCATGGTCACTAAACTTCACCATACAAAGGTAAATGTGACTCTACCTCTGGGGCATTTCAATGGATGAAAATTTGGAAACACCCCTAAGTGCAAGTGACATCATTAGTGTGAATAGATTTTAAATATTTTTATTTGGTATTTCTGTACTTTCTCAAAATCTGTCTTAATTGAAGTCTTAATGAAACAGATATTTTCTTCCATATTGTGATGTAGATCAGAGTGGATATGTTATGTATACAGTAATACGTGGATGATTCTCTCATCTGAATTTTTCCTAATTTCCCCCTTTATCTCTGTAGGGCAGAGTCTTGTCTACACAGAATTCATGTGCTTCAGGAGCATTCACCACCAGTGGGGAGTGCTGCAAACAATGCCAACCCGGGGAAGGGATGGTGACGCCCTGCGGAGAGACACAGACAGTGTGTGAACCGTGTCTTGACAGTGAGTATCCACAGAGATGTTGCCCGTGGCGTTGCTAAAATGAAGCAGCTGCCTTATTTAAAATGCCGTTTCCTGTGCTGAACTCTCACTTGAGGGGAGGCCAAGGGCTTTTGAGCAGTGAACGGTAATTAGTAGCTAAAGGGGAAATGCTTTTAGGAAATGAGACTTGACAAAACATTGTCTGGAGAGCTCAGAGACCAATCTGAGAGTTTTCAGTGAGCTCTAAGTGAGATTAATTAAACCAAAATCCAGTGGCACATGCATTTGTTGTACTGGCAGGGTCACGTAACAGAGTGTTTGTACCAAGGTCTGGGGGCTAGAGTTTTTCATTTACAGAGTCTGGTCCTGAGCCAAGTCTTAGGCTAGAGCCTGCCAGAATCCCACCACTTCCAAGAGTCCCACCATCTCCCACATGTCTGCTTGGATGACCCAGCAGAGAGATTAATGGAAATAAGAGTAGTAACCAGAAAGTAACCAGAAATGTGACCAAAAATAGTCATCCTTTAGTTCTTACAGTATTTATGTAGAGTTTCATACTCCCTTAAACAACAAAATAAATATACGAATTAATAATTATAAACAATATATAATAAATGATAGGTGTATGTTTAATATTATATAACACAGTACAATTAAATCATAATCTTTATATGTGCTCTACTATGTAAGAACACAACACAACGTTCTTTAAAATATACTATAAAAGATTATCAAAGCATAAAAATTCGACATTATTATGAAGTGCACTTTTTTAATAGTGTACTTAAATATAGTCATAATTTAATATCTATTTCATAGCTCAGAGTCTTATGTTTAATTTATTTATATATGGATAATTAAAATGGAGTAAAATGGCCAAAAGTCTAATAACAATTCAGAATTGTTTAATTTAAACATATTTTGCATGAGTGTATGTAATTTTTTTCACATAAACAGAAATATATAGCGTTTTGACACATCTTAAAGTTATGTCAAAAAGACACAACGTACAAAGACGTATATAATCTGGTTCTCTGGACATTCTGCAATTCTTGGTGTTTTTAAATGAAGCTTTTCACACAAATTGTTGTGCTGATTATATATTTTTGTAAATGCTGTATTAAATAAAAAAAAAAAAAAGGAATGCAGTCAGACTTTGGACTGCTGTATGGATGTTTCTTCTAAAATGCATTAGGAGAAATAAGAACAGACACTAATGAAACACTTGTCAACATACATTAAGAGTATAGAGCTATAAAATAATTACAGATAGCATAACTCAGATCATCTGGTCTGAAATGAGAATGAGAACATTTAAGAAATTATTGAGAGACTCTAGATGACAGACGAGAGAAGCTACTGGGATCTTTTTCTCAGGAGTTGGAGACTTCAGAAAAATCTGTATGTGCTGTGCATCTACTGATGTCTAGGACATATTAAAGAGATTTAATTTGTGATTTTTTTTTCATATAGTATAAAATTGTGTAAATGTCCTTTCAACATAATCACACAAGCAGATTGACAACTTAAACTGACCTAATCCTGAGCATATTCGTTTTTTGTTAATGTTTTGTAGCCTTGGGTGAAGGTCACAGAAAAGCATGTCCACCAAGACCCCTTGTCATTCACTACAACCCCAAACATTCTTCCTTCTGTAATTCCCATCTCTATGTCAGGCCTTCCCTGAGGGCCTGTGCTGGGATCTGCGTTCCTCATCAATCAACTTAACCATTACATGCTGAAAACCCCAAACTGTTCCTTTCACAGCCTCATAAGTCACCAAATGCTGCTTCACAACATTTCAGCAATAATGTGTTGACATGTAAAAGAAGCATTTGGGATGGTACTGGAATGAAAACAGCTGTTTAAGAAGTGATCATTTAAGTTAACTGGCTCGTATTAATTCCTGACACATAAGTGCTTTGTAATGTCAAAGAACCAGGTGTGTATATTCACCAGTCAACTCCACAATTGACCTTTTCTATCAAGGGGTGGGGTCGGGTGGGGGGGGGGGGGGGGGGGGGTATGTGTCCCAACAAGCCCAACACAGCAACATATGCTTAACCAATGATGCGAGTTTGGGATGTAACTATCAGCACAACAGCACAATAGCAGTATTCACAATGTTTATAGGTGAGTGTGTACAGCGTATGACATCACCCAGTTACCTACTAGTTAACGTTAACTACCACATGTTGCCCGCAAGCAGATTGTAAAGTTAACCTTCATCTGCCTAACGTTTACTTGCAGTTGTCACTTCAGGCTCCCATCATTGGACCTTAGATGAATTCATGACTCTTTAGCTTCAGTATTTAGCAAACTTGTATTGATCATTCATTGTCTAATGCTCTGATACAGTGATTTTATACCCTAAAATGTAAATAAGATAAGACATTTAAGATTAAAGTATATTTTGGGTTCACTTGTGAAAAAGAAGCTTACTTCATTGTGCTAAATGAACAATTAATAGTACTTCAAATGGTAAAATTATCTTTAAATAATTTTACTTGCAAATAATGTAATATTACTGAAATAAAGGGCCAATTAAAGGGATAGTTCACCCAAAAATGAAAAAAACATTATTAGTAACTCACCCTCACGTTGTTCCAAACCTGTAAGACCTCCATTTATCTTTGGAACACAGTTTAAGATATTTTAGATTCAGTCCGAGAGCTCTCAGTCCCTCCATTGAAACTGTGTGTATGGTCTAGTGTCCATGTCCAGAAAGGTAAGAAAAACATCATCAAAGTAGTCCATGTGACATCAGAGGGTCAGTTAGAATATTTTGAAGCATGAAAATACATTTTGGTACAAAAATAGCAAAAACTACGACTTTATTCAGCATTGTCTTCTCTTTAGTGTCTGTTGTGAGAGAGTTCAAAACAAAGCAGTTTGTCATATCCGGTTCGCGAACGAATCATTCGATGAACTGGATATGACAGACTGCTTTGTTTTGCTTTGAGGTCTTACTGGTTTGGAATGACATGAGGGTGAGTTCTTAATGACATAATTTAGATTTTAGGGTCAACTATCCCTTTAAATGTACTTAGAGTACTACACTTTCTTAACACACTTAAATACACTTTTAAAATTAATGTCATGTCACATAAAACATTTTACATTACAGTATATTTTAAATAATTGTATTTTAGTATTCTTGTATCACTCTTTAAAGAAATGCACTTATTTTAGTGTGCTGACTAACATAATAAAGCATATGTAAAGTATTTGATTTTAAGCTCAGCTGTAGTATGTAGTATGATTTTAAGCTCAACAGTAGAATGAAGCTGTTGTTTCTATTTGCTGAGCAGTAAAAGGAAAGTTGGCTCATTAACACATTTAGTGAAAGTACAAAAATGCTCTCAATGAATATGAGTTCATACAAGCTGCTCGCATAATAATATAATATGTTATATTAATAAACAATAGTTTTAAATGAAGAATATCATGTCATACCTCAGGGCGTCAACTTTTATTATTAACCCAATATATCAGCCAGGCTGAATAACCAGAACATATTTGGCCAATATTGGCATTGGTCAATAACAAGTCAAAAATATTTAAAATTATGGAATCAATCCATAACACATCCAGTTACAACCAGCAAAACAAATGTTATGGGTAAGATCAAGTAGAAGCAGCTCTTTAAGCTAATAATTTATATTTTGGCTTTATATTGACCATTTGCCAATGCTCTTCAAATATCTGTATCGCATCAACCATTAATAGCCCTTATCAGTTTAACACTATATACAAAGTATCTTCTGTCTCATATCTGTTGTTTTGAATCTAAAGACATGAGTATGATCAGCCATTCTTGTTACTTAGTTCTCTAGCACTTAATACTAAAATAGTGAATTATGTACTGCAGGGTTGGTGTCCTTTTTTGCAACTGATAATCAGAAGTTATTGACAGAATGTTACCTTGGCACTTCATAGTCCTTAATTGACACATACACATAAACTCCTTGAATTGTATGGTTGAGAACACCCCCACACATTGGCCATTTGTCATAATACATAAACATGCATTATTGATGGCAAGCATTATGCTAATGCATCTCAAAGGGTAGAGATCAGGAGAAGAGTAGACTCAGAGGGAAAACGGCTGAGTGGACGGAATTTCATCTGCAGGAAATGCAAAGACTACCCATCACAGTCTCCTAAATACAGCCCCAATAACTGGCCCCCAGAAGCTAACACATTACCCCGTTATCATTAGGGCCATTAGCAGCTCCAACACACAGGGGAACCCATAATGTGCAACTCTGTTTGTCCAGCACAAAGACACAATAGCATTTCATCCTCTCTGATGGATAGATGTAAAGATAACTATGGCATTAGCATGTTATCTTTCTCTGTGCCATTGTCTGGTCACTGCTTCCATGAATATCCTGCCTCTGGCATGTACTGAAACACTTGATATGGTATAGGACACTGAGGCAATGGTGCCCTAAAGAGGGACTAGCCACAAGAGTTGTGCTGTCTCACACACACATATATACAGACAAAATAGCTTCCTGAATAATTTAGTGATAGCTAGACCTTTATCCACTAATATATCTGAATAGGATGGAGGATGGGAATACAATACCATAACCATGCAGCATTAGATCTTTGCTTTCCACTGTTTGCAATACTGACATCCTAATTTCTTCTAGCTTCCTGTAGAATCCAGGTACCTATGAGAATACATGTGGTCAAAATATAAGGCATTACTTTCATTTTTTTTTTTTTACCCCTTTTCCTTAAACTAAAAAAGTATTTTTAATATAGCCCATTTTCGAGAAGCGGTGCCATTCTATGAAATGGTGCCATTTAGTATTTCAGAAAGCAGATTTAGAAATCATATTTTTCCAGCTCAGCTCCAAACTGCTAGGTCCATAACTGCATTGATATTGGAGGCCACTAATATTCAGATTAGCAGTCAACATTAATGTTTTTCCCCCTCAATTATATAGTTGTGGCTTCATGCATCCACGGAAGGTACCAATATTGTTACATTATTACTAGTTTTTAAAATTTTATATTAGTTTCATCATCAATCATACATCATATTTTTTTTAAAAATACAAACCCGATTTCAAAAAAAGTTGGTACACTGTACAAATTGTGAATAAAAACAGAATGCAATGATGTGGAAGTTTCAATATTTTATACAGAATACAACATTTTCTCAGCCTTTTAACTGAGAAAATGTATAATTGTAAGGGAAAAATAAGTTGATTTTAAAGTTCATGACATCAACACATCTCAAAAAACGTCTGGGGACTGAGGAGACAAGTTGCTCAAGTTTATGAATAGGAATGTTGTCCCATTCTTGTCTAATACAGGTTTCTAGTTGCTCAACTGTCTTAGGTCTTCTTTGTCACATCTTCCTCTTTATAATGCGCCAAATGTTTTTTATGGGTGAAAGATCTAGACTGCAGGCTGGCCATTTCAGTACCCGGATCCTTCTTCTACGCAGCCATGATGTTGTAATTGATGCAGTATGTGGTCTGGCATTGTTATGTTGGAAAATGCAAGGTATTCCCTGAAAGAGGCAACATCTGGATGGGAGCATATTTTGTTCTAGAACTTGGATATAACTTCCAGCATTGATGGTGCCTTTCCAGATGTTTAAGCTGCCCATGCCACATGCACTCATGCAACCCCATACCATCAGAGATGCAGGCTTCTGAACTGAACGCTGATAACAACTTGGGTGGTCCTTGTCCTCTTTAGGGTCCTATTTTAACGATCTGAATGCAAAGTGTAAAGCGCACGGTGCAGGTGCTTCTTCCCGATGATTATGAAGTTTGTACATTGCTACAATATACTATGAATTTACTTTTTAATTGATTTGTTAATGTTTTGATTTACTTTTTTATATCTTTTATGTTTTAATTTAATAAAATGTTTGTCATTTTGTTGTGTTTTGTAATAGCTTTTACTAAGTTTTATTTTAGTTTTTGAATGAAAATAATATTTTTTTTAAATGGAAACCTACTGAATTTTTATTTATTTAATTTTGGTAAGATATTTTATTTTATTTCAGCTTTTTTATTTTATTTCAGATATTGAAACATTTATAGTTAGGTAATAATAATAACTCTGAAATGCACAATATATCTTTTTATGTTCCTCTTATGTTCCTTATGTTCTCCTTCTGTCTTCAGGTGAGACATTCTCAGAGAACTTCAGCCACAAAGAGCAATGCAAGCAGTGTACACCATGTTCTGAACTCACACGCATGCTGACGCCCTGCACTGATGCTAACGACGCGGTGTGTGTCTGTGACTATGGGTTCTTCTTCAACAAAGAGACGAGCCGCTGTGAGGCCTGCACGGTGTGCCCTGTGGGCCAGGGTGTGCTGATGCGCTGTAAATTTGACCGTGACACGACGTGCGAGGAGTGCATGGATGACACGTATTCAGATCAGGAGACCTCTTTTGACCCCTGCATGCCCTGCACCGTCTGCGATCAGCCTGAGATGGAGTTGAAAAGCTGCACGGCTGTCAGTGACACTGTCTGCCAAGGTAGGAGAATCGAGAATAAAAAATCTAATAGAAGTTGTAAATAGGTGGGTTATCATGACACAGTGAGACAAACAGATTTCTGTTACTCGGCTTGTTGCTTGGTTTTAAAATCATGGGTCAAGAGATTTCCCTCAACGACTCTGTTCTCTTGAGATGACAGTTGAAGACAAGCTAATCATGACAATTCGATTTTTAAATAACCACTACAATACTAGTTAACTGGTTTTTATATATTTATGTATTTATTGTGTGTGTTTCTGAGTGGTTGCTAGGGGGAACTGGGTGGTTGCTAAGGCATTTCTAGGTGGTCAGTAACTTTCTACCACAATTTTTTATAGACGGTTTCATCGGGCTCACGCGCCTGGACCTAAGTTAACTTCCGGTCTGTGTTGTTTATATCGGTCTGGCTGCAGTGCCTTCTACAAACGCAGTTAAAGGCAAGGTGATGAGTAGACTGAAGTTGTGCTGTGGGATGTGTTTCCCATACATTTATTTATTTTTGGAGACTCACCACAATTTTAAAACTGATTTTTTTCCCCAAAAGGCTTCATTGAGTAACGTTAAGTACTGCACGTTTAATAATAATAATTCCTTACATTTATATGTTTAAAGGGGAGGTGAAATGCTTGTTTTCACTCAATATCCTGCTAATCTTGACTACCTATAGAGTAGTACTGCATCCTTCATAACTCCAAAAAGTCTTTAGTTTTATTATATTCATAAGAGAAAGATAGTCTGTACCGATTTTTCCCGGAAAAACACGACAGGCTGGAGGCGTGACGTGTGGGCGGAGCTAAAGAATCACGAGCGCCAGTAGGCTTTTGTGTTGAGAGCGTTTGGAAGCTGTGACAGCTGTGAAGGCTGAAACTGAACGAGAGCAGCAGCAGCAACGACTCGCTCCGAGCGGGGCTCGAACCCGGGTCTCCGGGAGGGGAAGGGGACGCACTAACAAGGAGGCAGAGATATTTTAAGCAGTTTTACTCACCACATGCGGTTCCAACACACGATCGTGAATCCAACTCTTTAACAGTGTAAAAAACTCAGTATGCATGAAATAGCATTTCACCCCCCCTTTAAATATCAAAGCGAGGCACAGGTGTTTTTATATCACTGTATTTCTGAAGGAAGACTTGCATTTTATATGCCTGATAGCAGCGTATGAGCGTACCAGCTCTGCTTTGTTCACAGCTGTTACTGGGGAAACCTCTATTTCTCGCGCTTTATGTCTATGCTTTAAAACCTCTACTGTTGGCAAATAATGAATTGCATTTTCATTAAGTCCGCCTGATCCACGCAGCAAACATTTTGTTTGTTATCAAAAAATATCTACTCTAGAGGGACTTGGCTGTTGTTATTGATTCTATTTGGAAGTCTACCGGAAGTTAAGTTAGGTCCACAAAAGCGCTCATGTGCAGTAACGTTTGTTTATGTTGTTGCCGTTGAAACCATCTATATGCTGTATTGATGTAAATTTTTTTTTTTTCTTCCTTCACTTAATGTATTAGCATAAATGTTCTTCACAGCAAAAGTGCTTCTTAAACTATGTTGTATATCCAGTATTTGGTATTTCAAGATCTTGTTTCAAAACAAGAACGTTTTCACATGCTGTATTTATCTTGATACATCTTTATATGTTTAATACTTTTTAATCGTTATAGTTTATATTTATATTTTGTTATATTTACTAACTGTTTACAATTTGTACTGTTTTCGATAGAAGCTTCTTATGCACACCAAGGCTGCATTTTTTAATATACTGTAAAAACAGTAACATTGTGAAATACTGTTACATCATCATCAATGTTAAAAACCAGGATAACCCACCATTCAAAAGTCTAAAAAAAAAATGTTGTAAGAAATTTCTACTTCTATTCAACAAGGGTGCAATAAATTGATCAAAAGTGACAGTAAAAACACTTATAATATTACAAAAATGATCTATTAAAATAACACTGTTCTTTTGAACATTCTATTTGCCAATGAACCCTGTAGAAGAAAAAAATTTGCATTAGCATGTGACACTGAAGACTGGAATAATGGCTGCTGAAAATTCAGCTTTTCCATCACAGGAATAAAATACATTTTAAAATATATTCAAATAGAAAACAGTTATTTTAAATCAAATAATTTCAGCCTTGGTGTGATTAAGAGACTTTTTTAAAAGCATAAAATATTGTTTAATAATTCCAAACTTTTGCCCAATAGTGTTCATGTTTATACTTTTTAAAAGTTAAAATTAAATAAAAATAATAAAACATCAAACATGAAAATATTTATGTAAAGGTTATTTATGTAAAAAAACTATGATGAATTAATATATATATATTAATAATAATAATAAAAATAATAATTATGGGTAGATTGTTCAGACCAAGGCCATGAAAATATTCCACCCTGTTAAGGGACATATAGATAGTTATCACAACATGTTAATAATTGAAATGTTAAACAATAATAAGCTTTGGATGGTATATGTCCCTTATGTCCTATTATAATTTTTATTGAAAAACATTAACAAAAAAATTATTGATGAATAGAATATGTCTTAATAATAAAGAACAGGTACTTTTTGTGCCACTTTTTTGTTGTTGTGCCAATAGGGATGTAAATAATAATAAAAAATTGCTCAGAAACATATATATGCTGTCAGTGCTCCTCACCTCACAAAATAAGACAAAAGTATGCCAAACATTTAACGTTGCTAAGAAATTATTATTTAAAATGACTTTTGTAACAGGGTGGAAAGGAGCATAACAGGGTGGAACACCAGTGTTAACAGGTTCGTTAACGATGAACAAGCTTTCCGTCATTGTCCTGCATGTTTTCCTACCTGTAATGTGTGGAACTGCACCCCTATAATATTTTTTTTTAATTATACAAAATAATAATCCAGATTTTATTTTGGGGGAGGGACACAAAAAATAGCTATGTGGTTCCTTATCACACTCAATCATGATCGCAAAATTATTATCTGTTCAGATGACTAATATATATATATATATATATATATATATATATATATATATATATATATATATATATATATATATATATACACACACACACTTATATATATATTTATATATATATATATATATATATATATATTTATATATATATATATATATATATATATATATATATATATATATATATATATATATATATATATACACTAAATACTATTTATTCTATTAGAATTTCCACCCTGTTAGTTGCACATTCCACCCTGTTAGTTGCACATTCCACCCTGTTAGGTTTATAGACCTTACAGGGTGGAATCTAACAGGGTGGAAAATTTTGAGCTTAATTAGCCATAGCTCATTAAGTGATCAACATTTAGCTAGTGTTGACGATCGTGTACCCAGAGAGAGACAGGGAGAGTGAGAGATCCAATTGCAGGTATTTTAATATATGGTTATCCAAATCGTAGTCGAAAACAGCCAAGGTCAAAACCAAAAAGACAGTCCAAACAAAACAAACAAAGGAAAGGGACAGGAAAAGGGAGCTCGGAATGCGAGATGACTCGGAGGACGAGCAGACAGGAAGAATCTTGGGGGATGAGAAAGCTGGACACACGAAGGATAAGGACTCCATACAAACAACAGGGAAAGAATAGTATTTATAGGGAGGCTAATGACAATAAAGTGACTGCACCTGGTGCGATTAACAGGAGTGCAATTACTGTGAAGACAGGACCATATTAGAGGAATTCTAATGCCTACGGTGAAGTGCCCAAGGGGAAGTGAGCCCACTAGTGGACACCCAGGGAAACAGAGACTAGACAGCGTGACATTACCCCCTCCTCCATGGAGCAGCTGCCAGATGCTCCACCTGAACCCAAGGGAAAACCAAAAACACAAAGAGACCAGGAGGGAGGTGGAGCGGCGGAGGACTAGGGGGAGGGACGGAAGGCCAGGTAAAATGGGGAAAACAGAGACAAGAGGACCAGGTAGAATGGGGAAACAGAGACAAGACGACCAGGTAAAATGGGAAAACAGAGACGAGACGACCAGGTAAAATTGGAACACAGAGACAAGAGAAGTACAACACAAAACAACGAGTCCAGGAGGGTGGTGGGCCGGCGAGGATCAGGGGGAGGGACCGAGGGCCAGGTCCTTAGAGGGAAACAGAATGAAAGACACAGACAAGAAACCCAGGAGGGATGTGGACCGGCGGAGGATCAGGGGGAGGGACGGAGGGCCAGGTCCATAGGAGGAAACAGAAAGAAAGACACAGACAGAAGAACAACAAAAAATAAACACAAAAACACAAGTCCAAGAAGGACAACACGTGGCGCCCACCAGGGCGGAGCAGAAGACCACCATAACCTTGTGGTCGGGACGGACGCCCCCCAGGGCAGAGCAGAAGACCACCACAACCGTTTGGTCAGGGCGGAAGCCCCCCAGGGCGGAGCAGAAGACCACGACATACTTGTGGACGGACCAACAGGAGGACAAGTCTGGTTTGGAAAGTCTGAAACATAGAACATGAACATGTTAAGGGTAGCCTCCGTGGTCACAACAGGAACAGTCGGGTGCTCAGAGAGTTCGACTGAGACATGACAAGTCTCTGGATGTTCCACAGAGGTGAGGAGAGACTCTAGTAGTTCAGCAGAGACATGGAACAGTTCTGGTAGTTCATCAGAGACGTGGAGAAGCTCTGATAGTTCAGCAGAGATGTGGAGAGGCTCTGGTAGTTCATCAGAGACGTGGAGAGGCTCTGGTAGTTCCACAGAGAAGTGACGAGACTCTGGTAATCCTATGGTGTTTATACTGGATTCCAGAAGATCGGTGCTGACTTGACTCTGCTCATGAAGATTATTGGTGACTTGCATTTGTTCATGAAGATCATTGGTGACTTGTATTTGTTCATGAAGATCAATGGTGACTTGAATTCTCCCATGAAGAACCCCAGTGACTTGACTCGGTCCTTGAAGATCACCAGTGACTTGACTCGGTCCTTGAAGATCACCAGTGACTTGACTCTGTCCTTGAAGATCACCAGTGACTTGACTCTGTCCTTGAAGATCACCAGTGACTTGACTCTGTCCTTGAAGATCAACTGTGACTAGCCTTGACTCTGGAAGGTCAACGGTGACTAGCCCTGATTCTGGAAGGTCAAAGGTCACTAACCCTGACTCTGGAAGGTCAATGGTGACTAACCCTGACTCTGGAGGGTCCACGAACACCTGACTCGACTCTGGAGGGTCCACGAGTCCCTGACTCAACTCTGGAAGGTCAACAGGAACTAACCCTGACTCTGAAAGGTCAGCAGTGACTGACCCTCACTCTGGAAAGTCGATGGTGACTAGCCCTGACTCTGGAAGGTCAACGGTGACTAACCTTGACTCTGGAGGGTCCACGAGCACCTGACTCGACTCTGGAGGGTCCCCGAGCATCTGACTCGACTTAGGAGGGTCAACTAGAACCTGACTCAACTCTGGAAGGTCAACTGGAACTAGCCCTGACTCTGGAAGGTCAACGGTCAACGGTGACACCAGTGACTTGACTTGGTCCTTGAAGATCACCAGTGACTTGACTCTGTCCTTGAAGATCACCAGTGACTTGACTCTGTCCTTGAAGATCACCAGTGACTTGACTCTGTCCTTGAAGATCACCAGTGACTTGACTTTGTCCTTGAAGAATACCAGTGACTTGACTCTGTCCTTGAAGATCAACGGTGACTAGCCTTGAATCTGGAAGGTCCACCATAAATAGCTCTGACTCTGGAAGGTCAATGGTGACTAGTTCTGACTCTGGAAGGTCAACAGTGACTAGCCCTGATTCTGGAAGGTCAAAGGTGACTAACCCTGACTCTGGAAGGTCAATGGTGACTAACCCTGACTCTGGAGGGTCCACGAGTCCCTGACTCAACTCTGGAAGGTCAACAGGAACTAACCCTGACCCTGAAAGATCAACAGTGACTGACCCTGACTCTGAAAAATCTATGGTGACTAGCCCTGACTCTGGAAGGTCGACGGTGACTAACCCTGACTCTGGAGGGTCCACAAGCACCTGACTCGACTCCGGAGGGTCCACGAGCATCTGACTCGACTTAGGAGGGTCAACTAGAACCTGACTCAACTCCGGAAATTCAACGGGCACCTGACTCAACTCTGGAAGGTCAACTGGAACTAGGCCTGACTCTGGAAGGTCAACGGTGACTAACCCTGACTCTAAAAGGTCGACTGTGACTAACCCTGACTCTAGAAGGTCAACTGGGCCTAACCCTGACTCTGGAGGGTCCATGAGCACCTGACTCCACTTTGGAGGGTCAACCGGAACCTGACTCAACTCTGGAAAGTCAACGGGCACCTGACTCGACTCTGGAAGGTCAACAGGAATCTGATTTGATTCTGGAGAATCAACTGGAACGTGACTCGACTCTGGAGGGTCAACAGGAATCTGACTCGAATCTGGATATTCAACTGGAACCTGACTCATCTCTGGAGGGTCAACGGGAATATGACTCGACTCTGGAAGGTCAACCGGAACCTGACTCAACTCTGGAGGGTCAACAGGAACCTGATTCAACTCTGGAGGGTCAACGGGAATATGACTCAACTCTGGAAAGCCCACTGTAGCTGCCATCCTCTGCAGTGGCTCCGGGCTGGTGGCCATCTTGCACAGTGGCACTAGGCTGGTGACCACTTTGTGCTGTGGCGCTGTGCTGGCGTCCATCTTGCCTCATGGCGCTGGGATGACGGCCATCTTGTGCAGTGTCACTGGACCTGCAGCCATCATGGGCAGTGGTGCTGGGCCGGCGACCATTGTGCGCAGTGGCTCTGGGCTGGCGGCCATCTTGTGCTCTGGCGCTGGGCTGGCGTCCATCTTGCCTCGTGGCGCTGAGCTGGCGGCCATCTTGTGCAGCGGCACTGGACTGGTGGCCATCTTGTGTAGCGGCGCTGGCTCTGCAGACTTGCGCCTCCTTTCCCCTCTCCGTCCACAATGGTGTGACGGCGGTTCCCATTCGAATTCTGGGTCGACGGGGGGCCATATTGGAGAGTGATGCCAGACCTCCTCTCAACCCCTCACTCCTGAGCGACCTCCCCTGGTCCCACGAAACACGACCAGGTGAGTACCCTTGAAACCATTCCTCACACGCTTGGTGACTGGGGAGGAAATATGAATAGACATACTGCAGGATCTCTTTTGGATGGAGTCCTTCTGTGACGTTTCGTGTACCCAAAGAGACACAGGGAGAGCGAGAGATCCAATTGTAGGTATTTTAATATATGGTAATACAAATCGTAGTCGAATACAGCCAAGGTCAAAACCAAAAACACAGTCCAAACAAAAAAAACAAAGGAAAGGGACAGGAAAAGGGAACTCAGAATGCGAGATGACTCGGAGGACGAGCAGACAGGAAGAATCTCGGGGGACGAGAAAGCTGGACAGACGAAAGGTAAGGACTCCATACAAACAACAGGGAAAGACTAGTATTTATAGTGAGGCTAATGACAATAAAGTGACTGTACCTGGTGCAATTAACAGGAGTGCAATTACTGTGAACACAGGACCAGACTATAGGAATTCTAGTGCCTACGGTGAAGTGCCTAAGGGGAAGTGAGGCCACTAGTGGACACCCAGGGAAACAGAGACTAGACAGCGTGACAGCTAGATAACCTTTTACAGATTCACAGAACTTTTATAACTATGTCAGATTTGTTATTTTTTTGATAGGACAAACATTCTCCATAATCTAGCCTAACACGGTGGAACTGAGAACAAGTCAGTGTTTTGTTCCTTATCTGGCTCGGCTCGGTGTTCATCTTCAGTTCTCTCTTCACAGCAGTTCAGTCAGTGTACTGTTTGAGTAAATGAATTACTCTGGGATATTGGTTTGTTTGAACTCAGAGGGAGTGTCAGCCACATTAAAAAAAGTTAACATCTTAAGTCATTCGTGGATTAATGCGTATTGGAGACGCAAACCGTTTAAAACGATTCAGTTCGATTTGGTGAACTGGTTCAAAAAGATCCGGTTACATCGAATGATTCGTTTGCGAACCAGATATCACAAACTGCTTTGTTTTGAACTTTCTCACAACAGAAACGGAATAGAAGACAATGCTGAATAAAGTAATAGTTTTTGCTATTTTTGGAGCAAAATGTATTTTCGATGCTTCAAAAAATTCTAACCGACCCTCTGATGCCACATGGACTACTTTGATGATGTTTTTCTTACATTTCTGGACATGGACAGTAGACCATGCACAGTTTCAATGGAGGGACTGAGAGCTCTCGGACTAAATCTAAAATATCTTAAACTGTGTTCCGAAGATAAACGGAGGTCTTACAGGTTTGGAACGACATGAGGGTTAGTTATTAATTACATAATTTTGATTATTGGGGGAACTAACCATTCATTTAAAAAAAAAAAAAAAAGTTAGTAGTGAGAGTTGCAGCTTACCTCATTTTTTACAGATGAATACCAGTGAGACTTCTATAAAATGACTTCTATGTCACTTCTATAAAATGGTCTCAATGAAATTGCAGTCGGTTTTGAAAGGCGAGAAAGTATGTACTAACAGGGTGGAAAATTACTTCAGGGACACGGTTATTGAAGAAAATTGCAAAAAATTACTATATTTTCACATGAGTTATATGTATGATTAGAGCCAGTTTAGCCTAATCTATAACATAATTAAAACAAATTTTGAGTTTTTTTTTTTTTTTTAATCATTTTATGGTTTATATTTCTTGTGGAAGTTGATTACTTTGCACTGAGGACATACTAAAATTGAATGCATGTACAGTATCAATGAAAAGGTGTGTAAAATAAAAAATTGTATTTATAATTTCTATTATCCCTATTTAAGTTATAAAGAAGACCTAAATATACAATTTAAGCCATATCTTATAAATATGTGACTAATTTTAGAGAAAATATGATGAAATAAATCATTGGGACATAAAAGTCACTGTATAACAGGAATGACCCATAAATATATATATATATATATATATATATATATATATATATATATATATATATATATATATATATATATATATATATATATATATATATATATATATATATATATATATATATATATATATTTATATATATACAGTTGCACATCCTGGATAAATTAATGAATGAGATTTGCTAATGATTACTGTATCATTCTCAGTTCACTGTTGTATTTGTGTGTAGATGTGTTATGTGGTATGAAAAACAGACAAGCAGTATGATTTAAAACTGAGAAAGCCCAAAACACTTTTTGTGTGCCCAGCTCACTGAACCCTCTTTATAATGTCAGATGCTCTTGGCATAGCCGGAAGCTTAATATTTGCCATCTTATTGCTGAGCTGAGCTTAGCTGTGAATAAAATTATCAGTATCTTGAGCAAAGGATCACATTCAAAGTTCTGCAGTCAACATTACAGGCTTTGTTCTGTGTCTTGCCGCAAACAAGTTTTCAGAAGAGGATCAGAGAAAGAGGCTTTGTACACAGCCCAAGTTATCAGCTATCAAAGGAAATCATACTAAGTGCAGCAGGGTCCATAAATGGATTTTCAATTTCTTAATGTATTCTCATTATGGCAGTACACAGACAATATATGATGTAATTTTAATCATTATGTGCAATGTGTGTGTGTACAGTATAGAGATAGACCGCATCTAATAAAAAATGAAAATGAAAATTACTAATCTTATCACTTAGGAAAATAATACAACAGTTTCACACAATTTCAGACATTGGCATATTAGTACAAAATAATCGTCCAAACTCGTTCCACACTAAGTTTGATTACTTAAACCTTACAGGGCAAGGTTTCTTAAAATCCATAAACTTAGGTATAACCCATAAACTTAGCAAAAATCTAAAGTTGGCAAAAGCACACCACCACTTCAGTTCATTTATTTCTAATTAGTTTAAATATGTGTGGTTCTGGATTGTCTTTGACACATAATTGTTTTAAACAAAGATTATTATTCCCATTGTCAATAGCTCATCAGCAAATATTAAACTTTAATAATCTGGTTTGGATCAGTTTGTACGACTGCCAAGACGTGTGTGTTTTAGTGATGTTTATCTGTTAATGATCAACGTGAGATTTTTTTCTGACCCCGTCTGACCTTTTGCTGGGGTCTTAACATGAAGGTGAGGTCATAGGTCATGGGTAGCTACTGATTTCAGTTTGTCCTGGGTTTTGTTAACATGGAAATCTCCAGAAGAAAGTAAATAAAATGTGGTGTTCTCTGCAACAAGGAAGTGAGGCATCTGTTTCAGATAAAGAATGTTCTTATGTATCAGGAATTTACCAGATTACATATGATGCAGATGTATTAAAAATGATCCTTTTTTTGGTCCATGAATATGGTTTCAGGCATCTTTGAATCCACATACTGTTGCTTTTTCAGACAAGTCCACTTCAGTGCTCAGTACAGCAATACTGTGCAAGATGTGTGACTTAAACCGACCACACTTTAACCCCATTCACTTCCACTGTAAAACCCCTTACTGCCACCAAGATTTTTACATCAGAAAAGATACTGCCAGTTTTCTATCAGAACATTTTCCGTTCAGTTTATGGACAAGTTAAGGTTTACTTGAACCCTAAAACACAACACAATGCAATGCAGTGCACAACATTTACTTTATAAGGGTCTGAGAAAATTTGGATTGTTCACATTTGATCCAAAAATCCAGCAAACTGCTCTTAGACCCTTGAAAAGTGTGAAAAAAAACAGATTTGAGACATTAGTTGTCTTTCTCCTGCTCTAATGGGAAATTAGTCATGTGTGGGAACAGGCAGCATGAAAATGGCATGTAATTTCATTAAAAAGCATGACGTTGTGTTGATGTGTGCTGTGTCAAAGAGCCCCATCAATCTCAACATACCAGGGACCAGTCACGTTTCACGGCACAGGTCACATTTCACCTGCAAAAAAAAAGATATTTTGGCAAAGAAACCAAAGCCTTGTTACTGTTTTTATAACATTGGGATGTAGTTTTATTTTATTTTTTATTTTTTTGATGATTCTCATTAATCATCATGAGTATAAATGCAACACCACAAATGCTATCATAATGAAATATAATATACAAAGAAAATATGATTGATTGAAATATGATGATTTTTTGTTAACATTGTAGTAATGACAGATTTTTGTTCATTATTGAAATGACATTGTAAAAATAATGTTATAATTTTAGAACTGAAATCAAAAGTAAACTGATGCGAGGGAATAAAAATTAACTCACCCAAAAAAAAAAAAAAAAAAAAAGAATTATCATTTATATAGTTACACTACAACATTATACTTTTAAAACAAGAAGATAATCAAAGATTATCAAACCTAAACAGAGTACAAATTGATTGAACAAGTAACATTAATAAAAAAAAAAATAGATTATGGTTTGCCTGCTGTTATATTTATTTTTTGTCAGTGATTTCACTTTCCATCATCTCACTTTAAGTGAATCTGTAAAAACACAAATAAGTTAATAACACTGTTGAAGGTGATTATAATTTGATTCACATTACTGTTATACAATTATTTTTAATAAGTATAAAGGCAATACCACAAATACAACATGATGTTTAATTTACAGTCATTACGGCAATGTAAATTTTTGCACTGTGGAAATAGGCTTAATTGTTTTTAAACAATTACATTTTTAAATGTTTTGTTAAATTTTTTCATTTACAGTTACAGTTACAGTTTTAGAATTGAAATCTAAGGGGAATCGAATAAAACTTGATTAAACTAAACCAATAAATTAAAAATATATTTAAATGAATAATTTAAATAAATGTTGTATACTTTTTGATAGAATTATGAGGTATTATTATGATAAGTTTTAAAGTCTAAAAACTTTAAAAATGAAACTTCATAGTTCAATTTTCTTGTGATTCATTATTTGTAAGTGGCCATGAGACAGTGGAGGGCTTTTTTCAACAGTGAATGTGTGGAAGCACATAAAAGAGCTTTATTGGTCAATATCCCTCCCATCCAAAGCTAAAGATTTATCATCACTCATATTGACTTTTTAACTTTGACCTCTCTTTCTGCCGAGTACAATGAATGCCTTGAAACCGAGATGCCTGTCTGAGCTGGACAGGAATAATCAATCTCTCCCTCTGTTTGCTCCACCCTCCCCATCCTGCGACAATGAAGTGTGTCCATTCATGACAACTGCTCATCCCCCAGCTGTCTGCACTTGCCTGGCATGTGCCCTATGACATTAGTGGATGGAGCAATGAGCTGTTTTCTGGGGTAATGTAACGCTGTGCCCTGATGTGAGGTTTCAGGGTGATGATCCGGCGTGTGCCTGAGCTTCTGTCACCCCATATGAAGCCAGTTTTCTAATGGATTTCAAAAAAATTTAGCCAGTGGTTTTCTCCTACTTTCCCTCTGGGATATAGCTGTGATTGTGGCTGGATTCACATCATTAAAATTCCAAGATGCCCATTGTGGAATCTAAGCTTTTTACGAAGATTTTTTGAGCCAAAAGTTTCCAAGAGAATCCTTTCAGTTGAGAACAGTTTACATCTATTCTTTTATCTCACAATCTTCCCCTTTACAGCCCCAATGTCAAGGTTCACCCATGAAATTGTGCGGCAAGAGTGTGTTCGGATGAAATCACTGACATTCAAGCATGGAAGTTCGTTGGCTGGTGAAGTTAATGAGCATTGATGGTTTTAGACTGTTAACCAGGATTGGAGGTGCAGGACAGGCTCAGATCTTTTATGGCCCCGATTATGTTATACTTTTAAGCAAGAAGATAATCAAATATTCTTAAACCAAAACAAACATAATGAATAAAAATGCCTGACAAATCGATCATTACATGTTACTGATTATTCAGGGGTTGCCCACTGTAATGCTGTCTTCTTATTTTACAGTCTTTTTGGTCACACTTTAGCTTGGGGACCAGTGCAAGCGATGAACTACAACTTTTACCTCATCCAGCTGTGAATTTGCTGCTTATTAATAGTTAGCAAGGGATCTAAGACATAGTCTTTATAAGTACTAGTAAACGAACAATTAATATGCTAGTAATATGCATGTTAAAAAGCAACTGTGAATTGGTCCTTAAACTAAAGTATTACTGTAATTTATTTTACCATCATGTAATGCTAATTTAAGGATGACTTTTAAAATCATCAATATTTTAATAATACTGTCATTTTAGCAAGTTATGAAAAAATATGCACATTATAAATTATATGTTTGACTTTAGCTTTGTGTTTTTTTGTTTGTGTGTGTTTTTTTTACATAAAATACAATGGATTTTTATGTTAACATAACATAACATAACATTATATAACATAACATAACATTTTAAAATGATATGGCATAAATATAATAAAAAACAGGCAAAATGTTTGGTTACACTTTATTTTATGGTGTCCTTGTTACATGTGTTACATGTGCTTACTATTATGAGAACAATAAATTATGCATAATTACATGCAAGTAACCCTAAAATAAACCCCAATTCTAACCCTAAACATATAGTAAGTAGTTAATATTACTCAGTACATAAAGTTATAATTTCACTGTATCAAGAACATCTTAAAAGGGTCATATGATGATGTTAAAAATAACATTATTTTGTGCATTTGGTGTAATGAAATGTGTTTATGCAGTTTAAGGTTAAAAAACATTATTTTCCACATGCTGTACATTATTGTTTCTCCTCTATGCCCTGCCTTTCTGAAAAGCTTTTTTTTTCTGCAAAGCTCATCTTTCTGAAAAGCGAGGTGTGCTATGATTGGCCAGCTATGCAGTGCTTTGTGTTTTGCAGAATGCTTTAAGTGTGTGGAAATGTAACGCCACTTGCCTTACTGTGATTCGTTTCCCGGTCAAAACACCAGAAAGACAAGACAAAAACAATAAAACTCATTATAAACTAGCTATTTGTTGCATCCAGTGGGGGCATAATTATGGATTATAATGATTTATACTCTGTTTTTATGCGGTGCGTTGCATCGCACCATGTAAACATTAAACCATGTCTGCATTTGTGATCAGAGAAACGACAAACAAACTCTACTAACCCAGCAGTACTCAATTCCAGTCCTTGCACACCCCAGCTCTGAATATTTCACTCATCTTTTTTTGTTAACACACCTGATTCAGATAACCAGCTCGTTAGAAGTGAGCTTCATGCATGAACTGTGTTCCCATTGATGTGGTCCCTACACAGTGTTCATTGCTCCCTAGTTTCTGAGCAGGGGAAATCTGCAGAAGTTTACCTCACTTCAGAACAATCATTTAACGTCTTCAATCATGGACAAGTGGTACATCACATACCTCTGTAAAAAAATACAATTTAAATTCACGTCTCGCACACTTCAATGCACTTTGAATGGAATATATACGCTTCAAATTGGAATCATGGTGGAATATCCTGGAAAGTCCACTTCGCAGGGCACTTGTGTTCGAATAGAACTAACGTATGAAGCCATAAGAGAAACATACAAAATGTGCAGAGAAGGGAGGTGCGAGGACTGGAATTGAGAAACATTGCTCCACACGGCTTAAAACTCGCGTTTGAATCATCAGTGGCAAATCCTTTACATATGTAAATGTACTTACAGGCTGAGTTAGAACAGCCGGCATTGTAGTCTTCTCTCCCAGGATCAGGAAACAGTCCTACATAAAATGGGCTGCGCACTAAATATTTGGGTTGAACTGTTCTGGATACAACTTAACCAGTGTCGTAAATATAGGTTGTTTGTGCAAGCACCTTATTACGACCTATATTTACGTTTTAAAGTCAAGCGCCCTCTAGCGGGCGTAAAAATAATGCCAGTATCGTGTTGCGTCTGTCATCATGAATTGACGTGTAACGTCATTACCAATCAAAATGCACATTTATTTAAATGCAATGTGTGGGGGTTTTACACCGATCTCACAGTATTTCCTACATACTTTACTACTGTAGGTGGCTTATTCGTTCGAATGACCACACCTAACCCCACCCCTAAACCTAACCCTCACAGAAATCATGCTAAATTATGATTTATTGAGCATACATTTTCATGCACGTCCATTCCTGGGATCGAACCCACGATAGCATGATTACATATCAAGGTATAACGCAATAATCTACTAACTGAGCTACACAAAACACAAACCAGAGGGCAAATAAAAGAGTACAAAACATTAATATGAAAATGACCTTTTGCCTATAGGGGCGCAATTGTAGTATACGCTCTGATGGGTCATATTTCAGGGAATTGGACAAACGACCTATACAAGCGTATTGGTTGGAGGACAGGTTGATAAAACAGCATCTCCAGAACATGGCAGTGGCAGCAACAGAAATAATCAAAGTTACCCTTCTTTCTTTGCATGAACATTTGGTTGGTGTTATGCAAATTTTCCCACATAGTGACGTAGACGTGGGGGTGTGTTAGAACGAGCCATTTTAGGGGTGTGTGGTTAACTCTTAACTCTTTGGATAAAAGTGTGTGCTAAATGAATAAATGTAAATGTAAATGTAAACTCTTAACTTTTATAAAGAATATCTCTTTTAGTTTGAGACTTTAGTCTTTGCAACTACAGATCTTCTTTATGCACCAAGAGTTTGTAAAAAGAGCTTTATGCACCAAGAGCTTGAGAAAGTAAAACTTAAAATCACATCATATGACCCTTTTCAAATAAAGATTAGAGTAAGTGTTTCATTTATGGCTAGTTACTTTTAAATATGCAGACTTTACTGTTGTTACTATAGAATGTTTGTAACCATGTCATCTTAATATAAAGTGTTAACTTGTTAACATTAAGTCACAATACAGATTTTGCAATACCAAAAGGCCGGGATCCTAATAACATAAAAACATGTTATTGTTTTCTCCCAAAAAAGATTAAATAATATATTTATTTGTATATATTGCGTATTGAAGCCTAAATACCACTAACTACACTTATAATGTGGTATAGAAATAATTTTCATTCAGAAATAGCAAGTACATTTTTTAAAAACTTTAACAAAGAAATGTTGAATTAAATTTAATATTTAGAAGAAACTGTGAATAGGTTTTTTTTTTCTTTTCTTTTTTTATTAAGTTTTACAGTGAAATCTGTTTTAGAAAATGAAATATTTTTGTCCTTATAACTGACAGGTTGCCCTAAAGATCATGGGCAGAACAGCATTTATGCATTAGCACTTAATTAAATCAGGTAGTAGGAAGTACTGATTGAAGATCAGATTTCCCCCGCCAGTGAGTTCTGACTTACCCTAGACTAACTCAGTGATTAGAGGGGCTCTCAGTTTGACTCTGTTGACACAATACAGATTATACAGATTTGCTGGCTTACTATTGTAACAAGACTTGATAAAGAAAAAAGGATTTGAACAGGAAAGGAAAGAGCCGTAGCTGAAAGATCTGAAAGTAAGAAAGAAAACAAAAGAGAACTGAAAACAGAAATGCAAAAGAACAGACAGATGTGTATCAGGAACAGATTTAGTGGCGAGAGGGAGAAAGCACATGTACAGAAGCGTTTGTGGTCGATAATAGAGATGGAGTTTTTTCCACTGTGATCTCAGGTTACTCGCATTGACCTTTAGTGGGCGATATCACATTTTGGCACAGAGAACATGCATGCACGTGAACAACATGCTACATATTCTGCTCTCTTCTCCAGCATGACAAGGCATGTCCTTGGTGTACTGTATATTGCCAATAAACATAATGACACAGTCAGATCTTGCTTACAGGAAATACTTTCTCCAAACCATCTCTCATTTTAGACTATTATGAGGCAGCTAGTCACCTTTGCACTGAAGAATCAAACAGCTTTGATTGTGAGAAATATTATTATTATATTTTTTTTTTACAGGCATACATGATTAAAGTAATGCATGCATATGGACCATTATGCCATAAAATGTGTTAGAAAGGAGACTGTGGTTGTCCAGGCCTGTCCGCTTCTGTTGCTCATACTGTGTTGTACAGTATGATGATTTGTAACACTATGAATGCAGCTTTAATGTAAATTAACTACATAATTAGTGCCAGTGTACGACAGTCTAAAGGCCCACTCACTCCAAGAACAAAAACTTAAATAATGACAATGAACCTGAAGTTATAGTCAGCATCAGTAGCCTCATAGGAAGTGCTCTAACATACTGTACAGCGCTGTTGCACTTCAGGTGTCCCGAGTTTGAGTCCCGGCTGATGGACCTTTCCTGATCCTGCCATCTACAGTATGTCCTTCCTGTCTACATACTGTCCTATTGTAATAAAGATAATAAAATATAACAAAAAATATTGACTTTTAATAAAAAACATGAAGTTTAAAAAAAAATCACTCATGGAGTCCACAACACAACTTATTCAATAATTATAAAACAGTAACAATAAAAACATCAGAATCCTCCCTTTAAAATGATTGTCATTTTAACAATTAAAGACTGAAAGTCTGTAAAAATGCTATTACAAAAAGCAGTTAATTGCTTGACCCTTTGCAAAGACCCGCCCTCCTTAAATTGTCCTTCAGAATTTGGTAATTTTTAAAGAAATACAAACAATAAATACTGCTTTGTGGCTCTTAATGAAAGATCACTGTATTGCCTCACGTGAACCAATCCTCTTTTCCTATGTACTTAAAGCACAAAATGAACATGAATGAACATCAGAAAGTATTATTTCAAGTGTGGAATGCACCATTTTTTTCTAGTTTAAGTCCAGAAAAGTTAATGTACTCTACTGTCTGATTTGTGGTTAAGGCTAGAAGGGAAACAGCTGTGGCTTCTGGACATTCTGACATTATGATTGGTCAGATCGCCTGTCAATCAAGCTAGTTACAAACAGTAAATTATGGAGTTTTACTGTAAATTTGTTAAATTTCTAAATGTTGCTACAGATGTTTTTTCAGTAGGTTTCTTCACACAGATTTTGGTCTATACAGTACACCTTACTTTAAATCTTGCTGCGAGAATATAACTGCAGTAAAACACTTGACAATGAACATAATGTTTTCACTTATTTGTGTGGACACTATTAGATTCATCATTGTAGTTGTATGCAATTGTTATAGTTTATGATAGAGAGAGAACTGTCATATTTTAACTGGTGTTTGACAAATATATAGTATGAGGTTCAAGCTTACTTAGACATTTTTTTACAGTTACTAATGTTAGGACCATTATTCTCTCTCAAGTTATGAAAAACGGTGGATAATTGGGGTATTGTGTGTTGTAAAGTTAAATGAAACTCCTGTTAAATGCGTAGGAGGGAACGCAAGGAAAGAAATGGAACATTTTTAACTGCATATACAAGATGATGAAAGCAGCGGGAATATCCCAGAATACTGAACAGCTCAGAACTAGCATTAAACCAATAAAGACATAATACAGTAATGCACAAAATGCACCCTAGGTTGATTTATGGACTGTTTAAAATCATAAAAGCTTGGGTCTTGTTGAGATGCTAGCCTGTCACATTGACAGTGACACTGCCCTCTCTCATGTTATGTGACACTTCATATTGCCCTTCCCTTGAACTTTCACACCACTGATCATCTGTATCTGTGTGCAAGAAAAATATTCAAAAGAAACAATATGATACATAGAAACATCAAAAGAACAATAAATTCTGAGAAGGAAAAATAAGCAGGAAGCAGAGCATTAGAAAGGAAAAGACAGTACTGTGTAGATGAGTGAGTTCTGTCTTTAAGAAACGGAGGATAACCGCCCGACTAAAGGTCAACCATGCATGAGAGAGATGTGATGGAGAGATAATGGAAAAGAAAGAAAGCAATACGGAGAGGCAAAGGAGTTACAGAGGAATAGGGGTTTGGTGGGGGGATTGATTCTTGACAAAGAACATCTCTGTCCATGATGGTGTCTGGTGTCCCTTGTCCAATGATTCACTGTGTGTGTGATTGAGTGTGTGTGTGTGTGTGTGTGTGCTTATGGACTGGCATGTTATTTAGAGACTGCACAAGGAAAAGGGAGTGGATGTGAATTGAAAATTTTAATTTCCGGGCAGTATACCTGCAAACACAATTCAAATATCATCAAGAAACTTAAATATTGTTTTCAAGATAATTACTAGTGCTGTCTGTTAAGGTCAGTGATTTGAACAAGCTCATAAAAATATTCATATTCTTACACTGAAAAGGGACCTGAAATTAGAGACCAATATATTAATTATAGAGATTTAAAATCACATTAGTTTTTAACGTTAACTCATAAACTTTAAAGACAGACCTACAGTACTGTGAGCAATGAAGCTGCTACTGTATTTAATCGGATTTTTAAATCACCATGTTTAGCAGTGCAGATCCTGGTGAGAAACTACATTTCCCATGATTCAATACATTTGTCTTACTATGGACTGAATAAGGTTTATGCTTCATATAGAGAGATATAATGTAATAATATTGATTGCTCATTCCGTTTGCAGTGTCTTACAGCATAACTCATCAATGTCATTATGTTCATTCTTAAAACAAAGTTTTTGCCTGATTAGATTTGGTGACTAGATGATGGGATGTTGTGCTTTTTATCCGGTGTGCATCATATTTGAAGTAATGGTTTACCATCGGGTTTGGGTTTCCTGAACTTAAGGAAGTTGAGTCACTTTATACATTAAAAATAGATGTTTTGCTTCATTACAGTTAATCAGAAGGAAACAAGATCATTCTAAATTAAGCCTAAAAAACTGTGCCAATAATACATCCAGTGCAATCACAGTAAAATTGGCTATTGCTATGTCAATCAATGCAATTTCAATAGTGAGTCCCACATTTACATATACAGATAAATTAGCAGTGTGTGGCCATTGGTCCTCTTAGCAGCATAAAAAATAAAACTTTTCAATATTTCAAATTATGCATTATGCATAACCACTTAAATCTGTCACACTGTTACCTTATATAAGCTCTCTACACTACACAATAAATCTCTTATGTGTATACACTTTATTATAGTGAAAGGAGCACTCAAAACTCCACACTGAACAATAAACTCATGCGTTTTGAGCCATATTGAGTGGATTCTGACTAAAATGTATCTTTTGTCATGACATCAACAGAAATGAACTGATATGTCTGTGATTGGTTACATTGCTCAACAATGCAAAAACATGTTGTAAAAAGAAACCTTTGATGCTCCCTAGAGTGCAAACACAAATACGCAGTGGAGCGTTTGCCAGGTCTGTTTCATCAACTTGATAATATTACAGCTACACACAGGGTAACCAACATCTTTATTAATAGTTTTATACCTCTCCATTGTTTTAAAACCAAATATTTCATTCACAAAGCTTTATGGGATTTTAGTTCTTTTTGTATTTTTGTCTTATTTCAAATTGTTTTGATTGTTCTATTTTTTTAAAATGCAGTTTATTGTAATGTAGGTATGTATGTATTGCTTCAAATTTAAAGTTTGTAATATTTGATTCACCTCATCGCTGGTTGGTTTGGTTCTTGGATTACAACTCTTTAACAAATACCTTTTAAAGATTCCTTTCAAAATAAAAATGAATGGAAAACATACTTCTGCAATCAAGGTTACAGAAATGTCCTAAAACCATATTTGACAACCTCCTAGAACAACCTATAAACACCAATGCCTGAACAACCACCCTGAATCCTGGCAACTGCATACTGTCTCAAAACATTAAAACGAAATATTAACATTAAGATAAATTTCATCCTAGCAGCACCTTGCAACCATCAACACCACTGTGGTAGTGACTTTTGCATGGGTAATAACACTCATATTCATTCAGATTCATTAAGCACAATCTCTTTTTAAACTGATTCTAAAAAATAATTAATAAATTGTCAAATTCAAGCAACAATACTATTTCAGAAATTTCCTCTGCTTAAGTTAAATTATTAAGCGTGCCACAGAACTAGCTCACATGCCCAAAACTCCATCCAAAATGTTTCATGCTGCAGTACTTTGATCAATAAATCCATACTCAACATTCACTGAAGCTTAGCCCTTCCCCAAAACCAAACCCCCAATGACCACCCCACCCATCCCACTACAGCCAGAATATCTGATGATTTTCAATGTGTCTTTCCATCTGTCTATGGTATAACTTACACCACCCATTCACACACACACACACACAGTGGGGACATCCCATAGGCGTAATGGTTTTTATACTGTAGAAACTGTATATTCTATCGGCCTTCTCCAACCCTACACCTAACCCTAGCCCTCACAGGAAACTTTGTGCATTTTTACTTTCTCAAAAAAAAAAAACTCATTCTGTATGATTTATAAGTGTTTTGAAAAATGGGGACATGGGTTATGTCCTCATAAGTCACCCTCTCGTTGTAATATCTGTGTCATACCCATGTCATTATACAGAGTTGTGTCCAGATATGTCACAAATACAAGAGCACACACACACACACACACAGTAGCCTGGGGTGATCCCTGTGCTACTTGGGCCGAGCTCCTACCTCTCCAATCTAATCACAGTCTCCTGCACTAGCTGAGTGTCCATTAGGTTTGAGTCAGGACAAAGCCTGTTTATTACGGCCCCCAATTGAATCAAAGATAATCAAATCAAAAGAATCATTTTTTTAGCTTGTCGGCGAACAGAGTTCACAGGGCCAAGACAAAGCTAGTCTCAGTACTAATGTGCTTTTACTCAATTTTAAAATGTTCACTGTGCTGTTTTTGTGTCTTTAATTTTGGAATTGTTTTAGAAACTAATGACTAGAGACCTAGATGGAATCTGGTAACTTTTTCCACTGTTTTTCAACGGATATTAGCTTTTTTTGTAGATCCAAATTCCATGTCAAGGTCTGCTAATGTTGTAACTAACTTGATCTTTTATTAAAAGTTGCCCAAAAAATCTGTCATAATTAAGTCACCTTCCCTTCATTCCAAACCTGTATGACTTTTTTTTCTGTTGTTCTGTGGAATTCTGAAGAATGTTTCAACTGCTTGCATCCCTACGATGAAAGTCAATGGGACCAATATGAGGATGAGTAAATAAAGAAATTAAACACACCTGACCTTATTCAAGCAGAATTAATCTGTGTGCTCTTTTTTGGTCTCAGTACCATAATTTACATGAAAATGGTTTTATGAATGATTTGCACAAAAAATATTATTGCAGCTGTTGCAGTAAAAATATGTGTAAAACATTTATAACTAGTTTTATTTAAATTGTACAAAAAACAAGCAAAGTGTCGTTCTTGTGTTTCCTTTCATATACTGTAATCACTGCATGATTTATGCATTTTTTACTTTTTCATGCCAATTCCTTCTTTTTAGCAACTGACAGATTTTGTCTTTTTCTTTGTCTTTGTCCCTTTCCTCCAACAGATATAGATCCTCCCAACAGCTCAAACTTTCCTTTTCCTCTTCCATATGCTACACCTTCTCCTCTTCCTTTTTCTTCTCCCTCTTATTCTTCTTCTCGTGCTCCATCAGATGTCTTGTATACAGTCAAGTCTCCTCCTGACAGTCCTACGGAGAGCGTGACCACGGCTGACCCTGGGCTGAAGAGACTCCATGTGCTGAGTGACAACCTCATTCCCATCTACACCTCTATACTGGCTGCAGTGCTGTTGGGCCTGGTGGCCTTCATCATCTTTAAACGGTGAGGAGGACCATATTCATTCTCTCCCTGAGCTGTTTTCATCTCAACTCACAAAGAATTGTACAGCTATGTAGGCTTCAGTTCAGCCATATTTATAAACTAAAAAAAAAAAAAAAAAAAAAAAAAAAAAAAAAAATGCTATAGGCTGTTCTTCCATCTGATCCATTACAAGCACATTGTTTAATATGTGGAGTAAAACAGAGACACTGATCTCAGATTAGATTAAAAACATAATTTTCATTTCTGATTTAAAGCCTTAAGCAAATCTGGAAATATAATAATCAAGACCGCATATGCAAATATGTTTTTACTGACTGATAACAATGTAGAATGAAATTCAAATAAGGCAGATAGTTTTCTGAGCAGACACAGATGGAGGTTGTGGGGGTAAGCGCTATGTAAAATATTACAATCACAGCTGGAGGGCATAATTTTGACCCGCTTTGGTTGCTCCAGGGTGTGAATGTCCTGGTGCTTTCAAATCATTTCTTGTTTGAGTGGTCCAACACCTCCATTTCTGGCTAAATCAATAGGGTGATTGTCTGAGCAATGGCAGGGTGAGGAAGAGTGGTGCAGGAACTTCACACTTCAGTTTTAGGTTAGAAATAAATACTGATTTTCTAATAAATTGTTCTGATGCTTTCTTGGATATCTTTCAGGTGGAACAGTTGTAAGCAGAACAAGCAAGGAGCCAATAATAGAGCGTGCAGTGCAAACCCTAGTCAGACCCCTTCTCCTGAGGGAGAGAAACTCCACAGTGACAGTGGCATCTCAGTGGACATTCAGAGCTTACAGGAGGGCCAGGGGGCTCCACATACAGGTAAAACTCTTTAAATCATATACTGTATATATATATATATATATATATATATATTTTACATATTTGCATATTCTGCAAGAAGGGAGCCAATAATAGAGCGGCAATGGTGGCAATGGTGGTGGCAATTATAGGGGCCTATGGCTAAGGGGCAGTGTTGGGAACGTTACTTTAAAAAAAGTAATTAGTTATAGTTACTCACTACTTGTTCCAAAAAGTAACTGAGTTAGTAACTGAATTACTCTATAATAAAAGTAACTCGTTACCAGGGACTCGTTACCTCGTTACAGTAACTATTTGCGATACTGTAAAAAAAAAGAAAAAAAAAAAAGAAAAAAAAAGTTGCTACATGTCAGAGAATTTGTACTTTTTTTTCTTTTTTTTTTTGTTGCAGTTTTCACAAGTCAGTTGAAATGAGTAGAAAAGACAGGTACATAAATGTAGAACAGACAGGTACATAACTTTCAATATTTATTGCACGTCAACAGACAGCAAGAGTTTTATTCTGCACTTCAAGTATTATCTTTGTAAGAAAAGTGTTTTTGGCCACTAGCTTTGTAGATGCGTGTCACACATTACATGTACACATTACATGCACTTTCTTGCCTTTGACCACAATGAATTTGAAGTAGCGCTTATATCTTGACCTTGAAAATGCCAACGTTTCATCGGATTGCTCCTGACTCGCCATCTCTGCTGCGAATCTCTGTGTAGCTGTTGTGTGTGTGTGTTTGGCACCGCTGGCGTAGCCGCGTGTGCCGGCATGTGTGTAAAAACACTGTCTCTGATTGGCTACCATGAAACACGTGACTCTGCCTTAGCCAATCATAATCGCTTATCTCGTTATTAACCCACCTGCTCACTCGCTGTGTGAGCCAGGGGTGCGTTCGGATTGCATAGTTTATTAAATCAATGCATAGTAACGCACCACATTTAACGTTCAGTAACATTAACGTCGTTGTAACGACGGGAAAAGTAATTCGTTAGATTATCCCCGTTATTTACTGAAAAAATAACGTCGTTACCTAACGCCGTTCTTTTAAACGCCGTTATTCCAAACACTGCTAAGGGGGGGGGGGGGTTGCCCAGCGAGGGCTGAGGCCAGCCTAAAAGGGAATTCGTGGCTTAGTGGTTAGAGAGTTTGACTCCTAACCCTAGGGTTGTGTGTTTGAATCTCTGGTCGGCAATACCATGACTGAGGTGCCCTTGAGCAAGGCATCAAAACCCCAACTGCTCCCTGGAAAAATGCTTAAACACCGAATCTGCCTCTTCTTGCTTGTGTACTGACAAATACATACAAAATATGTTAAAATACCCATCTTTGAAAGTTGTTTTTGGAAAAACTGTCAGTTATGTCTTAAGTGATAGTAAACAGTTAAGAAAGAAAGTGGATGTGTATCATTATAATGGATGCATTGTCTCTTTAAATGACCGTGCCTAATTTATGTAATTTATTATGCTAAATGTAGTCTTTTTGTTTTAGTGGTCAAGATAGATGGAGGTTCGGCACTGTCCTTGCCATTACACACACGGGAGGAGGTTGAGAAACTGCTAAATCGTACCTGTGAAGGGGAGGAGTCAGAAGCCAATGAGGAAACCGACTGGTGCAGCCTGGCAGGTCTACTTGGATACAAAGAAGAACACATTGCTAATTTCAAGCAGGAAGAAAGGCCCATCCAAGCCCTTCTGTCTCATTGGGCGAGCCAGGAGTCGGCTAATATTGATACGCTTTGCACAGCACTGAAGAAGATCAATAGGGAGGATATTGCGCAAAGCATCACAGTAAAACCAACTGCTACATCCACCGTATGAGAAAACATGTGCTTGCAAACACACACATTCTCCCTAGCGCTCAAATACACACCTTACATTGCCTTCAGCATACTTCGATGTTGATGTGTCACCTGTGAAGTTGATGTATCACTATATCCTTAACTTTAGGCTGTAAACTCAAGTGTCATTTCCCTTTACCCTTGAAAATGGCCAAATTGTGTGCAAAGAATGCACAATTTCGTAAATATTGTTTGCATGTTCCTTTAATTTGAAGAAAGCCATACGGACTCATGTCGGATATTTGTGTCTTTACTGAAGAAATTCACCATAAATTACTCATAAATGACTCATCAAATCAAAATCATACATTTTATGTTTAACATATTTCAGCAACTAAACAAACTACACACCACATCCACCTTTAGCACATCGATTATTACGTTTAAGTATAAGTAATAAAATACATATATGTTTTTAGCATTCTTTAATCCATTTGTCTGTCTCTGTACGGAAACCTCTATGTTACATCCGTAATGCATACCCTAATGCATATGCTAATTATATGTCAAATGTGGCCAGTTCAGTCATTGTCTATGCATTGAGTGTACCATAACCACCAACCATATCCACTGATTATATCCTGTAAGAGTTTGACCCCTGACCTCTCATGTACACAGTCGATTTTGTGATTCTGTGCTTTAAATTCAACCAGATACAGTATGAGTAGACATATGACAAATGAATAAAAGAAGTCATAACACTTTATATGAAGACTGTAAAAAAATTTTTTTTTTGTCATGTTAACTAAAGAACCTAGATTTACGATGCCATTATTGTCAGATTTATGCTTATTTGATTTTAAACTAAACTGGTATTAGGGAGAGGGACATTTTCATCAAAGAGGGCATTGGATTGGACCAAAAATTGTGTATACTTAGAAGAATAATGGCATATAGATGAACTAAAAGTATTCATGGGTCTTTAAAGCTACCCTGATATGAGTAATCAACTGCATTTCTTGGTTTCATGTCTAGCATCTCCCTATCTCATCTTTTGCTGTGTCAGTAACAAGAGAGGAATGTTTCAGTAAGAGTTGTCATGTAGACATTGTCAATTTATTGTATTTATTTTTAACATGCAATGGTGAAAAAAAAAAAAAAACACATTAGAAATTGTTACAGCCAGTTTGTTACAGCCAAAATTATTTATGGTTTGGTTCAGACTTAATTAAAATAATTTTTCCCAAATACAAAAACATTCTAGCTATTATTAATATCATACCATTCTCAATCAATTAATTCAATTAAAGTCAGTTCAAGCCAACATGTTACTTAATGAGTGTCAAAATAGTATTTTTACAACTTATCTACTTCTGTAATTAAAATCTAGTTTTGCAGTTAATTTTCCAATGGGTGGTGGTTTATTGGTTTATTTACAAGTTAAAAGAGCCAAAATCAAAACCTCTTTGACATTGTAGTCGTGTGGCTTGTCCAAATTTGGAGAAAAATTCAAGCAAAAATTGTAATTGATGTATAATCTTCAACCAAGTTTGTTCAGACCCCTAAACCTAGAGCAATATTATTAGAAATGGCAGAGACTTAATGTTGTTTTTATCAGTGTTCGTTCTGTCTGCATCTGGGCAGGTGACTCAGAAAACATTCTAGATGGAATTAATAAACAGGAGGTTTTGTTATCCTGGTGGTCCGGCTGAAAGATGATAGCAGTTTCCTTTTCTGCCTTTTTACTTTTTTCTTTATTACAGGGGTAATGTGACACTGGTCACTACCTGGCTCAGGTCATCACCATGACAAAATCGCTTGGCCATGCAGTCTGGGACCCAGATAGACAAATGTTAAAGACACAAGACCAAAGAAACAAGCTTCCCCATAAAATTACCTGGTGACTGATACGAGCATTTAGGGTGATTAAAAGTGATTCTTTTGCACAATACAGGGTTCCCACAGTCATGGAAAACCTGGATATTTCAGGGTATTTTAAGATTGATTGGACGTTCGCTGGCCAAAACGAGAAGAGAATCTCAAACAATTAAAACATTTTGTGCTTATCGTAATGTTAGACTCTAAGATTCAGCAGCACGTTAATGGATATAGTACCAAAAACTCAAATGATCCGATGTAACAATTTGTGCAACTGATATATTTGGTTCAAATACTGACATTGGTGTAGGATACAGCTGTTAATTCAATTAATTCAAAAGACATCTCCAGGGCTTTATAATGTCTCAGGGTTTGTGTGGAGATATGCCCATCTATCACTATTCCCTATTATTTCAGTATATCATATATTCCCAGTATATCAGTGGCCTTATAATGAAGTGTTATAATGGAGGTTGCAGGAAGCACTAGCTGATCTTCTGAACTTCAGCACAGACTTTTGGACCCAACAAGTTTTTTTTTTTTTTTTTTCTAGGATGGAATACGGGCAGAAAAGGGAGAGATGTTTAATGTCCTTATGCAAAAGATATAAAACAACATTAAAATTCTCTAACTGCATTATTGTCAGTATTCATAAATTCTTGTGACGTTCACTCAGTTCGAAAAATAAAGCAGCAGCGTACATTATTAATATATTTGAATATGACAGTTATCCTAAATACTGAGAAAGACACTTTTAAACTTTATGGCCATACATTTTTTGGAACAATGCAAACACACTGTAATTTGTATCTTAAAATGAAGGCATTCTCCATTTCTGGATGGGTTTTTTAAAGATTAGAGTGTAGCACTTACAAACCATAATATACATTTTGTATAACAAATACCTTAGATTAATATCAGATATGTATTGTTGTTGTTTTTTTTACCTCTGTTCAGTATGTACATAATTTTCCTGTGTTTGTGATAATTGATTTTTAATGCTCTGGAGGTCAAACAAAACAATCCTGAAACTATAAACCCAACAAACTAAAAGAAAGTCACGTGATTTGCCACTGTTCTTCAACCTTTATACTATTTTGCTGTTTTTTCATATATGTTATCCTTTTTAAATTTAAATTTGCCACTTCGGTTTGAATTTATTTGTAGACTATTTTTGTACTGTTACACACAATATCAGAGCACGTATCGCATGTACTAACGTGGCACATTACTCTCTGACAATCACACTTGTGCAGTTATTAGACATGGAGATGTTCAGAAAACATTAACACCCAGAGACTGAATCTTGCTCTTTGGTAGATGAGCTTTGTGAGATGAGTATGAGGAGCATGAGATGGTGAGCTGGTGTTTTGTTGGGTTTATTTGGACACAGGTTCTGTAGGAAGAAAACAATACTGAATGTTATATGTATTTACTGTTATGTACACTGTATCATATAAATGTGAATTTACTAGAATTCATAAAGTAGGTTTAATGCAGTTACTTACTATTACAAATAAGAAATAAACTTAAGATTGCAACTGTACATTTGTCTGATGCTTTTTTAACACACACACACACACACACACACACACATTTTATGGGGACATTCCATAGACAAAATGGTTTTTGTGATTTACAAATTATATTTTCTCTCCCTAATCCTACCGCTCACCCAAAACATTCTGCATTTTTAGACTTTCAGAAAACTTTCTGTATATTCTGTTTTCCTCATGGGGACCAAAAAATTACCTGGGAAAAAATGCAAAAAATATGACATATATCAATCTTAAAGGTATAAATTTGCACATTATTGTTTATGGGATATTAGAAATAAGAAGAAAAAGAAGTTAAAGGACAAAATTAGTTTTATGAACTGCATGCATTTTCATTTTGGACAAAGGTACATTAACTTCAGATTTATAAATATTGCATATTAGTTTCTACAGACATAGTAAATGTATACTACAATAAAGTAGTAACTGTCACATAAACACATTTACAGAAAAAAAAATTATAATAGAAATTTGATTTACAGGTGCATCTAAAAAAAAAATAATCTCTTTAAAAAAGCTCAGTCTTGGATCAGTTTTTACTGTGTGTGTGTGTGTGTGTTCTGACTTGATTTTTGAGTGAAATGTTTGAGAATAGTTTTAAACTATTTCTGTGTGTTATTAAATCTATACCTGGGCGGACCACCAGCTGTAAGTTTGGTTAGGGCGCCTTGATCGTGTGCCAGATAGGGATTGCATTTATTATTTCTGATTTAGTATAGGTTACGGGTGGGGTCCTTTGTTTATTTCTTTGCTTTGGTCCGTCCAGTCCTCCCCTTTTCCCAGAATATTATTGTTTATTATTTACAATGTTTAATTTCCATTATATTACCGTGGTTAAATAAAATCTTTGTTTTTTATACTGTATTTGATGTTTATGTGCTTTTTCTCACACCGCAACTCCATACCTCCTTTGTTGGCATCGGTGGGCCCGAACAGTGGGTTGTCAGGCTACCCTCCCTTTGGGGAGCTAGAACGTAACATCAGGTGAGTTGGCTGGCCAATCAAGCACCGTAATATCATGGTTAGCAAACCACTTGGAAGTGGTTTTGGTAGTGTGGGAAGGTGCTAAAGTTCTGCTGGAAAATGAAATCAGCATCTCCATAAAGCTTGTCAGCAGATGGAAGCATAATGTGCTCCCAAATCTCCTGGTAGATGGCTGCATTGACTTTGGACTTGATAAAACACAATGGATTCTGTCTTCTGGGCAACTGTGAAGTCAGTAGCCTTTCCCATAATTGTGGTTGCATGGTCTAAACTAGCCCAAGAGGTACCCCAAATTTATACTCAAAATGAATCAAACTAATCAGGCTCAAAATTGAATATTAATTTTTTTATATATATTTTCCTTAGCATGTTAGTTGTAACCATCAGAATTAAAACTAAATAATGAATCAAGAACGTAAGAATGTTTTATTAAATTACAAAAAATAAAGAGATTTTCCATTTTTTAGATGCACCTGAAAGAAAAAGCAGGCAATGCACAATTCATTGAATGTACCAAAGCATTAGCAGTTTGTTCAAAAGGATAATAAATTGCTTTTATGATCTGCACAAGTGAGTTGATGATGTGGAGGTTGAACAACTAGTTTAGAGAATTTTGATCTGAAAAGTGACTGAGAAACACTTGACTGAAATTGCAAATTTATATAAACATTTGCTTAAAATGTATTGTCAAAAATATGGATGAATCTCACTGCAGTGGCTTGGTCGTGCTGTAAGTTTATACATATCAGATCACCGTGGACTCATTGGGATTTATTTAGGAAACAAATCCATCAATTTAAGATTAAATCTGATTATATGTTTCAGGTCTCCTGCTGTTTGACCTATAGTTCTTACATCTGCACAAACTTTTTGGGTATTAGTATAGTAAAAGTGTAGACACAACTGATGACTTTTTTAAGCAAATGGTCATCGAAGCCAGCATTCTTCTCTGTGTGTGTGTGTGTGTGTGTGTGTGTGTGTGTGCGTGTGCGTGTGTACCCATAAAAAATACAAAAATAAATATTATGGAAAAAATATACTTTAAAAGAATATGCTTAAGTGTGAACTGAATGTAGACACTTAATTGTATGTTATTTTCAATAGAATGCAAATGTCTACAGTAGTTTAAATTTAAATGAAATCTGATTAAATTTAAGAATCTTCTGTGACCCACATAACAAACTAAGTACATCTTAATCTTAACAGGCATGCATTTTTATTAGAGCAACGATTAATTGTGATTAATCACATCCAAAATAAAAATAAAAATGTGTGTACTTAACATATGTACTGTATGTGTACTGTGTGTATTTATTATGTAAATATAAATGAACACACATGCATGTATATATGTAAGAAAATATTGTTTATATATTAAATTTATTTCTGTATAATAAAAATTATATGAATATAATTATATACATGTTGATATTTTTTAAATATATACTTTATGTGTGTGTCTTTATATTTACATATACATACACATACATACATACAATATATATGTGTATAGACAGTACATATATTATGTACACAAAATGTTTATTTTGGATCCGATTAATCATTGACAAGCACACATTTTTATAATTACTTATACTGTATATGAAATATGTTTAAACTGCCAATACTGACAAGTATTTAGTGAACTACAAAAAAAACAAAACCTTTCTGTCATTTCTATTGAAACTTGTATGTCATGTATTAAAATGAGCCTATAAGGCTATAATAAAGTTGCAATTTAGTACATTCAAAATATATTAATCTTAAATTTAATATCAAATATCACACTACAGTTAAAAATGACAATAAAGTACTTCATACAGTATGTCCGTTAACACATTTAAATAAGTGTATTTCTTTAAAGCGTGGCATTATTATGAATAGAATTATATTAAAAAAAAATTACTATAAACTTTTTAATTGAACATTATTACTAAGTAGCCTTTTATTTCATCAATATGATATATTCTGCAAGTGCAGTTTTTATAGAAATTATGAAATATAACAATTATGAAAAGCACCATTAAAGTAGGCCATTGGCAGTGAATAAACATGTACTTATATTTCTTGAAGTGTGTTTACATTGTCTCCTTTTGCACTCTAGAACCATTCAGGCACTCATCATTAATTTTCTTTCTTTTTTTTTTTTTAAACATATTGGTTAAATAGTGTACTCTTGTCTAAATGGAATAAACTACAGTGCAGACCAGACTCTGCTGATAGTCAAAAGCCTGGATAAATTAGACTTTTTTGAGTCTTTCTCATACTTGGTCGACTGAATCTCCCACCAAGCTCCATATTACTTTTATTTTTATTTTTGCTTCGCAGACAAAAACAGACAAATAAACATGCGGTACCCCTGCCACCAAGTGCTGTGGAAGGCATTTATGGGAGAGGAATGTGTGTGTTTGTGTTTTTTTCTCTCATACTTCTCGTTCCTATTGAACAAAATAATCTGGCTCTCATGGCTCCTGCCGCAGTGCATGTGCAGTCAAATGGTTCTGAAGTCCAATTAAATGAATGTGGTTACAGACCAAACAATAAAAAAGTGTGCATTAACCCTCTGAATTTTCTGCTCCTCCAAGCAGTGTTTGCTCCATTTCTGGCCTCATAAAATGTTCCTTGATTCAATAATATCAGTGAGGAATATTCTAATGATGACTGAAGTCAAATGAAATAAAGCTGTAATGGGGGATAAATTTGGCAAATTACTGTATGTGCTTCTTTAATTGTCTGTTTACTTTATAAAACAATCACATACTACTTGCAACAAAGATCTTGTGCAAATATAAATGAATGATTACTATTTATTTGATGAACTGGAACCAGGTGGAATGTATGAGAATGTATGGGAGACAAAACACAATCAGTCAGTGTTTTGCAATATTAATTTGGTAAAATGACAACCTGTAGCCAGAAAACATTATTTTCTTGCTCGGAACCAGCAGACCTCTCCTCTTGTGCCATCTGAAGATTCCATCTGCAGGGATATGTTATTTTTTAAATGTATTTATTTTGTAAATGGTCTGTTCATCTTTAAGTTTCCCTTGACTTCCAGTTCTTACTGACATTTCAAACCATGGAAGCTGCAATCAGGAAGTGTTTAATTTATTTTTATAGTCTTTTACTGTAAGTTCCCCTTAACTTCAATTTCAAAATTTCATTTTAGTCTGTGGAAACTGCATGCAGGAAGCACTTAGAATTCTTTTTATAGCCTTCCAGATTTCAAGATTCAGTTTTCTTCATTTGTGGTTATCTCTTTGCTGAGTGGTTCCATCACGATCACAGATCATGTACCGCTTACAAGAAAAATCAGTCCAAAATAGTGCTGAACAAATATGTTGATGGATTTTTATATGACAGGGCAAACAGGGACTGGCTTTTTCACTGGAGGAGGAGTTATAATGAATTATGCACTTGTGTGCCCAATGTAATTTGGCCTGAAGCCATGGTTTAATGTTAAAATATATTGGTGGAATTTGTTTCATTTGATAACACATTTTCACTTAAAGACCTTAATTGATGGACTGGATTTGTAGATTACTGTGATGTATTTATAAGCTGTTTGGGCTCTTATTCTGATGGCACCCATTCACTGCAGAGAATCCATTGGTGAGCAAGTGATGTAATGCTAAATTTCTTGACTTCTGCAATTTTTCAAAAAATGAAAGTGTAAACATTATATTTTATTTTAAATAAAAGCAAATGTATAGATAGAGGGCAATTTTGGGGACATGCCAAGTAAAAAAAAACAACAACTCAAATTACTTAAATTCAGTATCATGCTTAAATCATATCCTATCATATTATATCATATATCCTATCCTATCATATCATATCATATCATATCATATCATATCACTTATTATATCCTATCATATCATATCATATCATCTCATTTCATTTCATTTCATATATCCTATCCTATCATATCATATCATATCATATCAAATAATATATTCTATCCTATCATTTCATTTCATATCATATCATATCATATCATATCATATCATATCATATCATATCATATCATATCATATATCCTATCAAATCATAAACTATCATATATCCTATCATATCATATCATATCATATCATATCATATATCCTATCCTATCCTATCCTATCATATAATATATTCTATCTTATCATATCATACCATATCATATCATATCATATCATATCATATCATATCATATCATATCATATCATATCATATCATATCATATCATATCATATCATATATCCTATCATATCATATCATATCATATCATATATCCTATTGTATCATATAATATATTCTATCCTATCATGTCATATTGTATCATATAATATAATATCATATATCATATCATATCACGTTTTAGTAACATAACAGATCAACATTCCAAAATGATATTTGAGTTAAAGAATTTTACTACATAGTGATAAACTTCGAAATACCTCATATTTGTTTTTAGAGCCTATGAATGTAATTAAGTCAGATAACTGGATCCCCTAAATGGGGAAAAAAAATGTCATAACCCCTTCCTCTGGTATTTACTGTACTCCACCCTCACAAGAAACTCACTCAACCAGTTGACACCTATAAACTTTCAAGAAAAGTGTGACAGGGCTTAAACGGCCCTTGTCTGTTTGCATAAAGGACTTATTATTAATATCACTTTCCAAGAATTTGTCATTCATGTGATAGCAACTTTGAGGTGTAGTTTGATGTATTGCTGCACCTTGATATATTTTCTCAGTCTGTTTTACTTTGTTTTTCTTATTCAAGCGACGACTGTTATGGCACTGCAGCTGTCAGGAACTAGCTGCATAAACATTCAGTTTGCTTGTCCTGTCATGCCACTCCTGACAGCAACTGAAAACATACACAAATTCAACACAACAATGTAAAGTTGCATAATAGATTACTGAATTAACGTTTGCCTATGTGTGTATCTTTGTGACAGCTCTTTGCGTCACATGAGCTCAGAACAAGTACAGCCAGTAGAGACAAAGAACGTGACTGAGCCTGAATGTGCAACATTATCAGTATGTGTGAGGAGTGAACGACCTGTTATTGATCACATGTCTCTTGTTTACTCTCTCATCTGTTTACTGTACTCGCTATGTTAGTAAAAAAAAACAGTTAGATCTAATCAACATCAGAACACATTTGATAAGAATCAAATTTTGGTTAAAAGAATAGTTCATACAGATATGAAAACTAACTCATCGTCAGGCCCGAGATGTGAATGAAAGATGTGAAATGAGTTTGTTTCATCATCAGAACAGATTCAGAGGAACTTTTTATTACATCACTTGCTGGCCGATTGATCCTCTCTCCAGTGAAATGCTGCCATCAAAATGAGAGTGCAAAGAGCTGATAAAAACGTCACAATAATCCATACAAGTAACCCACACAAACTCCGTCCATTAATTATGTCATGCATCACTGTGCATATTTCTCTCCTGATTCAAACAAAACAACATTTTTAAAAAAGCAATACTATGTACTTTATAGAGAAATTGTATTTTAGCTGGAAACAGTAATTTGAAGTTAAGTACGTGTGGATTATTGTAATGTTTTTATCAGCTGTTTAGGCGCTCATTCTGACGGCACCCATTCACTGCAGAGGATCGATTGGTGAGCAAGTACTGTAATACTAAATTTCTCCAAATCTGTACTGAATAACACACGAAAAGAATTGTACTTAATTGTATTGAATATGCACTTGCACTTCATATCCTCAAGTATATTTGTAAAATCTGTACATGGAGATAATATAATATTACTGAAAGGGATTCCCATGCTAAACATGGACAAAGTTTCAAAAATTAAGTTGTACGTTTGAAGGAGTATATCTGTTCCAAAAATACTCCTTCCGGTTTGTCACAAGTTTCGGAAAGTTTTTTTCGAGTATGGCTCTGTGTGACGTTAGATGGAGCGGAATTTCCTTATATGGGTGCTAAGGGCACGTCTGCCGGAAGAGCGCGCGCTCCCATATAGCACAGCACTGAGAGCACAACAGACTTCACTGATCAGAGCGAGAGCGTCGCGAAATGTCACAAAAGAAGTGTGTTTTTGGTTGCCAGGGCAAGACAACCCTGCACCGATTACCAAAAAAAAAAAACAGCATTAAGGGACCAGTGGATGGAGTTTATTTTTACAGAGCATCAGCAGAGTTGTGCAAGTGTTTGTGTTTGTTCCCTGTATTTCGAAGATGCTTGTTTTACAAACAAGGCCTAGTTTGACGCCGGATTTGCATATCGTTTATTTCTTAAGGATAATGCAGTCCCAACGAAAAAGGGTCACGATCGTGTGTTGGAACCGCATGCGGTGAGTAAAACTGCTTCAAATATCTCTGTGTTGTTAACTTAGCTATCGGCGCGTAAGCACATCAAGTAAGCAACATGCGATGTTGTCATCAAACTGCACTTTCCACATGTACAGCTTAAAAAAAAAAAAAAAAAGACGACAAAGTGGAACTTAGTCATTTTCCAAAACCGCTAAGCAAATATATACAGTTTCAGTACATACCACATAGAGACGTTGTTGCTGATGCTGCTCTTGTTAAATTTCAGCCTCTGGATCTGTGTCACAGCTTCCACATGCTCTCAACGCAAAAGCCTACTCGCGCTCGTGATTCTTTAGCTCCGCCCACACGTCACGCCTCCAGCCGGTCGTGTTTTTCCGGGAAAAATCGGTACAGACTATCTTTCTCTTATGAATATAATAAAACTAAAGACTTTTTGGAGTTATGAAGGATGCAGTACTACTCTATAGGTACTCAAGATAAACAGGATATTGAGTGAAAACGAGCATTTCACCCCCCCTTGAAATAAAAGGTCACTTAAGTACACTTTCATGACTATTTTTCTTAAATATTCATGAAAGTTTACTCTCTTTATGTACATTTAAGTACTTCACATTTTAAAATTGCATATAAAGATGAGTTCAACTAAGTTCAACTAACTGCATTTCATGTCAATTTAACTGTAACACATTTTCATTCATTTGGCACACATATATATATATATATGTGTGTGTGTGTGCGTGTGTGTGTACTACAAAGTACAAAGAGTTTAATATATTAAAGCAAAATTGTTACAAATCTCCCCTACTTTTCACTGTACTGCCCTTTACTGGATTGGAACAATATCCATGAAGACATTTCTGATATCTCCTGAAAATAAAAAACATGATGTCATATTGTTATACTCCATTTCAGACTGATGCACTATAGGATCTTCATGGCCATGTAAACTAACTGTCCCGAAAGAGGTTTTGTTACTTTCCAGTGGTTTGTTCATTCCTCTATAGCTGAATGATCAAAGAACTCCTGGATTTTGTATGTGTGTGCGAGAAGAGTCTGATATCAAATAGTGTAATGTGAGTCTTTGTATTGAACTGAGCCCTGTTTGGCTATAATGAAATACAGAGTTTCAAGTGAATAAATCTGCATTTGAAAGAATAATTACATTATTTTTTTATTGTATTACATATATATATATATGTTCTTTGTAACAATAATATACACTATGTAACCCGTTAGCCTCAGTTGACACCTGAGCATAAGCAAAGCCCCATACAGTTAAATATCATTCATAAGTCATTCAGTCCAAACTGCACACCTGCCACATGTAAGGCCTGGCCTCCCCTTAGGTCTCTAGTGAATCCATTACAAAGCTTATAATCTACCACAAGACACAAGGCTGTTAACCACCTACAGATAGATGTCAGACCAATCACACTCAAGATAATGACTCAATAGTTTCCCTCCAGCTAAAACATCTTCTATAGGCTCATATTTCATACATTTTCCTTTTAAAACATCTCTTTCATTTCCGACCGACCACAAAGAACATTTGAGGCCATGTATATATATAGTATATATATTATTGTTGTCTTTCTCATTTTACTTTTTGTCTTTTAATTGAGTCATTCTCAGCTTCAAGAAAGTCATTAGAAAATCACATCTGTAATGACTTTCTTGAAGCTGAGAATGACTCATGCAATTAAAAGACGAAAAGTAAAATGAGAAAGTCAACAATAATATATTTTTCAAACATGATCTTTGAAAATTAATGAAAAAAAATGAAAAAAAGAGAAAGATGAATGTTTATGAATATGCGTGCCCGTGAAGCACAGATGGCAGCATCCAGTTTGCATACTTGCATTGCTGTAAATACCATTGAGATGGACAGAAATGCTCATAGACAGCTGTATAATCATGATTTGGTAGTTTTACAGCTTGTTTAGCTGCCTTTAAGTCATGAAGATATTATCATGTTATCAAATGAGTGCATGTGAATGACAACATAATTTCATAATTGCCTGCAGGAAACTCTTTAAGTCCTGACTTAGTTTGAGGATGTGTCAAATAAAGAATCACTGCACAAGCAAATTGATGTTGCTTATTAGTATTCAGAGTAAAGTACAAGTTCAACAGCATTTGTGGCATAATGTTGATTGCCACAAAAGGTTATTTACCCTCGCCCTCATTTTTCTTTTCTTTTTTTTTCTTTTTTTTGTCAGTTTTTCATTTTGGTAACACTTTATTTTAAAGGGGTCATATGATGCGATTAAAGTTTTTCCTTTCTCTTTGGAGTTTTACAAGCTCTTGGTGCATAAAGAAGATCTGTAAAGTTGCAAAGACTAAAGTCTCAAATCCAAAGAAATATTCTTTATAAAAGTTAAGACTTGTCCACGCCCTCCTAAAACACCATGTTACAAAACGCACCCACATCTCTATGTCACCATGTGGGAAGATTTGCATAACACCGCCCAAATGTTCATGCAAAGAAAGAAGGTGCAACTTTTATTCTTGCAGTAGCATTGTTATTGCTGCCATGTTGTGGGGACGCTGTGTTTCGTTGTGTTTACGCAGCACGAAACGCAATGCAAACACTTAAAACACAGTATAAGACATTATAATCAGTAATTATGTCCCCACTGGATGCAACATATGCCTCGTCTGTAATGAGTTTTATTGGTTTTGTCTCATTGCACAGCTGGACATACGCCATCACAGTGGTAAGAGGTGTAACATTTCCATCACAGGCTTGATTTATTCGGCCAGTCACAACGCACAGGATAACTGGCCAATCAGCGTATACCTCGCGTTTCAGACTGATGAGCTTTGTAAAAATCAACGCGTTTCAGAAAGGTGGGGCATAGAGAAACAACAATTATGTACATTATGTGGAAAATAATGTGTTTTACGAACCTTAAACCACATAAACACATTCCATTACACCTTACGCATTGTCCTTGTTACACGTTACATGTACTTACTATTATAATAACAATAAATTATGCATAATAACATAGAAGTAACCCTAAGGCAAACCCTACACCGTATTGCTGAATTACACTGTAACAAGGACACAATAAAATAAAGTGTAACCATTTTTCAAATTTTGCTAGCTGGGTGTTATAGTAATTAAGACTCACCCAGTTGTACATCAAAAAGAGGTCATTTTTTCATAATAATAATAATAATAATAATAGTAATAATATATATATATATATATATAAACTATAATAAAAAAGTAAGTTAAACGATGCTCTCTGACATCTTGCCTTTGAAACTGTTTAAACAAAATCAGCAGATTCACATCATATACAGTACAGTACTTCTCCCAAGATACTGTAATGCACATAGAAGAGTATTGTGTATCTGACGTCCACTCATGGAGCAGATAATAGAAATGTATTAGAATGAGTACAACAATCCTGTTCACCCTCTTCACCACATGATTAGCATAGTACAAAAATCTTTACGCCAAACAAGACCAACAGGCTACAGTTATCCCTTACTGTATTCCACTGTCCTTATATCTCTCCTCTGCTGTTCTGTGTCTGAATCCCGCTGGAGTACCACAATGGTGTCGGGTTTAGCTGTGGTATCGGTTATCAGGGATGGAGCGACATCAAAGCCGTGCTGTTAAAAGACACAGAGCTGGACTCAAGAGTGGAAATGAAAAACTTGCCTCTATTCATTTCCATTCTCAATCACAATGCAGTTAGGGACTTGACATTCTTGGAACAGAGGCTAAAAATGATGGGCTTTCTTAATTTACTTTAATGTGCTATTTTGGAAAGTTTACATCACTTCACCTCTACAGGCTGCATGATTTGAGGTGTCATTCATGTCTGTAGCACAAACAATGTTAGACGAGTTATGTGGGAGAGTTTATTATTTATTGTTATGGGTTGTTTTTCTAATCCTAAATATAGGCAAATAATAAAAATGTATGCTTGACAGCACACACCATTATTTATTGAATATGATTACAATAACAGTTATTGAAAATAAAAGAGATTGTGGCATATTTATATTTGCATAACTGTGACTTGTTGAACATGTTTAATCTTGATTATGAACTCTTGTCGAAATAAAATTATATTTGCATAACTGTGACTTGTTGAACATGTTTAATCTTGATTATGAACTCTGTCGAAAAAAGAAAAAAAAAACATCAGAGTGTAACGGTCAGGTAAAAATTATTTGCGCAATTATGCAAATATAATTTTTACTCATCTAACATTGTAAAAATCCCAGTCATTTTCTCCGTAGCAGAACTGATTTTAATGATAACTTATAAATCTTTAGAGACAGACTTATTGTGAACTAAAAGATGGTTCACCAATGTTATTACATTTGCACTTGATTTGTCATTTGCAACATTCTGAGGTCAGTAACAGAGTGCAATAGGCAGAAAAGGTCAAAATAACTTTTTGGCAACCACTCATGCAGATCAAATCAAAGTTTATGTTGTGATTCACCTCATAGCTGGTTGGTTTGGTTCATGGTTTATAACTCTTAAATGAAGACATAAAAAAAAAAAATTCCCCAAGGAGAAATTTTAAAGGGAAAAATATTTCCAAAACCAAAGCTGCTGAAAAAGTGGGCGGGCATTGATGAACTCTATTAGAACTGTAAGTGAATATTTAAAAGAGCATTATGATTGTCTCAGAAATGAGAGTGATGCTTTCAAGCATAATTCTGACTGAGAAACAAAATCAGGTTAGTAATGACTAGATGATCTTTTCCTCCATAAATCTCTTCAAATCAGATTTAATTTCAATCCTTATGAAGAAAGATGGAAGGAGGGCGGAGACCAGAGGGAACTTTATTTGACCCCAATACAGTAGGAAGTAATGCATCACCTACGCAATATTCATTCTTTATTTTCATAAAAGTTTTGACATATTGTATTACAGTTTTTACATATTTTGTCTGTAAATTCCATAACCAGGCTTATAAAAGTCAATGTTACAGTGTGCATAGTGTCTGGAAATATATTTTTGCGAAAGTCATTTGTCTCTGAGATATGAACTGATATGCTCTGTACCCTTATTAAATGAAGCACAAACACTCACTGCAGTGCATTAGTATCTGATGAGAGAAGACAATTTTAATAAAATATGATGCTTCTGCTATTTCCCTCTGCAATTCATTTGAAAGGGGTCCCATTATACTTTTTTACATCTTCAGCTTCCTTTAGTGCATATGTTGCTGTTTGAGCATAAAAAAGACCAGCAAATTTGATCTGCAACTGTAGTCCTGAGTTTTCTTCTGAGAACATACGCATCACAACATTCCTCATTTAAATAATTCCCAAGGCATAAAAAAGAGAGAGAGAGAAAGAGCAATGCCTGGTTGAGTTGTATTATTAGTTTATTTCCACATTTTCCAAGAGGTGCCATTTCACAGTAATGCCTTGTTCAGACGGCATTCAAAATTTTACAGATATTTCCAATTGCAACCTGATCATATTTAGCAAATGTAAATGGCAAAAATCTATAAGATTTTTCTAAATCTGTCTCAAGCAACAAAAATATGTGGTTTGAAATCCTGTTTAAATCACATTTTTGAAAACCCACTCGGTTTGGATTGTGCATTATATTTCTTATGGTGGCCCAGTAGTGCACAATGAAATCTCTACAACACAATGGATACAAACCACATCATAACAAAGTAAAAGGTTCTCAGTATTACTGAAAGTAACTAAACAGTCTAATTGTCACGACACACACACTGGGAGCACAGGAACGATGGAGCGAGAAGACAAGGAGTGAAACAAAAATCCAAAGTATTTAATAATAATAAAAAAGCTGGGAATACAGGAACAACTGAAACACTGAGAACACGAAATTACATTTGACAGCGGACAGGAAACGAGGGGCAGAATACACTTTAAATAATCAGAAACTAATGGGAAACACTTGGGATCAATAGAACTAAATGGAACAATGAAAAACGGGAACAAGAAAAAACAAATATGGGCATAAACATTACACAATGGAGTACATGGGGGTGGAAAACACAACAAGAGACATGGAACAAAGTCTGAAACGAATTATTAATTACAAGCAAAGGGATAAAAAAGTTGGCAGCAGAAGAATTACACTAATGTTGCTTTAAGACCTCACACACAGTCTCCAAGATGGGCATTTTGACTTAACTTTTCATGTTATGTACATAAGATGTTGAATGTACGCACAGAAACCCATCGGCTGTCAAGTACTAGACAAGACTTGCAAAACACATGCAAATAAACAATAACTCTTTGTGATAATGTATCAAGTCTTGACATTTCCATCAACTGTCTCTGGACTTCCAAATGCTCGAGTCCGAGTCAAGTCCGAGTAAAAATGCATCGAGTAAATGGCAAGTCAAAGTCTGCTAAAAGTTGTACTTCAGTCTGGACTCGAGTTCGAGTATGAGTCAGAGTACCCCAGCTCTACAATTGAAACAAGCCACAACACCACGAAATTAGCACAACATGATAAAATTTGAACAACACTATGAAAACAAGCATCAGAAACTAGTCATAACACAAAGAAATAAGCACAACACAATGAAAACAAGACACAACATAACAGAAAAAAGTCACAACATAGCAGAAACAAGCAGCGCCAAAACTAAATTAGCACAACACAACGGAAACAAGCCACAACACATGGAAACAAGCGACAGCACAACGAAAATAGCACAACACAATGGAAACATTGTTGTTGTGGTGATTAATTTTGTTGTGCACTACTTAGCCACCATACAGTATATGTAAAATGTAAACACGCTGGATGTGTTCAGACATTTTTAAACAAACAATGTCTCATGCATTTATGTTTTACATGGCAGAATAAAGCATGGAATAAAGCTGCTCATACCTACTTCCTAAGTTTCTGCTGCTGCTGCCACATCTTCCTCTTCCCAATACCCCAATGATTTTTTATGGGGTTAAGGGCAGGCGAGTTTGCTGGCCAATTAAGAACAGGGATACCATGGTCCTTAAACCAGGTACTGGTAGCTTTGGCACTGTGTGCAGGTGCCAAATCCTGTTGGAAAATGAAATCTGCATCTCCAAAAACTTCCTGGTATATGGCTGTGTTGACCTTGGACCTCAAAAATACAGTTGACCAACACCAGCAGATCACATGGCACTGCAAACCATCACTGACTGTGGAAACTTTACACTGGACCTCAAGCAATGTGGATTGTGTGCCTCTCTTCTCTTCCTCCAGACTCTGGGACCCTGATATCCAAATGAAATGCAACATTTACTTTCATCAGAGAACATAACTTTGGACCACTCAGCAGCAGTCCAGTCCTTTTTGAAGCGAGATGCTTCTGACGCAGTCTGTTGTTCAAGAGTGGCTTGACACAAGGAATGCAACAGCTGAAGCCAATTTCTTGCATATGTCTGTGCGTAGTGTTTCTTGAAGCACTGACTCCAGCTGCAGTCCACTCTTTGTGAATCTCCCCCACATTTTTGAATGGGTTTTGTTTCACAATCCTCTCCAAGGTGCGGTTATCCCTATTGCTTGTACACTTTTTTCTACCACATCTTTTCCTTCCCTTCGCCTTTCTATTAACGTGTTTAGACACAGAGCTCTGTGAACAGCCAGCCTCTTCTGCAATGACCTTTTGTATCTTGGTCGGTATCAATGGTCGTCTTTTGGACAACTGTCAAATCAGCAGTCCTCCCCATGATTGTGAGAGACCATTTAAAGGCTTTGCAGGTGTTTTGACTTAATTATCTGATTAGAGTGTGGCACCAGGTGTCATCAATATTGAACCTTTTCACAATATTCTAATTTTCTGATATACTGAATTTGAGATTTTCCTTAGTTGTCAGTTATAATCATCCAAATTAAAAGAAATAAACATTAGAAATATATTAGTCTGTGTTTAATGAATCAATATAATATACAAGTTTCACTTTTTGAATGGAATTAGTGAAATAAATCAACTTTTTGATGATATTCTAATTATATGACCAGCACCTGTAGAATCCAGTACGCAGGGTAATTCATACAGGTAAGGTGGTTGACACACAAACAAGATGTTTTAGAACAGACAAAGACTTACAGCATTGACTGACTAAAATACATGGTGTAATGAGGGTAATTGCCAAGACACACCTTAATCAAATCATACAATCAACGAGAGACAGAAACTGAGTCACAGGGAGCACATCGGAAGAAAAATACACACAGACATTCCAGAAGTGTGACATATCGCCCCCTCCTGAAAGGCACATCATCGCGGCATAGAAACAACAGAGGGAAGGATGGGTGGGTACTTGGGAGGAAGATCGGAACAAGGATGGACAACTGGGAGGGGGCCGGCAGACAGAGTTCAAGGTTGAGATGGCAGGGGGAGGTGCCAGTGAAGAGAAAGGAGGAACCAGGGCTGACCTGCTGGAAAAAGGAAGTGGTTGGAGCAGGCTGAGAAAGGTGGGACCCAGACCACACCCGTAAAGGAAACCCACGGTGGAGTCAATGGAGGGAGGAGCCATGCCCTCCCTGGGCTGGACTTGTGGGGAGAAAACCTCTCTGGGCCAGATTTGGGAACCGAGTTCCTCGCTGGGCTATACTCAAGAACGGGAGCCCTCGCTGGGCTTGATGTGGAAAAAGAAGCTCTCTCTGGGCTGAACTTGCAAACAGGGGCCCTCTCTGGGCTGGACATGGAAATAGGAGTCATCTCTGGACTAGACATAGTAACAGGAGCTCTCTCTGGGCTAGACGTGGGAACAGCAGCACTCTCTGGGCTAGACTTGGGATCTGAGGCCTTCCCTGGGCCAGATTTGGAACAGAACTGACAGAGGGCTCCAACAAAAGAGGGAGGAGAGGGGGCAGGTTGGCGCATAAATCCATAAACTCTCCTTCAGAGTTCCACAGTCCCAGATCCACAATAAGCTCACCATCAGCCATGGTGCAGTGGGAGGAGCTCCTCTCTGCAATCTCGCTGTCCATGGCCTTTTGCCTCGTGGCGGGCATGGTAGCCGGCTCTCGCACTTGGTCTGACATAACAAGTAGCTCCGGCTCAATGCCGATCCTAAGGTCTGTAGCTCCTTGCAGCTATAGATCATTGGTCGTGGCAGGCTCGGGCTTTCCATCATTTGATAAATCTGGGTATCATCAGCATAGCTTTGATAGGCAATTTTGTTCTTTCTCATTATTGGACTTAGTGGGAGCATATACAGGCTAAACAAGAGGGGTCCAAGAATTGAGCCCTGTGGGACTCAGCATGTCATGGACATCCATTTAGACTCTCTTATACCCACATAATAACCTATCCCTTCTAAGTATGACCTGAACCATCTGAGTACCATCCCCGAAAGCCAGACCAAGTACATTATGATCAACAGTGCAAACAGTGCATAAATGGCTGCCCACTGCTTCGGTTGTGTGTTCTCGGTGTGTGTGTGTGTGTGCGTGCACTTAGGATGGGTTGAATGCAGAGCACGGATTCTGAGTATGGGTAACCATACTTGACCACATGTAACTTTCACTTTCAAAGACACCACTAAGATCTAGTAGTACCAGTACTTAAATTTAGCCAGAATCAGAATTAAAGCAAGCATCATCTATTATCTTTATAAGTGCTGTCTCTGTGCTGTGATGCGGTTGGAAACCAGATTCAAAATTGTCCCTGTATCCATTTGAGTTTAAGTAGTTGTTCAGCTGATAAAAACTACCTTTTCATTAACCTTGCCTATAAAATGAAGATTTGATATTGGTCTATAGCTGCTCAATATGGTATTATCAAGATTGCTCTTGCTCAGAAGGGGCTTAACAACTGCAGTTTTCAAGGAGTTTGGAAAAATCCCAGAAAGAAGTGAGGCATCCACCGCTTCTAAGAGATCTGTTTCTAGAAGGTTAAGCAGACTTTTGAAAAAAGATGTGGGAAGTGTGTCTAAATAAAAAAACAGACATAGTAAATTATTTTTGAAATTGCGGACCACTGCATAACTAGAGGATGTGCCAATCACCTTTCTGATATTATTGATCTTCTCAGAAAAGAAGAAACCAAACTCATTGCATTTCACTGGGAATCTGTAATGATTCGCGACTAGAGAAACACAGGGAGAGGGAGAGATCCAAATGCAGGTAAGATCTTTTATTCAATAAGGGTAATCCAAAATTGTTGTCAAACAAGCCAGGGTCATGACCAGAATGCAGTCCAAACAAACAAGAAAGGAATAGGAAAAGGGGACGGAATGGAACGGGAACTCAGAATATGAGGAAGGAAGAATCTCGGGGAACGAGAAGGCTGGATACATATGAACGGTAAGGTCAAAAACATAAGTCCATGAAGGACACAACGTGACGCCCACCAGGGCGGAGCAGAAGACCACCACAACTGTGTGGTCAGGGTGGAAGCCCCCCACGGCGGAGCAAAAGACCACCACCTCCGTGTGGTCGGGACGGATGCCCCCCAGGGCGGAACAAAAGACCACCACATCCTTGTGGTCGAGGCCGGAGTCCCCCATGGTGGAGCAGAAGACCACCACAACCATGTGGTAAGGGCGGAAACCCCCAGGGCGGAGCAGAAGACCACCACATCCTTGTGGTCGAGGCAGATAGCCCCCAGGGCGGAGCAGAAGACCACCACCTCTGTCCGTGTGTTTGGGACAGATGCCCCCCAGGGCAGAGTAGAAGACCACCACAACCGTGTGGTCGGAATGGGTGCCCCCCAGGGCAGATCAGAAGACCACCACGTCCGTGTGGTCGAGATCGGAGTACCCCAGGGTAGCGCAGAAGACCACCACATCCTTGTGGTCGATGCAGAAAACCCCCAGGGCGGAGCAGAAGACCACCACATCCGTGCGGCCGTGCCAACGGGAGGTAAAGTCTGGTTGGGCAAGTCTGCAACTTAAGACATGAACATGTTAGGGGTAGCCTCAACACCACGAAATTAGCACAACACAATAAAATTAGAACAACACAATGAAAACAAGCATCAGAAACTAGTAATAACACAAAGAAATACAGGCCACAAACGGAACAGTAGGGTGCTCAAAGAGTTCTACTGAGACATGATGAGTCTCTGGAAGTTCCACAGAGGCGAGGAGAGACTCTGGTAGTTCATCAGAGCCGTGCAGAGGCTCGAGTATTTCCACAGAGAAGTGACGAAACTCTGGTAATCCCATGGTGTTTATACTGGATTCCAGAAGATCGTTGCTGACTTGTCTCTGCTCATGAAGATTATTGGTGACTTGCATTTGTTCATGAAGATCACCAGTGACTTGACACTGTCCTTGAAGATCACCAGTGACTTGACTCTGTCCTTGAAGATCACCAGTGACTTGAGTCTGTCCTTGAAGATCACCAGTGACTTGACTTGACTCTGGAAGGTCAACAGTGACTAGCCTTGACTCTGGAAAGTCCATGGTAACTAGCCCTGACTCTGGATGGTCAATGGTGACTAGCCTTGACTCAGGAAGGTCGACAGTGACTAACCCTGACTCTGGAAGGTCAACGGTGACTAACCCTGACTCTGGAGGGTCCATGAGCACCTGACTCGACTCTGGAGGGTGCATGAGCACCTGCCTCCACTCAGGAGGGTCAACCGGAACCTGACTCAACTCTGAAAATTCAACGGGCACCTGACTTGACTCTGGAAGGTCAATAGGAACTAGCCCTGACTCTGGAAGATCAACGGTGACTAACCCTGACTCTGGAAGGTTGACGGTGACTAACCCTGACTCTGGAAGGTCGACGGTGACTAACCCTGACTCTGGAAGGTCGACGGTGACTAACCCTTCCATGAGCACCTGACTCGACTTTGGAGGCTCAACCGGAACCTGACTCAACTCTGGAAAGTCAACGGGCACCTGACTCGACTCTGGAAAGTCAACAGGAATCTGACTTGATTCAGGAGAATTAACTGGAACGTGACTCGACTCTGGATGGTCAACAGGAGCCTGACTCGACTCTGGATAGTAAACTGGAATTTGACTCGACTCTGGAAGGTCAACAGGAACTAGCCCTGACTTTGGAAGGTCAACGGTAACTAACCCTGACTCTGGAAGGTCGACAGTGACTAACCCTGACTCTGAAGGCTCCATGAACACCTGACTCGACTTTGGAGGGTCAACCGGAACCTGACTCAACTCTGGAAAGTCAACAGGCACCTTACTCGACTCTGGAAGGTCAACAGGAATCTGACTTGATTCAGGAGGGTCAACGGGAACCTGACTCAACTCAGAAAAACCCACTGTAGCTGCCATCCTCTGCAGTGGCTCCGGGCTGGCGGCCATCTTGTGCAGTGTTGCTGGATTGGTGGCCATCTTGTACTGTGCTGCTGGCTCAGCAGACGTGACGTGAACAGTTTTGGGAATCTCTAAGATCTTAGACAGCATGGAGAAATAATACAAAAACGTCTCAGCGGCCATCTTGGGCGTTGGCGCTGAGCTGGTGGCCATCTTGCATCTTGCATCTTGGAGTAGACATACCGCTGGATCTCTGTTGATGGAGTTCTTCTGTAACGATTCGCGACTAGAGAAACACAGGGAGAGGGAGAGATCCAAATGCAGGTAAGACTTTTATTCAATAAGGGTAATCCAAAATCGTTGTCAAACACGCCAGGGTCAAAACCAGAATGCAGTACAAACAAAAATAAACAAACAAGAAAGGAATAGGAAAAGGGGACGGAACGGAACGGGAACTCAGAATATGAGGAAGGAAGAATCTCGGTGAACGAGAAGGCTGGATACATATGAACGGTAAGGACTCCCTACAAACAACAGGAAAAGACAGGAATATATAGGGAGGCTAATGACAATAGATTTCCTGCACCTGGTGCAATTAACATGAGTGCAATTACTGTGAAGACAGGACCAGACTAGAGGAATTCTAGTGCCTACGGTGAAGTGCCTAAGGGGAAGTGAGCTCATAGTGGACACCCAGGGAAACAGAGACTAGACAGCGTGACAGAATCTTACTTGGGGGGTTTGTCAGCCTCTTAACAGTAGCAAAAAGAGTGAGAGGGTTGTTTAAGTGTCAATGACATTCTTAAAGGTGCAATTTGTAAGATATTTGCAGTAAAATATCCAAAAACCACTAGGCTAGTGTTATATATTTTGTCCAGCTGATTACTAACAATATCTCTAATGTTTTCAACTACTTGTAAATCATGAGAAAATTCCCATTCTAAACAGTGACACGGGGCAGTGCAGTCGCCTGTCAATGACATTAGTTACCCCATTGTTACCGCCATTACTGATGTAGAAACCACATGACAACAGTGTTGTGGACAAATGCGGAAGTAGCTTCGCGACAAACTTCAACTAGAAAGAGATGCCGATCTCGCTTGTGTTTTACTCGATATGTGAGTTGTTTTGGTTCGTATCTTTACAGAAAACGTATGCTATTATAACGATCAACAAAGAAGACAACATATCCCATCATTCCACGCTCCGTCACCAAGCCACATGTTTTTTATTTTTTTGATAGTGCGCCCTCTAGTGGCAGGTCCTACAACCTGTACCTTTAACTTCTGAGTTAAAGGAATCAAGGAGAAACAACAGAGTCCGCAGAAATGATCGGTGTTAAAGATGTAGGCTTCATAAATAGCACAGTAGAGTTCCTGATAATGCATCTCTTTCTGACAGAGACAGTAGCCGATTTCAATACATCAAAGAAAATACATGCAAATGCTCGATCAGGTCAAAAGTGTTTATAATTTAATTTGTAGTTTTGATTTCTGCATTATCTTTGTGAATATTAACATTTCCTGCAAAAGCAAGACAGTCAAACTCTGAAGAAATCACAAAAACAACAACACATTTCACATTGAAGCAGAATATCAGAGCTTGATCGTTTTGAGAAAAGCACATGATCTATGATGTCCAAAGCATCATTCGCCTGAAAACCACATGACTGCTTCAGTATCTGGTTCAAACGAAGCGAACCTCAGCACCGTTTCCTTTACATTATATTTCATTATAATGTGTTAGCATTTTTTTATCGTAATTTATATATTGAGCTAAAAAATGAACTTTGCCATAAAATATCAGTCTGACATGAATGTATTGCAAGGGCTGAAGCAGAGTTCAAATAAACAGGTCATAGCTTTAATTTATGAATTTATGTTTCATTTATTTGACTTATTTTAGTGCCAGTACAAGAGACTTATAAAAGTAAAGATAAGAGGGGCTGTTTCATGGGATCTAAAATACATGGGGTAATGAGGGTAATTGCCAAAACACACCTGAACCAAATCATACAATCTAATCAACGAGAGACAGTAATGGGATTACGGGGAGCACATGGGGAGAAAAACACACACAGACAGTCCAGAGGCATGACAGCTGCTTCATAAGATGTAATAAAACAGTGCAGCATCTGTATTGCAAACTGTTGCTGTTATTGTTTTGTTTTTTTGTGTAGTCATACCAATGCAACACTGTTGACATAAAACCAAAGCAGATATTCTGAAAACAGCACGTTTTTGCCTCCTCCCAAAAGAAGGCATTTACAATATGGAATAATAAACATGGGCATTTTTTGAGCTGAAACTTCACAGGCATTACATCTTGTAAAAAGGTGCATAACAGGACCTCTTGAAGTTATTTGTAAATACAGTATGTCAAATGCAACCCAATGTTTGTTCTGCTGTACTTAATTTATTTTGCTCTCATGGAAAGTTTAATCAGTTCAAAAGCTTTATGTGCCTTTCATCAGGCTGTTCTCAGGAGTCTAATGTTCAACAATTAATCAGAAAAAGAAAAGGTACAAGACAACTCAATTGAATATCTGGTCCAGTGAAAGCTTGTGGTATCACTTCTGGAGATTGTGTTTCTGTAGGACAGTAAGAACGGATGACAATACAGTAATCCAGTCTAGCATACTTCATTTGGTTAGTTCCAGCAGTGAAAAACAGACACTAGAGGACTGTAAGTAAAATAAAATGTTTCAAAAGACAGATAGAGACAGAAAAAAAACAGTCTATCCTACTTTCAATTTAAATGCACTTTCTGTTCAATCCTGCAATGCTGTGACATTTGATCTCTTTAAAAAATAATTCATCTTTCTGACTATATTCATGGGTGTGACATCAGTAAGACTACAGCCTTTATAAATATTTGCACAGTCAACCTGGACAAGTTGCTTGATCCCACTTTATATTTTGTCCCTTATACCTGTGTACTTACAAAGTAAGTACATGTAAACATAGTATGTAACCACAGTGCAAGTATACATTGGTACATAGTATCTACAGCTGTAATATTTCTAAATATAATATAAACTATACACATGTAACAACCCCCAGGATGGTTCGTGTAAGTACAAATGTGTAACAGGACATATATATAACTACATTTTCTAACAATATGTATACAAGTTATTGGAACCATTTGATCCAGATGGCTGAAGGTTTAAGGATATGAAAAGTGGAAGGAGTTGGATCTTGAGTTGGAGTTGGTGCACCACTGTAATACCAGTGTACTTACAAGGTAACTCCTCAGGAACTGTCCACTTAATATAAAGTGTAACATTAGACACCAACCACAATTTGTGTGTAAAGCCTAACTTACTGGACGCTGCTGTGTGACATCAGAGTAATTACATGATAAATCTAATATAAAGTGTAACACTTTCTTTACCAAAATGTGAATTCTTTTATCCTGGCAGTTGTGAAGAGCGGTGTGTATGTCAGAACAGAGTGCTTCTCCAAGAGGTACGAGATCTCTTGGGAATCTGAGATGTTTTTGAACCTCTTGAGTGATCATTATTTGCCTGTTTGCATGGTGTGAGTCTGTGCATGTGTATATGGTTAGGAGTGAAAGTCTAGGAGTATGCACACAGTGTGATTTATTATGATATTTCTTCAGGAAGGCAGAACAAATCAGGGGTCAGACATTAAGTGCATGTGAAGCGTGTGTATACTGTCCTTTATTCTCTTAAGGTCTCATACTTCATTAGATGACCTCTTCGTGTCCTGCTTTTTCCTTTGAATGTTTTACTTTTGCTGTGACTGTATAGAGAGTAAAACAGCAAGGGGTAGAGTGAATCCATATGACTAAGACCTTGTACAGTATTGGGAGACCCCAAAAACTTTTTGTACACTTAAATGCACTTTAAAAAGTTCACCCTCGTGTCATTACAAACCAATACGATTTCCATTCATCTTTGGAACACAAATGGAGATATTTGTAATGTTCTTTAATTATCTAATCCATTTATCAAAATTATAAAGCATCAAAAATTGGTCTCTCTGAAAGTGGGTGATTCCATATGAATTTAGTGGTTTAATCTAAGAAGAGATATAATTGTTTTATATGATGAACAGGTGTAACTCAGTCTTTTATTTTGCTTTGAAGAAAATATTGGGTTTGGAATGAGAAAGGTGAGTAACTAAGAATAAATTTTAATTTTTTGTGTTAACTAACCCTTTAATTCAGTTTTTTTTTATGTGAAAAAAAAGTTATACTAGTTTTTTCTTAAAATTAACTTCTCATTTTCACATCATTTTCACAATAAATCAGCTGGTGTCAAGATGTTTTATGTGGAAGTACTATGAAGTCAGTCCCTCTTCACACAGGTGTCTTAAAAAGTCTAGTTAGATTTATTAATATCATTATTTACACACTGCACATTGTTCCAAAGCAGCTTTACAGAAAAATATTTCAAAAATAATATGTAACATTCCACGGGTCATCGTTAAGCAGTTCATTGTAAAACTTCATGAAGTTATACTTTAATATGCTTGTCACATTTTAACAGGTCTCTTAGCAAAGTAACCTTTTGACCCAATACAGAAAAAAAACTATTGAGACACCTGACCATTACAACAACAAGAACTTTAAGGACATTGCATTCTAAATACATAGACATTAATATGAAGTTGGTCCCCCCTTCGCAGCTATAACTGCTCATCTTCCACTTTTCTGGAAGGCCTTTCCACGAGAGGAAATTTTTGCCTATTCAGCCATTTGTGGCACAATGTAGTCAGGCAGGTAAAATTCTCCTGGTATCTGCCAAACCCAGATTCACTCATCAGACTGTCAAACAGAGAAGTGTGAATCACCACTCCACATAACATGTTTCATTACAGTGGCAGCATGCTTTACATCACTCCATCTGATGCTTGGCACTGATGCTTGCATGCAGCTACTAGCCCATAGAAACCTATTCCATGAAACTTCTGCTGTACAGTTTTTGTGCTGATAATAACTGTAGGAGCCTTACATTTGTTTATTGTGTTTGTTTTTATTGTATATAAGTAGTGTATTTAATCTTCCTTAAAATATATTTCTTAAAATGTATTTTTTGTTAGGGATGGGCGATTCCACTTTATTTTGTTTTCGATACGATACCGATACTTTGCAAAGCCAGTAGGCTATTTTAACATTCAATACGCCTTAATTGTTTACACATGGTTCCAATATATCTATTATAGTGGTAACCATCTACAAATACTATAGTTGAACTACGGTCAGTTTGGCTGTTGTCTGCATAAAAATTAAACTTATAAACGAATGATTAATATTAACATTACAGAAGAGAACATGATCAATATTAACTTTTAACATTCTATTTAATTAAATATAATTGCACAAACTATCCAGGCTACAATTTCAATTTGTTTATTGTGAAGTAACTCATACATATCAGATTTTTCTGTCCTCTTCGTTCCCGAAAGCTTCAGCTTATTATGATACATATGATGAAGTGCAGCCCTGTCAGAAATGAGTGAATTAATGCTCTCTGTGATTGATTGGTTTTGCAACATTTGCATGTGTTCAAATTCACTAACACAATTATTCACTAACATAGGTTATTTGTCCAATTTAATGCATATTGTAAACAATTTTTTTTTTGTTAAATACACAAAAACACTGGTAAATAAAACAAACCTTAATATCGATATTTTTTTTTAGTATTGATATACTCGCGCCAGTATCAATATATCAATAGGCCCACCCTTGGAAGCTTTAGCCTAAGTACTGCCAGGAAGACTCAATCACTTCGTCACTAATTACCTTCATCATTATCCAATCACATCTTTATACTCCTGTATAAAAGATCGTACTTACACATGTTTGAGTTCGCAGATGCCGACGCGACAACAACCTCCACCCTCCCCACCACCACCAGGATGGTCCTGTCCTTACCTTCCCGGGGGGTCTGCTGCGCCCCTGCCTTCGTCTTCAGGCAGGAAATGCAGATTCGCTACCCTCGGATTACGAACCATGGACGGGGCCTTCCGCCAAAGAAATTTATAATTGTGCTCGCTGAGCTGTCAATAAATGTATGCTTCGTACATTCCTCCATCTCCCGAGTCTTTCTGGTAGAATTATTTTTTTATTTAACATTTGTGCTTGTACTTGTACTGACTCACAGGCGCAACATGAGATTAAAGAAGGAGTGCAGACCAGTTAGATTTTTGGGAGCGAGCAGATTTTTTTGCATGTATTTTGTTTGGAAGAAATGTCAAGAGAAATATTAACACCCTGGCACCATTATGTAAAGTACCATGATGAAAGCAAAATATCTTTATTTGTGTTCCAAAGAAGGTCTTATGGGTTTGGAACGACACAAGGGTGAGCAATTAATGACAGAATTAAAATTTTTGGGTGAAATATTCCTTTAAGCTTAAGTGTCCAAATACTTTTTTGGACCGCTGTAAGTAAATACACATGTACTAAGGATGTTTGAAGAATCTCGGTTTTCTTTAAAATCTAATAAACTAAACAGATTTTCAGAACAACATTAGATTAAACTGCAGTTCGCTCTATGCACTGAAGTACCACATTCAGCAATAACTCAAACTCAAATGCTAAAAAAACTATGTATCTGGGGCCCATTTTGCACACATTTACATATTGTTTTTAAAACTGTTAAACTACTGTTTACTGTCATTGCTTTTTACAGAATACTTTTGGGGATTTAAAAAAAAAATGAATTCAATACACATCATTCACAACAGTTAGAGCTATGTTGCCTACAATATGCCCAATATTAGCAGTAACAACTTAGCACAGACATACACCTTTGAAAGAGCAACAGTCTCCACACATTGGATAATGACAGGCAGTGATGTTAAAAAGCCTAAAGGCATGAAATACAAAAGTGACAGGAAATGAGATTTATGCACCTTGATCATTTCCATAGCCGGCTGGATTATTTTAAATAGAACATCTTGACATCCAGCTGCCTGAAGATTTGGATGAGCTGAACCATACTGTATTATTTAAAGGTACAGTGTGTAATTTCCCTGCCACACGCAGCATTTATGTCTCTTCCCAAATTTACATCAATGGCACTAATTGTTAAAAACATAATAGAAAGAACATAATAGAATCTTATACATAGAATAATAGCATTGCCACAAAGCATGAATGCAAAAATGAACAGTAGGCCTATTACATTACTAAAATTGTGATAATAAAATTGCTGTCAAACTTGTATTGAGCCCAGAATATTCCTTTAATTTAGTACTAAAATAGTTTTAAGTGGGCCAGTTATCCTGCTTTCTGTCACAACGACAAGTGTGACTCCTCAAAACAATTTTATTGATACCTCTCAGGTAATAGGGACACTATTTCATAACAAAAAAAGTAGGTTGAGAAAGATGGAGACAACTTATTACAAGCAAAACAATTTTTCTTTCCCCATATACTGGGACTATTTTGGACCCCATATTTTGGACTATTTACCAACCTAACTAGTGGAAGGAAAACATCCAAAATGCACATTTATTACACAAATTATATTACAAGTTATATTTTTGCAACTGTAGATTTAAATGACAATACAATACAATCTTTTAAGACAGTTTTCTCAAAATATTTTTGCCCGAAAATCTCCACTTCAGTAGCACTTACATAAATTAAATTTGAAAGTTTTAGTCCTATTTGTATTCTGAATGTTTTTTCATATATCTTTTGATTTCTGTCAGGACCACAATCGTCAAAGATGACTGACAATTAGCATACTGGTATGGTTCGGTATGGTTCTGTTCAAGGTAAGAACTTCATGTGCATCCATGCAGCCTAGCATGGATAAAAATACCAATTTCTGGTATTAATTAATAAAAAGAGAGATCCAAATTCCCCTCTGTATAAACATTTCACTCTGACAAATGAACAAAATGAACATTTTGAACCTGGCTTTATCTAATATTCAGATTTATGTACTGGAAATGTATGCAAATATAATTTATAGAATATAAAAAAAACGCCCCTTTCAATTATGAGCTTCATCTTTCAAAATAAATGTAAAGAGTTAATAAACAGTTTTACCATCAGTTCAAGCCTGAAAGGGGAACAGAGTGGCGTGATAGACACATTAATGAAGCTTGTATGTTTTTGCAGTTCACAAGCCATAGACCGTTAAGACAGCTGACTCCACTGTGTGACCCTCTCTCTCTCTCTCTGTCACACACGCGATGCACAAAACTCAGCATTTGAACATTCACTAGCAAATACTTTAACTAAAAACAAAACATATTTCCAGTAACTTATTCAGATGCACCAGATTGTAGTATCAAAGTCAGAAATACCTCCTCTCCTAGGTTTTAGAAATGGTCGTTCATAAAATGCGTTGCTGTTCTGTTGTAAGTAATCTTAACGATTCCTAAATGCGTCTACTTTCGGAAGGACAAATGAAGCGCCTAGAAACACACAGCATCTCCATGACATGACTGCTTCAACACTAACTGCAGTTACTGAAACCATGCCTTCTTTCTTTGCATGAACATTTGGGAGGCATTACGCAAATATTTCCACATAGTGATGTAGACATGTGGGGCGTGTTTGAATGAGCTGTTTTAGGGGGGTAATGAAGAATCTTTGGATTTGAGACTTTAGTCTTTGCAACTTTATAGATCTTCTTAATGCACCAAGAGCTTGTAACACTCCAAAGAGAAAGGAAAAATTGAAATCGCATCATATGACCCCTTTAATAAACCAGAAAAGTATGGTATTATTATTATTATTATTATTATTATTATTATTACCCTATTCACCTTAGAGTGCAACAAAGGCCATGCAGATCTACCAGCTAGTTAGTATGAACTTTTGGAGCCATCCTTTTGGGAAATATCCTTTTAACACATTACCTCACACTTAGTGAAGCTTGAAGGTCGACATTTGCAACAAAATATTTGCTAATGACAGATTACACCATCTGCAATGAACCCTCTACTCACACATATCATTCCTGATCATGTTTTTCCTTCAGCAGTAAGAGCTCAGGGCATAATCCCAGCCTTGGACCTCCTTCCCGGTCAATATTAGTTTCAAATTTTAATCATCACCTCACTGACCATCTCCCTACAGGAGCAGAATGGGGCTGTGCTGAAATCTTAATGGCTTTACAAGTGATGAAAACTGGCTCTTTATCTAAACAAGCCAGAACGCCTAGTATATGAGAATCTAGTATTGAAAAAATATCACCCAGGTCAACTGGCAGACAAAGAACACGAAACCTGTAGCAAACATTATCATTCTGATCAGTATTACCAGAAGTTTTTACTGAAAGTCATATTGCTTTAGTGAAATTATTACTGCTATAATAATTTCTATCTGGATCAAGTTTATAAAGAACTATTTGTTCATCTAATCGCAGACTATATTGAGACCATTTCCTGTCATCACCTAGTGGAAACACTTTCAAACCTCACAAAAACCTCAAAGTTCCCACACCCACTTACAAACCTACTCTACAGAGACTCTTGGGTAATAGATCTGTTATGAGAGCCTCATGTCTGTTTTCATGGCCGAGATTAAGACCCATTTCTGTCATGTTAGCAGCTTCTAACAGGAAAGATCAGGACATCACTCAGCTCAAGGAGAAGAATGTTTGGGGAGCTCTTTTATGTCCTCTTTATGTTATTAACAATGGAGAGAAACTTAATAGAGTAAGTTTACACCACCAGACTCTTTCAAGCAATCTCCCCCATGTTAGAGACGCATGTAATAATACACCTCAGGGTTCGGAAGCAAAACCACAACGTTGTATTGTAAACATTAGTCATTCCTTTAGTTTGATAGTTTACATGTAATCTAGTTTTGATGTATACCAAAATGCCATATAAGCAAAAATATGTCTTGACATTGAACTTTTTTTAATCCATCACATCTCTGAAATAAGCTTATTATTACAAATACCATTTTTATTACAATGCAATTATTACATAACCATTCTTTGTTACTGTATATTTAAAAGCTGACATTAACATTTCATTATTATAAGAGGTTACAGAGCTTTAATTATGTATATTTATGTATTTTCATCTGCAACAATGACAGTAAGCTTGTCAAATCTCGCCCCCTTCCAAAAGCACGTGGTATTGCATGACCCACATTCCATCTTTAAACCTTACAGCATTACCTTTGAGACCCTTTGAATTAGTAAGGCCTCAAAATTGATCACTTCACTTTGAAGTAACTTGATTATTTGTACATCATAAATTATTAGACAAAAACCACAATAATACAATAATTGTTATAATTTCAATGATTACCTGACAAACGTGATTTCCTTGAATATAATTGATGCAGGTTGATAAATACTTCCAGTACACTTAGATAATTAAGGGGAGAATATCATTGTGTTGTGAAGTTATCTTACAGGTGATATCTCATCATTCTTCCTGCTATACATGGTCCCTGGGTTATTGCATCATTCCAAAACATGTCTCTCTCTATCTTATCTTATTTGAATGGTTGTAAAGCCTGTAAATATTATATATATATACATATATATATATATATATATATATATATATATATATATATATATAGAAAGAGAGCGAAAGATACTAAATTATACTATATAGAGAGAGAGAGAGAGATACTAAATGATGTTGAGGTAAGAATGTCACTTTTTTACCATATTTTGTTTAGGATATTTATGACCGTTTAAAAAAAAATGAAAAATAAAACTGACTTTAATATTCTAAAGGACCGCTGATAGGAATCCCTGATAACAAACCTACTAACGTGCTGTTCTCATTAGAAAGCCAAACAGGTTTGGATCAAGGAATTACCAAAATCATTTTTAAGTAAACAGCGCCATCTATTGTAAGGCTATAGACTGTCTACTTAGCTTTTTAAAATTTTTACAATACAAATTAATACAGTATATTTGACACACAAAATGTGATGACAGATGACATTATCATTCACTGTTTAACTAGTTATATGAAAAAGTAACTGAATTACACAATATTCTGTCATTTTGTAAGTCATATGGATATTGAACAAAATAAAAGTAATAAGGCGTTTTATTTTTGGATAAAATATTTGATATACAACAAAAAAAATACCTTATTGGGTTACGATAAGCAAACAGTCCAGAGGTAGATCATGCTTTAATCTGGGTAAACCAAACTTTCACTTTATAGTAATACTGTTTGCAGGTTTTTGCATTCACTAATAAAAAGATTTTATCATTAGCTAGAGCCACACTTCAACAGACATTTTTTGCTGGATGATGGACCATTACCTTCAACTCAACCTTTCACCTGGTTTCAACAAATCTATCACTTTATCACAATTTCACCATCCAGCTAGGCGCATCAACCATAACTCCTTCAAAGACAGCCAGAAACCTTGGAATTGTTATTAATGATCAGCTGAATTTCTCAGACCACATTGCTAAAACTGTCTGGTCCTGAATATTTGCTTTATAGAATATTAGGAAGATCAGGCCCTTTCTTTCAGAACATACAACACAACTCCTTGTTCAAGCTCTTGTTCTTGACAATGCTATATATATATATATATATATATATATATATATATATATATATATATATATATATATATATATATATATATATATATATATAAAACTTGCCAAAGCACTTACTCTTTTGTTGGTTTTGATTGTTTCTATTGTCCTCATTTGTAAGTTGCTTTTGATAAAAGCACTTGCTTAATGACTAAATGTATATGTAAATGTAAATGTAAAGATATAATTCAGAGCAAAAAAGTATTCATTCACTTGAAATATTAATTTAACACAGAGATTCACTCATGATTAACATAGAGCAGTTCCAAATGGTGATGCTGGCCCAGACACCAAAATATAAATACACAAAAGAGGAATATATATTTGTGTGTGTGTGTGTGTGTGTGTGTGTGTATATGCATATGTATATGTGCTCTTGTTTTTGTGACATATCAGTACACAACTCTGTATAATGACATGGGTATGACACAGGTATTACAAGGTGACTTATGAGTACATAACCCATGTCCCCATTTTTCAAAACGCTTATAAATCATACAAAATTAGTTTTTTTTTTTTTTTTAAGTAAATATGCACAAAGTTTCCTGTGAGGATTAGGGTTAGATGTAGGGTTGGTGTAGGGCCACAGAATATACAGTTTGTACAGTATAAAATTCATTACGCCTATGGGATGTCCCCAATTTTCACAAAAACAAACGTGTTTGTGTGTGTGTGTATGTATATGTATACATGTGTGTGTGTTATATGGACTGTTTTACCGATGTCCTAGCTACGTTTGTGCATCTGTACATTTCAGATGTGTTACTGTCTATGGAGGGTCAGAGAGCCTTCATTTTCTTTTCCCCTCCTCTGCCTTTTTGTCTCCCACTAGGATTCATTTTCCAAATCACCTGTGCTCCTTTTTATATCATTCAGAGATTCTGAGTGGTGTGATATTAGTTTTGCTGCTTACAGTTTTTTTTTTTCAGCAGCTTCAAAATTTTCTACTCTTCAAACACATCTCTTGCAACTCAAAACTGTATACTTAAATTCTGTAGAATACAGTAAGTTGCGAAAAGAAAGGAAGCTTGCACAGTTATAGCCATTTATAGCCATTACTTATATATTCTTAAGTATTTTACTCATAGGGGATTTTTAAAACTGCTTCACACAAACAAAACACTTCTATTTATTGCTGTCTGTCATGTTTATTTGGATAACAGTAAGTTCAGCACAGATGATATTGATACAGGTTTCATGATGCTGTTTCCCTTGATGTGACAGTATTTGTATCTGTACAGAATATTATTTCCGTCAAAAGATAGACATTCAGGTAATACAGCTTGCGTATGTGCTCCCTTTCAGGTTCTTTAATAATTTAAAATGGGGATTCACATTCACAAGATAAGATCTGCTGTCTGATGATGTGTTAGACTTGAAAGTGCAGCGTTTAACACACAGCTGATTCACTGGGCTCTGCTCAGAAGTCAGGCCTGTCCTTCTTCAGTTTGGAGTAGTCCATGTTGACAGCGAAGAGCTGTGGGAAACAGGTTATGGGTTAAATTATATTATAACATATTATTACAGTAGCAGAATGTGCCAAATTGGAATTTTGTAAGGTTATTATAGGCTTAACTGACTATATTAGCTAAACATAGATGGACATACTAAGATGGACACAAAAAGTCTACATGAATGTTGTTTTCACCTTATACTGGTCATTTGGCCCCAGTTTGTTCCAAGGCTCTGGGTTGTTCTTGCGATCCCATCTGTTGACAGATTACAGTCAGTCAAATACTCTGAATTATATTGGAATCTAAAGATTGCTGCCTGTTTGATAATGTAATGAAAAAGGGTTGGCTACTCACGAGCAGTCAGGGTTCTTCAGTGCAAGGCGGCCCAGGTAAAGCATAGACATGGTCGCTCCACCACCGATGAAGACGAAGAGAGGAATCAACTTCAAAGAGAGACAGAATTATTAATCAATGGCTAAACTGAATAGCTGAATAGCCAATAACCTCTCTGTAATGCAGTCCATAAAATAAAAGGCCAAATATATTGTAGGGGTCAAACCTGTTAACATCATATTTGTTTATTCAGTTAAATAATATTCAATTAAAATATATAAATAATCATGTTTACAAATGTCAGCATTCAATTCTCTTGCTAAAAATCTGTTAATATCAAACCTGTAAATGACTGTCAATAGTTTTGTGATTTAGCATGAGATATAAGCCTGCGTATACATACACACGTACATGAAGTTTTTTTTTTTTTTTTTTTCTTGAATCACTTTATCAAACCGGGAAAGGTGTGTTTCCAAGAATGACCCATTTAATACAGTCCATTTAGGCAGTTCACTAGGTTTTAAGACCTTGCCATCCTTATCTGAGGGAAATAACAACAGTTTTTATGTTGATTCCGATCATCTACAAGCGGAAAGCAAATTTCTTTGATATTTAGAGTATTACAAATCCAGTACTACTGCGTGACATGACTTTTTTTTTCCGATTAACCACAGGGCTTTTTCAAAATTGTCTGAATTCCTTCGCATAGATCTATGAATATATTCTATAGCCTAGTGTTTTAGGGTTAAGTCTTGTAAATCCCGATAGAAAGCTGTTATGGTAAATGACTTAAAAGAAGTACAATTGATTTCACCTCAATGTCCTTGACAGCTGCTGAACACTACACTGTAACACAGCCATATATGACAGATAACGCGACCTACAGCCGGCTTACGTGCTCAGCCACTGCGGGAATATGGTGAAATCACGTACACAATGTATAGACTGAAAACCATTTGATCAATGCCAATATCCTCACCATATCATAGAATGACCACGATATCTCGCTACTGTGAATTAAATAACATGAAATCAATGTTTCTCCCCACTGCGACAATTTAATATACGGGTTGCCTTTTAAATCAAACATATCTGTATTAAATATACCCCTCGAGCAGCGGATCAGGATGTATTTACGACAGAGCCAAAGCCTGAAACGATTCTGTGGCATTATTTGAGAATGAATGAATCATCATTATTAACACACAGATGCATCAGCAGTAAGAGATCTAAAATACTTACAGCCGGGTGGCTTTTCAATTGTTTCAGTACGGTACTCAGCATGTCAAACTCCCGAAATATACATATATATATATATAGAGAGAGAGAGAACAGGATTAATGAGAGGTCTGACGGTGTTCGTACACTCACTGCTGTGTGTTTCTGGAGCGCAGTGTGATGGGATGCATAGGCGGAGGGTGTGGCCATGGGGACTTGGGGCAAAAATGCCACTAAATTGGAAAATAATGCCTCTGCACAAACAAATGAAATCTATTACGTCTGCTGCTAACAAAGTGTAAGTGAACTGACAGTGTCGACTGTGGCATCAAATTAAGATCTGGTCACCGTATTTTATGTTAGGCGTTTTTAAAGTGTTGCGCATTTTAACCAATCACACACAGTTCTGTTGATCTTAGGAACGCATTGGCTAATCAGAAGCGTTTAGATTAGACATCGCTGAAACTCATCTGTTTTGAGCGCGCGCACGTTCCCTGATTGAATTCCGCGAATTCTCTAGCAAAAATTATAACACAACACAGATGCACGTTAACAGCTCCATTGATTATATATATATATATATATATATATATATATATATATAATTATTATTATTTTTTTGAGAGTGCTTAAACGATAGATCAAAGTTAGTGATAATGTCACTATCTATATATAATTTATTCGCTGTTTAAATAACCGTGGAAAGTAAACGTTATATAAATAATTTTTTATTATTAAATTGTAATAACATTAAATACAAACTCAGTTCCATTAAACATATGTTATTAGACTACATGACGCCCATCTCTGGTTGTTGCCTAAAAAGACTGGTTTATGATGTTTAATTTGGCTGCTTTTAACCTTACCCGGAAGTTGGTTCACCCTCCGCCTATGGATGCCTAAATAACTAAATTACTTAAGCTCTGTGGAGGGACACAATTGAGGTAACACAATTGAAGTAGCCTACTCTTGTGGCCAAACCAAAGTAAAGCAGAGTTGGTTGAACCACCGGTGGTATACAGTATATAACTATTTAGCAAAATGCTCGGTGATAGCTACCTTTATTTTAATATGAATCATACGTTATTCGAAATTATTTTTAGTAAGCTCCTAATTTAAATGGCTTTAAAAGTGCTGGGCAACGATTCATGAATGATATCGTGTCATGTAATGAAAATATTAAACCTGACAAGGAACAAGGAGCAGCAGGTATGAAAATGAACATCTGATATAACAGAATTTTAAAAACATATCGTTTGCTGCATATAGTGTACTATAAATAACATTACTTGATAACACGAGATTAGCACTTCTTTTAATAATCATGACCGTCAAAATCACAGTAGGTTATGTTGTTTCTCATAATATCACTCGCTTGTAATTTAGTCAAACAGAACAGGCATTCAGTTATGCTCAATTCTACTTTATTGGTGTCAAAACATAGTAGAGACATGGAAGAATTTAAGTGATCTATAGAAAGAAAATAATCAAACAATATGTGTAGTTTCCCCAAGTACTTTTCAACGGCAAGGCAACTATTCCAAACTAACTTATTTGAACATAAAGCATTTTAACCAAACCCTAAAATAACAAATATCATGTGCACATTGAATGAAGAAACACTTTAAAGTCAGATAATGTCACCATTTACATTCTATAGCTTATCTTTAGCAGGGAAAAAATGTAATAAAAAAAAGTGCAAACAGTACAGACTTGCCAGCTAATCTTACATTCATGTACAGATTAATCTATACAAATATAAAAACATTCTTAGGTTCAAGGTATACAATGTAAACATTCATTAGAAAGAGAAAAAAAAACTAATTTCTGAAAAAATAAAAATGGTGAATGTCAATGTACCATTAAAGCATGACTGTGACATTTACCTAAAATCAAAGAACACGAATATACAGTACCTACTGAAATGGTATATGACTGTAATAATCCACCCACATAATTTCTTCAATAAACTTTCAATAATCAAAACAAAACATAACTAAAGTATATATATATTAAAAAATAATACATTCGCCATTTTTTTTGAAGTAGGTGGTAAAAATGCAGATTTAAAATACAAACTTTGCCTAATAGTACCATTCATTTTCTTTCTAATATATATATATACATATACATATATATATATAGCCCTATTTATCATTCACTGTCTATAAATGACATACTTTTCATTATAAAACCCCCCAAATTATTAAATCATAAATCTATCAAATCGGCCAATGTTCAGCATGCTCACTGAGCCACAAAGAAATCCGGTATTCTCTTATTACAATTAGCAAAATTCAACATTAAACACCAAAGAACTGATTGTTTTTAAAGAGAATCACATTCCATTTCTCCCACGCAGATGCTGATTTCACCGGGGGTTTTTTTACTGACTCATCACTGTCCCACCCAGCAGGACCCTGGAGAAACTGAGAGGCTGCAGATCAGGAAGTCCACTGGAGGTATAAGGGGCTTGGGGAGATTGACAGGGCAGAAGGCTGAGCCTGTGTGTGTGGTGAAGTTCACTTTGTTGGGGTCAGGACAGGAGGACACATACACTTGATCCAAACATGGAAGGCTGATAGTAGATGCACAATGTCAATACGGAGTTAACCATAGCTTTATAAATGTACAGAACCACACACAGGTAGCAACACTCTAGAATGGTATGCCTACTTACATATTCTCTACACACACTCGGATTCTTTCACAACCTTCTGGTGGATCTCTCTGAAAGCTGTAGCTGTTATTGGGCCGTGGTGATGAGGACACCGTCACAATACACGAGTTGACCTCTTCAACTGAGGACAGAGCCGTATCACAGTCTGTTCAAATTACAGATACATAGGACTTCAGCAGTCAAAATATAATTGAAATATCAATTGACAATTGATAATAATTACACCTTTTTAACTTTTCAAATGTTGTTTTCAAATGCTTTTTAAAAATGGATTTTATTAACCCTAATTAGGATCATTATTTTGCAGTTTAAGATCATTTTGAGAGCATTTTTGCAAACTGAATTGCTGCTAGCGTAATGGACCCTTTCCATATATCTGAGATTCAAAGTATAGCACTAAAATTTATGTAACATTTTTAGAAAACAAAAGCTATTGGTAGATTTACAATGTTAATAATGGTGGAATTTGTATTGATTTATTAATATAGAGGTGTACTTTCACCATGTAATATAGTTGAAGGGATAGTTCACCCCAAAAAATTATTTCTTCATTCATAATTTAGTCACCCGTAAGTTGTTCAAACATCTGCAAGTTTCTGAGATTCTTTCTTCTGTCGAACACCACAGAAGATATTCTGATGAATGTTTGTAACTAAACAGTTGCTGGTAGCCAACGACGTCCATATTATGGAGAAAGAAAAGAAATCCAATGGAAGTCAGTGGCCTGGTTACCACATTCTTCAAAATATCAAGGCAAGTATATGATGGAAAAAATTATTGGATGAGTTTTTGGGTGAACTGTCCCTTTAAGATTACGGTGTTGTGAGAGCAGACCATTTAGGAACATTTTAAAATAGCATGCCAAACAATCACAGGCCCTGTTATATAGTTCATACAAACAGTAAAACAATGTTACATGAATGTAATCAGTGTAAAATGCAGCCCTCTAACTACAAGATTGCTCTGGTAACCAGCAGGGTATGCTGGTCAGGAATTTTTGCAGGGTATTTAAAGGGTGTTTTGAATGTGCTGGAAAAAAAAAAACGGTATATTTCCAGTCACAGGACACCAAAAACCAAACTGTGTCCAGAAAACATGGACATCCTAATATATAGTTAAGTTTTTGACAGGAATAATATGGTGGTTTATGTATTAACAAGAGTAAAAAAAGAGACCTACTCTCGAAATCTAGAGGGCGCTGTGGAGAGCAAGATGTGGATGGGGAAGAAGAAGAGGGAGAAGCTACACAGGAAGAACCAATCTGAAATCCCCTCTTGGAGCTCAGGTGAGGAACAGGAGCCCTGTGGCCATCAGGAACCTCATATAGCTAAAAAAAAAATAAACTGTTACATCCAGTCATGCAAGTTTCAATATGCAACTTTGCACGATATCGGCCTTCACAATCAGTTAAAATGGTGAAAAGTGTTAGACATACTCCACAGTGGTGAACTGATGAGTGATGTGTGAATACTTTCTCCAACTCTTGATCTAGTCTCTCTTCACTTTGACGCAGACGTGACGGCAGTCGAGTCAATGACACAGATGGGATTAATAGAGCAGGGGACTGAGAATAGAAGAAACACAAACATATCGGTATTAGTATTATTACAATGGCTTTTTCATTATCTAATAATATTTTTACTTGAAGGCTTTCCAACGCATACATGTATGAGGGGCCGTACAAGCCATAATTCAGTCTGGCACTCTCACACACTTATATTATCCTTTCACATACATACATTTGTACGCTCACACACTTACATTCTCCTTTCACATACATATATTTTTGTTTTCGCACACATACATTTCTACTCTCTCTCACACATACACATTCTCCTTACACATACATTTTAATTTCTTTTAGAGAAATTAAAAGAAAGAAACTTTTAAGAAATTTTTTAATTTCTCAGTATCCATTACTTCCTTAAGCAGGAAGTCACTCTCAGACCAGGAAATATATGTGCAAGACTTGCTCAGCTCTTCCTCACAATTGTACAGTAATGCTATATTTTCATGTACTATACATATTTACAGTTTTTAACTTTACCATATCATTTTGTAACCTATGTGTTCAACAGATCTGTGTAAAAGTGTTATGATACTGATTTAGATCATATTGACTGACTGGTTTGGCCAGTGGTTAACATTTTTTACTTGCCCTGGCAAAAATTTTAATGGCCTTGCCACGATCAATCAATCAATAAATAAGACTTTCATTGTTGACTAACATTGTATTGTAATAAATGATAACCATTTTGTACTAATAGGTACAATAGTTCAATGATAATAGTGCTTTTTCAGGTCTTTCAGGTAGGTCTAACTCTATTCCAGTTAAGGATGCACTGATTTTCGTGACCTATTCCAATTGCTGATTTTATTTATTTATTTATTTTCAAACAAATGAACAGATTCCCATACTTGTTGCCAATTTACAGAATTCGGTTTTTATTACTTTTACTTTTTTATATATTTTATTTTTATTTTGTTCTTTTAATGGCCAAACTAACCTTGAGCAAACATGCAACACAAAGCAACTGCACAAAACAAAAACAACAGACAGGCTGAATGAATATTTTATTATTACTCTTTTTTTATTATTATTAGTGTTTTATGACCTTAATTATATACATGTCTGTATCTGCACTATGTTTGTACTTCCTGTACTGGATGCTCCTGACAACCAGATGAATCCCTTGTGTGTTAAACACACATGGCAATAAAGCTCTTTCTGATTCTGATGAAAATGCTAATTCAATCTCTGACAGCAGGTGGCGCTTACAGAACACTAGCAGTGTTTCCTGGGTTATTGCTGTACACAGCGCTGCGCTAATTAACACTCATTTAATATGTATTTAACGACTGTAAGAGGAAAAAGAAAATGCCATTGAAACCTTTCTGAAGACGGTCAGTTCTCCTCAGAAATACATCCAATATTCACCCCCACCCTAATTCCATAATTATGGTTTTCTTTCAGTATATTAATGAATTTGTTTGGTCTGATACAGTATTTTCTCTGCTTGTGTGACTAGTCTCTCCTCTTTGTGTCTGTCTTTAGTGGATCTGTGTTAAAGATAATACATCATGAAGATCACAACTCTGTGTTACCAATTTCCCTTGCACCGCTTTTAATCTTAGCGTTGCCAGGTATTACAAAAAGAAGAAAAAAAATAAACACGCAATAAGTCCAAATCTTGAGTTATGGAAATAATATAAATATATCGCTATCCCTAACTTGCAACCGCCCTCTTTATTCACTTCCTAAATGAGGTGGAGAAATATACAAATAAATAAAAATCCATAGATGCTTATAATAGATGTATCTGGCAACACGACTGAGGCTGAGCCCGCAACCTCAATCACAACTCGCTCAAAGGACGAGGCATTTCACAATGATAATATTTATTAATTTATTTATTTTTAAAACCCACATAGCTTGCTGAAATACTTCTGTGGCTGCCTCATCTAATATATGTATGTGAAAGGAGAATGTAAGTGTGTGAGAGTGCCAGAATGAATAATGGCTGGTACGGCCCCTCATATATATGTATATATGTGCCAAATTAGGGCTTGACATTTACACCCACCAAATGCGGGTGGGTATCAGCAGTGGGGGGTAATATGGTCATTCCCACTACCCACTTTGGTGGGTTGAATTTTATATACCCTACAGTAATAGAACTTAACATTAATGCTTGTATGAGACAAGTGCATTTTATTTAATGGGTGAGTGAAAGAATTTTACTTGCCTAACCGAACATTTGATGTGTATAAAACAACTAGTTAGGGATGCACTGAAATTTGGGTGAGAATGCTTCTGATTTTATTACATTTGGTTTAAACGGCAATTGATAATTGATAATCAAGGCCAACCTAATCAGCAAAGTAATCAACTAACAAGGTCGGGTCAGTTGAGGCTTGTGTAGTCTGTCTGTATGTGAAACAATCTCGTTGAGAAATCAAAATAAATGAACGTAACTGCACACAGAAGAGCATACTGCGGTAAAAATTTAATGTAAATTGTATATTTTTAACATATAGCTTAATTAAGGAACAGGACATGACCAAGAGAGTTACGTTTTCCTTGAAAACCACAATTGCAAATTTGACATTGATTTTATACAAGAGTTCAAACAAGTAGGTTATATATATTTTAGTACACTATTGACTTTTTTTTGTTTGTTTTTTTACAATACTGTCAATGTTGACAGTTTTTGCTTGATTTGGTTAACGAAAATAGTTACAAAGATCAAAGTTGAACAGCTGCACATCTCTGAGCAAAACGTTACTGAATGATTTGAGTCAATGATTCCGTGATCCATTCGTAAAGACAGGGAGCCGGATGCATAAAAGACAGACTAGGCTTTAAAAAAAATCTTAGAAAATCTAACTTTATTCTTTAATACTTTTAATTCATTTAATTCATTACATAAAAACATAGATTAGTCTAGGCTGAATCCAAAATATAAGATTGATTACCCTTTGGTTAACTGCTAGTTGGTCAAACTAGATCTTAAAGGTGATGTACTGCATGTAGGGTTGACACAGAGTGGTTGAACTAGGTATTGCAGTCCAAATAAAATTTTTGGAGGTTTTTTTTTTTTTTTTTTTTCACCCAGCTCCTCCTCCTCAGACTTAATGTACACACAGGTTGCCGCTGTGGTTTCTGCCAACTGAGGTGCCGAAATAAATTGGGTAAACTGAGAGTGGGATGGTTTCACAAACCAAAAATAGAAACTGACATTCCGAACCGGAACGCAAATTTTCTTACTGTAGCATTGTTTTTCAGATAAACAAGTATGTTAACTTGTTAAACATGTTTCTTAATCTGCAAACATACATATTATGGTATTTTTATGCTTTTGTAGTGGCAAAAATATTTATATATATAGCAAGCTTATAACATTATATAACAATATATTTTTTAAATAACCTGGAAATCAATTTAAATATATTTTAGTATGTGGTAATTTCAGTCATTTAAATGTAATTTACCAACAACAAGATTGTGGTCAGTGAAAATGCTGATCGGCTAGTAAATTTGGAAAACCACTAGCCACGTTGGCTGGTGAGCAAAAAAGTTAATGTCAAACCCTGCCTGTAATGTAAGTGAACCACAAACACACACTTTTAAAAACCTTGCAGTGCATTTTAAAAACGCTAAAATTAGCACATATCATATTACACTTCATTAAATGCTAACACTTCAAGAATATGTTAGCATGAGACAAAAACTAAAGAAAAACACAAAGAAGCTTTTTTATATTTTCAATCCACGCTGAATAGTCGGATTAAATGATCTCCCAGGTATTAATTTATATATTTAACAAAATCACACAGAAAGCATGAGCTTTATCAACATACTGTACTGTATAAAACAGCCCATCACAGGCACACAAAACTGACACAATCACGAAAATGAACCAGTGTGCATCCAATCTATGCTGTTGAACTATAAACGTCCTGGATATGAATAAAGGATGTTACAAACACTGGTAAATATAGCCAAAAAAGGCTAATTTTAAGGCAAATATTTATCACATTTGATGGACAGCGAGTACTGCAGTATGCTGCACTCTTATACACGGGACTAATAAAACTTTGAAGTTTGTTTAAATACCAAACTAACAGTACATATCTGATAAAGTGCTACGTGTGTGATGTTGTAGATTGTCGGTCTATAATTTGGTGCAACAGTATGTTGTGATGCATTAAAACTAACAAAAACAACAGGCATAACAAAATACCATTATATCTACCTAAAACTAAACTGGAATTATCAAATTATGAAATAATCAAGCAACTGTAATAAAACTGAGAAACTATAATAACTATAGGAAGTGTTTGCAGCTAGCCAGCATATGTTTAAAGCAGAAGGGTTTTTGATACAAGCACTCTTCCTGTTACTTTTTGCAATCCTCCACACTTCCTCTAACATTTGTGTACGTACATGTGTCAGAATATGGCACTTTAGTGTACTTGAAGGCTTCACCCACAGACCACTGAAGTCATTTGAATTGTCAAGAAGCTTTTGGTGCAACCGAGAATGTGCTTTCCTAAACTATAACACGAACCAGAATTATAGTCTAATTTTACAATAATATTTTGCAACATTTGGATACATGACATTCAATGATGTAGATTTCCATGCAAGTGCACTACAGTACTCTATCTATGCCACTATTAACACTTACGTAGTGCAAAATACTGCTATCTTGACAGCATAAAAAGCACCAATTTGTGTTTGTAAGTCGTTTTTATGTCAACGTACATTCTCTTAACCCAGTTTATTGTTCATTGACTACACCATCCATGGGTTTATCTCTCCCAATTGATTGTTGTATAGATAAGTATATCCATAAGGCCTTGATGAGTGTAAGGGGTGTTTGCAAATATGCTTCATTTTTTTAATTAAGCTTGATTTTTGTAATTCTGCAAGCGAAGCTAGTAGTGCATAAATGGCATACTTTTTTACAGCATACTCTTTAATTGCATTTGGCCATAATTGCAAATAGCTCCATTTGATCTGTTTAGGTTGAAAAAGGAAATGAGGATTGGGAATGAGGAACCAGGGAGTATAGAAGTGTTTGAAAAAGAGAATGACATATGTGTGTATATTAGTACCTGACGTTGGTTGTGCAGTTTCTCTTGATTGCCAACCAGAACGCCTGACCTTTTCTTCTGTTGTAGTTGTTGTTGTTTCAGCTTAAAACTCTTAGAAACATAAAGAGTAAGGATAGAAAAGAGAGGAAAAAACAGAGATGCATGTAGTGTGATGTAGATATATGAAATCTTACATGACCCAGTACAAGCAACCACACAAGAACTATAGTTTCATGCAGTTTGCAATCTTATTTATTGTGCAATGAGACTTACAGATGAATCTGCACACACGTCACTTCCATCCTGGAGACGTTCTGAATTCCCCCATGATGCCGAACGCTTGTGAAATCCAACAGCTGTTGTTTCATCTCCACCTAACCATGTGTGTGGTGTCTTTTACAAAAAATATCAACATTAACATCACATAAAACTACAACTTAAGACTCTTGTTTAGAACACATTGTCATCTGTTCCTCATGACTGAATACTGCACTAGTCACACAGACTACTTTCATGGAAACTCAATTCATCCCATTTAGTTACATCCTTGTTTTACTCACAAAGTTGACAATGTTTTAGTGAACTAGTACAACTAGATATTTAGCTATAAACCAGCTACAAGTGCAATATAAGGCAATTTCACAAGTAAATGGCTAAAACTTAAGCTTGAGTCATTATATGAAATAAAGAGTATCTGATTATATGAAAGAAAGAGTGAAATTTTGACTTAGGTAATGAGGAACAGAAAACAGATGATATTTCAAAAATGAGAAAAGCTGATGCACCCAATTCCCTTCACATCTGAGCTTAGGGTTAAAGTTCATTAGGACTGCAGTAAATCATAGGATGTGATGAGCAAACCATGGTGCAGTGTACCAAAGACTTTTGGTATACATACCATGGTACTGCATGGCCCTGTTTACACTGATATTAACATCTGTCCTGGGTGAGTCAGCTGAACTTTTATTAAGAATTGATTATGGATCTTGCATCCTTTCACCTGTGTGGATTTGTCTTCCCTGCCATGTCTGTCGTCCTCTTTGGGCCATTGGCCTTGCAAGTACGGCCCCACAATCGCATCCAGAGATACTGTGCGCTGGATCGGAGTCTGCAAACGCCACTCTGCTTTGGTCCGTTCACCTGAAGAAACAAGAAAGTAAACTTCAATGCGGAATAAACTACTAAGAAACAACGTTTTTAAATACATGTGTGTAGTGCAATTTTTATGAAATACACTTCAATATCATATTTTGTTTTAAATCTTTCGATTCACTGGTCTAGATCATAAAATGCTTCTAATTATTATTCATTATAATATTATTTATATAAATTAGATCGTATGAATACCAATTTGAGCTGTAAAGTTTAACATGATTTGATGATATATTAGTATTCAGATTGTCTGATATGAACAAAACTAGATGATCATGTCTTCTAGCATGACTTGGGATGTTTCAAAGAACACCTTGTGCTTCAATGGATGCAAGGAAATGCAACCTTTAAAACAAAGCAACTCACATGATCAGTGTCCCAAATTGTATTATTTGATTACTGAAATTTTTCTTCTTCATTCAATCTTTATTTCCTCCTTTGGAATTCCAGATTTGTTATTTAGCCCCTACAGTATACAGTATGCCAATGAAACCAGTCATCTTACAAGCATAAGTTAATTGTAAATATAAATATAAGTAAATATACATCCGCTGTTTATAATTAAAATATTAATTAATTATGAAAGTGATGATGAAAATGTGTTGTTTGATATGCACCAATTAATTCTGAAAGAAAACTGAATATAGATTAAAAGCACATACATTTTAAGATCAATGAAATAATGTATGTGTTTAGATCCTTATAGCACAGGAAGAAACATATTAAAGTACTAATGCAGTTGCAAAAATTCACATAACATTTCCTGTTGATCTTCAAGAAGGACATCCAGTGGCTCAGATCGTGATAGTTACTGATGTGTATGATATACTTCACCTGGAGTGATATTTGTGGCGGAAGCTGGTTTGTGCAGCGTGTAGGGAACAGTAGCTTTGAGAGGCTGGAGACCTGATCCGCTCCTGGACATCTTCATCTCTCCACAAACACGGACTCTGGCGTCGTGAGCGGTTTTTGTCCTTTTCCAACTGGCCATTTCCAGCTATCTAGCCATTCTGAATGTGTTTATTCTAGTTTCTTAACTAGACCGATGACTAGAAGATATACTTATTTAATCGCTTTCAAGTAAACTATTATAACAGTTAAGAGAGCTACTTGCTGCTCAGACTGATCTCTACCTCTCAAAACGCTAGTATGTGTAGGAGCTTTCATTCATTTTAGGAAGTAGGCGGATCCATGTACAATTCGCCTTTTGATTGGCTAAAAGAAATAGCTGCGTTAAGGTAATTGGGTAATAAGACATCAATCCAGAAATAACGTGAACTTTTTTTGGCTTCATCCCAAACTAATTTAATGAACTACTAATTTGCACGCACACACACACACACACACAATTCTAAAGAGTCTAATACTTTTAAGTATGTTAATATTTGGCCTATTCCCTAATAGTGTGCAGTATTGTACTAAGAAACCCCATGAAACCAAAAACGGAGATGCGTACCTTTTAGTTTTAAATGAATCAATGTAATGTAAGTACTCCCACAGACAAATTAGCAAAAGTTGAAATAATAAAATTTAAACGAATGTGTACAAGTGCAAATACAGTAGATGCTACAGTTAAGCAATGGCTGGACATCAGTATCGGAACGGGCACCCTGGGGTTAATTATTACTTAACTGTAAGTTAAGCAAATTATTTGACATATTTCATATCTATATGTACAGTAGATGTGGTATTTCTTCCACGGGTGTAACAGTCACGTCCCTGTGGGTGTCTTCAGCATTTATTGTTGGAGATAAACTTCCATCAGTGGTAGTTTGTGTAGGGTGGAGTTTGTGTGAGATAACACCTTCTGAATTTGTAAATTAATTGTTATCTTAAGTCATTTCAGCAGAAGAGCTGTTTTGTGGTCAGTGTTCTGACACTTATATTTGTCATATGTTTGTTTGAAAAGTACACTTTTATTGATCTTTTGTTATCTATGGTTTACATATAGGCTAGGCCTACTGTATTTGCTTTTTTTTCATGGTTTGGGGTTGCAGAGTGTTCTAGAAATAGAAATACTGAGAGACATTTTGACCATTCAAAGAATGTTTTGATACAGAGTGATATAAAGAGATCCAAGAATGCTTTTTTTAATTGTATTATTTGTCCGAGTTTCACTTGAGGAAAATATCCTTTCTTTGACCCCATCCACATCCGACAGGAAGGGTTTTTGTTTTGCCCTTTGTCTTTTGTAAACCTTTTAGAATTGAGTCAGTTTGAAGTTCAAAAGTCATTCTTTCACTTCACTTTGCTGCATGCTGTCAAATCAATCAATAGTCCCATCTTTTTAGCGAGCAAATTTTCAGCTACTGGTCCCAATTTTGCATTTAGACACCTCTTTTAGGTCCTTTTACTGCAGCAGTCCAAAGTGAACAAATGATGCTGACCTTTGACCCATAATTGACATTTGTTCTTTGCTTGACCCCTGGGTCGTGGTGACGTTAAATTCAAGTCAATTTGTAACGAGTTCCACTGTGACATCTGGAGGAGGCACAAGTTTGAAATATATTACAATTATGAGTTCAGTCCACGTGAGACTACAGAATGTTATGCGGTTATGAGATTTCATATCATTGGGCCCTTTGAATACTTTTGACTTAAAATGGTTTGATAAAATGGTTTGATGGTTTACATTAAGAGGGCGTTTACAAAACACAATTTTCAGCAAAAAATAAAAATAAAAATAGTTTTAGACAATGGTTCTTTTGGGGGCCTGAAACAAAAAAAAATGTTTTAAATTACAAGTGCAAAAAACAAGTTTAAAATTGCAACGTTTTAAAATTGTTCCCATTATCGTCTATGTAATAAGAACAAAAACACAAATTGGCCTATGCCAAATAGCTGTTTCTGCACAAAGTGACATCGCCATCTACTGGCCTGGCTGGCATAGTGCATAAGGAGCGGTTAACCAAATTGATTTGCCTTGTCATGTAAAATAAAATTAGATTTTAAAAGACTATATAAAAATTACACTGAAGCTATTTGTTCATGTTTGTTTGAAGTGAACTACACAGCTTGATTTGGATCAAGCGTTTGTCAAGTTACAGTCCTAAAAACAAGAAAAGAGGGGCTGTTCAGTGGAACAGAAGAGACAAATAAACAGTGAACAAACATGACTCAATGAAAAACATTAGGACAAAAAAGGCAGTTTTATTGCGATTTTAAGTGACAAACAGCATAGTTTCCAATGGCTTTTTAAACAAAGAAATAATGAGCAATGAATTAAAAACAATTATTTAACGCTAATTGAAGGTGAATAGCTGTCTAACACAACACACACATTCTCAAACAAGTAGACTTTCAATTACACTGACGATGGAGGGAGGGAATCTAGCTTGCTAATATGATTCAAATCAATGCAAGGTTTCAAATCTGCTGCTAATATACTGCAAATGACCCACACATTGCAGACATATTGTAAAAATGCAATAACAGATGCCAAATAGATTTTAAACATACAGTACTATACCACAGTATGCAGATATACACTGGTCCATATGTTTACTTCACTCACTGTCATTCAGCAATATTATACTGCCATCATGTACATAGCAATCCCATCTTCAGACTTACTTCAAGAGGCAAGAAAAGAGGAATAAGGCAGCAATTACAGAAATGTCATTTTATTACCCCTGTAATTATACAGCAGACATAAAGACACATCTTCTTGTTTATCTGTTTAGTTCTTGCATGACGTTTGGCCGAGGAGGGATGTTTAGATGACTGAAATGTGAGAATTGAAAAAAATAAGTGATGATTATGTAAAAATACTAATACACTTTCTTTCACAAATTTTCATGGTTAATTTCTGGCTTTATGTGTCTGACCAGTTTTGTTTATATGTGTTCTGTAAGTACAGTATGTGTGTTCCCATAAGTGATTTTAAAGGGCAAGCGATGTGGGAAAGCTGTGTTGGGCTTTGACACATGAAGCTGTAGTGAAAACTGGTTTCAGGACTCAAGTCTTTCAGTGCATAGTCCACACTTTGCCTTCACTGCATATAACAACAAGTCAGGAGAAAGGTTTGACCAGCAAAGACATTCAAAGATTCCCGCATCTGAAGAGTTCTGAAGGTAAATCTGTGAGAAAATATCTCTTGTCATAACTACAGAGGTGTAGCTATATCTTATCAATGATGCTTTCATGAGAATTAGTGTAACAGGTAATACACAGGCTGTAGTCGAGCCATGGTATCTTTTGGATGTCTTAGCTGACTGTGCAGTTTCTCTCTGCTTGGTCTCATTTGGTGGTCCCTAGCTGGGGGTTAGAGCAGGACTGGGCTCTGCGCTGATGTTTACCAGGCACTCTGTCGACCTCAGGCTTGGCAGGGACTTACAGCTGGGTAAAGAGGACAGAGAACCACACAGACCTAACATAGAGGGAGTGTATTCTTTTTCTGAAATGAAAACGGAAGAAATAGGGATTATTGTTAAACACCAATAATAGCTTTTCCTGCTGGGAAAAAAACTAATTGAAAAAATGACTAAAGTCTCAAATCCAAAGAGATATTCTTCATTACCCCCCTAAAACAGCTCATTCAAACACACCCCACATGTCTACATCACTATGTGGAAATATTTGCGTAATGCCGCTCAAATGTTCACGCAAAGAAAGAAGGCATGGTTTCAGTAACCGCAGTTAGTGTTGAAGCAGTCATGTCAGGGAAATGCTGTGTGTATCAAGGAGAAAGCAAACGCACTTCATTTGTCCTTCCGAAATTAGATACATTTAGGAATGTTTAAGATTACTTACAACAGAACAGCAATGTATTTTATGGATGACCGTTTCGTGATCCTAGGAGGAGAGGTTATTCTAACTTTGCTACGACAATCTGATGCTTCTGAATCAGCTACTGTAAGAACGTTTTGTTATTAAAGTATTTCCTATTGACTGTTCAAATGTAGAGTTTTGCGCATTGTGTGTTTGTGTGTGTGTGTGTGTGAGAGAGAGAGAGAGAGAGAGAGAGAGAGACAGGTTCACACAGTGGAGTCAGCTGTCTTAACAGTCTGTGGCTTGTGTTCTGCAAACACATAGGAGCTTCGTCACTGTGTCTGTCATGCCTCTTTGTTCCTCTTTTGGGCTTGAACTGATGGTAAAACTAAGGACATTATTTGAAGTGCTTCGAGCGACTGGTCCTAGCACACCTCAAAGACTGCCTCCCACCCACACTGGACCCACACCAATTTTCCTACCGCAGAAATAGGAGCACAGAGGATGCAGTATGCACAGTGCTGCACTCTGCACTCACACACCTGGACAATAACAACACGTATGTTAGGATGTTGTTTGTTGACTTCAGTTCAGCATTTAACACCGTCATTCCCTCCAAGCTGACCACAAAACTTGGAGACCTGGACATCAACACCTCACTCTGCAACTGGATTATGGACTTTCTGACCAACAGGCCTCAGCATGTTCGGTCAGGCCACAACCACTCCACCACCATCACACTTAACACTGGCGTACCACAGGGCTGTGTGCTGAGCCCATTCCTCTACTCCCTTTACACCCACGACTGCAAGCCTGTGCATGGATCCAACTCCATCATTAAGTTTGCAGATGACACCACGGTGATTGGCCTCATCAGTGACAACGATGAGACTGCCTACAGGGAAGAGGTACAGCACCTGGCCACATGGTGCGCTGACAATAACCTGCTCCTTAACACCAATAAGACCAAGGAGCTCATTGTGGACTTCAGGAAGAAGAATGGAAGCACGCATGACCCCATCCACATTAACGGGCTGGCTGTAGAACGTGTTTCCAGCTTCAAGTTCCTGGGAACCACCATCTCAGAGGAACTGTCCTGGGCCACAAACACCTCCAGCCTGGTCAAGAAGGCTCACCAGTGCCTTTTCTTCCTCAGGACACTAAAGAAGAACCAGCTGTCTTCATCCATCCTGGTGAACTTCTACCGGTGTGCGATCGAGAGCATCCTCACTAGTTGCATCACAGTCTGGTATGGGAACTGTTCAGTGGCTGACCGCAAGGCACTGCAGAGGGTGGTGAAAACTGCCCAGCGCATCACAGGGACACCACTTCCTGCTCTTGAGGACATCCAGAGGAAACGCTGTCTACGTCGAGCTCGCAACATTCTCAAGGACTCCTCTCACCCTGACCACGAATTGTTTAACCTCCTCCCCTCCGGGAGGCGTTTCAGGAGCCTCCGAACAAGGACCACAAGATTCAGGAACAGCTTTTTCCCTAAAGCTGTCTCCTTGCTGAACTCTGCCCTCTGACACCCCTCAACACCCCCCACATCACACATAGACTCCTCCCCCTCTTCAACACTCTGATTTATTTATTTATTCACAACAAGCAAAAAAACAGTAACTTGTTATTACTTGCACTACTGTCTGTTCATCCAGGAACACTGTATAATCCATTTGCACATTGTAATATTTTCTATGCACTTGCTGCTGCTACTGTCCATTGCAATACTGTAAATTATGTTCATAGTTCTGCCTATAGTGTACATACACTTTTACATAGCCCATCTGTATAGTATGTTCATAGTACACCTATCTGTATATCGTGCTTATAGTATTTAATATCTGTAAATTATGTCCATAATACTTACCTGTATAGTTATTGTACATATTATAGAGTTTATTCTGTACTTACTGCTTATTGCACTTCTGGTTAGATGCTAACTGCATTTCGTTGCCTTGTACCTACATGTGCAGTGACAATAAAGTTGAATCTAATCTAATCTAATCTAATTATTAACTGTCTTTACATTTATTTTGAAAGAAGAAGCTTACGATTATGGAAAGGGGCGTTACATTTCCGACGAGTGCTTGCAGTGTTCGGCCAATCAGAATGCACTAGGTCAGTTGGCCAATCAGAGCAGACTGCGTTTGTTGGAAGGAGGGAATTTGTTTTAAATGACACTTTTCAGAGAGGCGGGGCATAGACGACCTGCAATACTGTATAGTATTTGAAAAATACGTTGTTTTTTTTTTGTTTTTTACATAACATTAAAGCATGTTAACATATTCTGTACACAACATAATGATTTTAAAAAAAGCATCGTATGACCCCTTTAAAAAAAAAAAAAATTTACTCTCCATGTCTTTTTTTTTTTTTTTTTGCAGAACATAAAAGAAGATCTTTTGAAGAATGTTGGTAACCAGATTATTTTGGTTAACACTGACCTCCATCATATGGACTAAAAAATTACATATATTTCCCAAAATGTCATCTGTGTTATGTTCCACATAGAAAAGGAACTCAAACAGGTTTGAAATGACATTCACGGCACATAAGTAAATGGTCAAATATTAGTAAATTAAGCAATTTGTTTTCTTTGTTTGTTCGGTGAACTAGAGTCAAAATGAAACAGAAGCTGCAATTATCTTTTCTCTAATGTTATGTATGTAAGAATGAAATGGCTGTGGTCCATTGAGAATTGATTGGATCATTGGTGTATCGTCATTTATTATTGCTGAGAAGGAATAACTACAGACCAGCCCTCACACCAGCGTACCGGAGTCATGAGAGAGGAGAAGAGGACTGCATCTACAATAGCATACTTCCCTACGGTAGGTCTAATATGGTCTGTCAGTTTCCTCCTGTCTAAATAATTCCTTTCAAAATAAGATGTAAGGAGGACCACACCTCATACTGATAGTCAAAAGTCTGTTAACATTAAGACTTTTGGGAAAACTTCAAAATGCTTCAAAAACCTGCTTAACCATCTAACAACCAGAAGTTCAATTGATCAGCCACCAAAACCAGCTTGGACTAGACAGCTAAGTCAAAACAAAGCTACAGTACCACATTAAACTTATTGTAGGTGGGTTTTAAGATGTACCTGCTGTGCACCAGGCTTTTAAATTCCGTTTCCTTTCCATCCTCTGAGAATCTGTGTTTAAACTTATATGTGGCTCCGGGCTGGGGAAACTACCCCTGAAAGACAACAACAGACCCAAAGGCATAAGTCTATCTTGCAGTTGAATTTGTGTCACATTCTAGATGCAATACAGACTTCAAAAAGCAAGCTGTTGGGCTAATGCGTGGGATTTTGAGTAAATTGTTGGGCCACATAAAAGAGAGCCTCTCTTCACCTGTGGTACAGTTTCCTGTCCTCCTGGTTGTTGTAGTTTTGGAGTGATGGCCATTGGTTAACAAGAGGGATTGACAAATCCTTAGAGAGTGGATGTGATTCGCCTGGAATCAGACTTGTCCTGTGATACAGTTAAAGACAAAAACATTGTATGTTCTTAGTGGGTAAGTGTAGGTCACAGATTCTTCGATACTGTATGTGTCACAGTTTTTAGCAGCCAATACTATTACGAATAGCAACACTTGAATGAATTCAAGGTTATCACTAGAATGTTCTAAATGCAAAATGTAGTGCCAACCTGCATCTGTTACTGTAAAGAGTTATTTCTACATATCCAGTCTACTGTATTTATTCTTATTTTATTACAAGTACGGCATTAAATCATCCTACACAATCCCTAAAATCATCTGTTCTCAGACCATGAAACAATATGTCATATAATTAAATAATTAAAATATTTACAAATAAATCTTTAAAACAAACCATTTTTTTAGTTAAACATGATCAGAATCTGCTCTTTCTAAACTTTAACTTATTCTGAATTCAGCAAGGCTCAGGTGATATTTATAGTAGTATTAAAATTTTATTATGAATCGCAAACAGTCAAGAAATTTTGAATCACATTTTAGTTTGGGGACCAATTCTCACTATTAACTATGACTTCTGCCTCCATAAACTCCTAATTTGCATTGCATTAATTGGCATTAATAGTAAGGTAGTTGTTACATTTAGGTACACTCGCTCCAAGAGTGCTCCACCACCGCTCCATCATGAGTACAATCCATGCCAACGGCCTATAATATAACTGAATATTTAGCCAGATTTATTGTGTTACTTCATCTGTTTCTGATTTCGAATAAAGATACAGATACAGTATATGTAAGAAATTCAGCGATCTGTAGGTAAAAAAAAAAAACATACTGTTATTTTCATCATTTGCACTCTACAAAATTATTACTTTTAATGCTGACAATCATGTTATTAGCTTAGCATGTGGTAGGGGAAAAGTTCCAATAAGCCTCTTTGAAACCTTCCTGTTATTTTTTTTTTTTCTTTTAAAATACATTTATGAACAGAACTGTGATATATCAAACATACTGAAATACTTTAGCCGCGGAGCAAAGGCAGAGCAGTGTTTCTGATATCAGTGAACAAGGAGTGGAGCGGAAACGGTTAACCATGAGCGGGGCTAGATCGGAGTGATTATTAAAAGCTCGGAGCGCCGAGGTAAAATTGGCCCTGTCCCAAATGGATCACTTCATGTGCACTTGCGGTCTTACCGATTAACAATGGCTGCGGTTGTGCGCGTGTCAGTTAAGTCCATGTCACCATAATGTCCCATTTATCATTTTAGCATTCAGAAGGATTCTCGTCAGGGCCCCCTTTGCGGCCGTTTGCGCCCTCGATCCACACTTCTGCCAATCTCGCACTGGGGCGAGCTCAGCAGCAGACTTATACCCAACAGTCAAAGCGGCATTACATCATGAAAGTTCGGAAGACCATGAGAGTTTAGAGTGCCATGTGGGACAGGGCCATGGCCACTCCACTCTGCTCAATACTCTTCTCCTGAAATAACATGGTAAAACTACCTTTATAGAGGGTTTATAAAGGCATTTGTTAAAGTGAAATGACCTTTCATGCAGTGTGTAACACAGCTTTAAGTGAATGAAAACATCCTGGAAAGATTTAAATCTGACAGTGCACCGAGTATAAAGTTATTGTCCCTCAAAAGAAAGAGTAGACTCTGAATCATTGAAACAAGTCGTTTTTAAAAAGAATCCCAAGCCATTTCATGTTGACGTCAACATGAAAAATTAGCATATTGCCCGGCCACTTTTTTTTTTTTTGCATTGGTCTCATGAAAATCAGTTGCAAATTCATTCTTTGCCACTAGGTTATGCTTTTGGAGTAGTAAAAATAGTTTCCTCTTTAACACTGTACACAAAGCAGCACTGCGCTCACAAACGCTGCTTTATCAGGCAGGCATGATGAAATGAAAATGAGACCAATCGATTTTAATCAATGCCAATTAAAATCATGCAAAGGAGGGGTTTGGAAAAATAATTCATTGAGCGAATCGTTTGGGAGTCGTTGATCAAGTAAGGCAAATATAAACTTGTATTATAAAGACAATGAAAGTGTTTTTTGACCTTGCATTCATATCAACCTGTTGTTGGGGACTCCCAAAACCAAAGTATGAACCTTTCATTACCCATAATAGGGGCACTTTAATAACTAATAAGTCATTTACAAATGTATTTTTCTTTTTTTTTTTTTTTTTACTAATGTATTTTATACAAATGTATTTTAAATCATTTTGAGGAGTTATAACTGCATGAAAAATAATGGTGACTAATGCAAGAACAGAATAGAGGGGTGGGGTGAGCAGTAGCTCAGGGATGGAAATTAACTTTTTTGTCCACCGGCCACTGTGGCTGGTGGATTTCAAAATCTACCAGCCACTCAATGTTTTTACCAGCCACTTTCTTGTTTTTAACTGACAGTGTGTAACTGCATATTTAAAATTAATACTACAAGATCTACAATACTTAAGCAGTTTATTTAATCTCAAGTCTCAATGAAAAACTGACATTTTCTCTTTCAGTGATGCTCTAAAACGACCCTTGCTGAAGTAGCTCCGCAGCCCACCTGGATGACACTGCACTGAACTTTTTTGATGCACGGAAACATTTTTGCGATATTCTAAACAGTTTTCTTACGCATTAATAATGTTGTATTTAATTCCAAAGGAAAGGATTCACCAGTATAAGTGTATTATTATTTTTTTGGTGTATTTTTTTGAGTCCCGTTCAACACTGTTTCACTGAAGGAAATCTCGGCTCGCAAAATTTTATGCCATCGACAAACGAACACACAGCGTTTTTAAAACATTGTTTTTACGTGTCTCATCATGCCAGAGCTGTCAAACATGTGTAGCCATACAATGTTGTTTCTACATAACAACTTATTAGCCACAGAGCTAACTTCTGAAAAAGTACTTGAAGACTGGAAATAAGATGCATCCCCGGACAGCAGTTATTAGACACGCGACGATAATACTGTTTGTTAGTTTGCTTATTATGCCGTTAAAAACAATAAGATAAACACAAACTGTCCATATAATCTAAAATGTTGCAGAATGCTAAAGGAGAATGAACTTACCGGGGTCTGACAGAGACGTGACAGTATGCGGAAATTTGTGCGCGATAACAAATTCAAGTCTTCACGCGATCTTGTGTATTGTGAGCGCATGCTATAAAACTAACAGTAAATAACCAACAAATATAATACTCCATAATACACTAACTTCAGCTGCAAACACTGTACTGGGAACAACGCCGCCGTTTTGAGCCCGGTTTACACCGCGTTTCTCCACGGAGCTGCTTCTGATGATATTACACTCTATTGCGTGTTGTACACACACCAGGGATGGAAATTAACTTTTTTGTCCACTGGCCGGGTGAAACAGTATGCTATTTTTATTTACCAGCCACGGTGGCCTGTAGGTGAAACGAGTTTACCCGCCACAACACATAATCAACCGCGTTTGGCTGGTGGCGGTTCCTAAAGGGACATTCACCGAAATGGGTCGCTGTGAACGGAGCAATTTTTGACAAGGTAAACTAACATTTAGGAATTTTAACAAAAGTATGTTATAGACTATTCATGAAGACCCAAAAGAATCATACCAGCTTGTGGAAAATTGGCATTCGATGTTGCCTTTAACCCTATAATGTTACTGAAATTCTTTCACACAAATAGTTAACAAAAAAGTTAACATTATAGATGAAGCTAAGTGAAAATCTATGACAGTACATGTTTTTGAATCAGACAGTTTTGATACATACTGAATAATTCATAGGGAAAATGGAAGAAGCAGAATGTTTCACCAACTGACTACGTCTGAACAGTTTAATCTAAAATAATTCCATAAACTTCCCATGTCTCAAGAATCAGTGGTGTGTGGGTGTATTTCTCTCACAGTTGTTCCTGCAGCTCCAGAATGATGTTCTCCAGTTCTCTCTTCTCTTTCTGGCTCTGCAGCTGCAGTTCTTCTAGTCCAGCTGTTAGTTTCTTATTCTCCATCTCCACGTTCTTCAGCTGAGATTCCCGCAGCCTTACCAGCTCCTCAAGGTACCCCTGAACACAAATAATACAAATGCACAAACTTCAGCACATGACATATTCATTAAAGAGTTACATAACCAGTAACGGAAATCTTGTATTGTCCTGTATGTGTGTGTGTGTGTTTGTGCTTAACCTTTTGCGCATTGATGATCTTGAACCTCTGCTCCATCTTGCGGCACTTGTTCCTCCAGCTCTCCTCATCTGTGACCAGAGGGATGTACGGATGCTCAACACTGTCATCACTGTTACTGCTGTCCACGCTCTGACCGTCCTCATCATCACTAAGATAATCATAACTGAACCACACACACAACACAACATATCATTGAAATGGAAACAGAGCAGCAGCAATTCTTGATTTTGGTTAATTTGACAAGCACTGACCAGGACAAAAGAATCAATCAAGTCATCAAGTCAAAATATTGAGTGAATATTGTATTTAATACATTTGAACCATTTTTTATATAATAAAATAGTATTAATATTCCAGTGTGATCAGATTTGATATCAGTTGACCGTTAACTACAATGCAGTATTAGCAGCAACAGAAAATATTTCTTTCTTTCAGGAAACCATATAAATATCAAGCATTCTGTTAGTTTACAGTAGGACAGCACAATAATGGTTATAACGGACTCTCTACACTCTCTACATTATAAAAAATGAGTATATAAACTGTGTAAGAGGCTTCTCTCAAACATCTATTGGAAGAATGGGAAGATAAATTAAGGGATTTAACTCATAATATCTGGCAACCACAATCATGTGGTAGCATGCTAACAACACAGGTTAAAGGTTAAAGGAAATGTCAAATGAGTACAATAATATGTGACCCTGGACCACAAAACCTTAAGTGTCAGTTTTTTTAATTGAGAGTTATATGTCATCTGAAAGCTGAATAAATATGCCTTCTATTGATGTATGTTTTATTAGGACCATACAATATTTGAAAATCTGGAATCTGAGGGTGCAAAAAAAATCTAAATACTAAGAAAATCACCTTTAAAGCGGTCCAAATTAATTCTTAGCAATGCATATTACTAATCAAAAATTAAGTTTTGACCTATTTATTGTAGGAAATTTACAAAATATCTTGTTGGAACATCTTTACTTAATATCCTAATGATTTTGTGAATAAAATAAAAATTTATAATTTTGACCCATACAATGTTGTTTTGGCTATAGTATATAAAAATATACCCCAGTGAATTAAGACTTAGTGGTCCAGGGTCACATCTGTTTAAAATTTGATTAATCACTAGAATAATAGCAGCACTAGAATAAAGAGATGTCTAAACATCAAAGCCCACACCATTCCCTGAAAGATCCCCTGTATTATACTATAAGAAATGACTGTTTCTCACCTCTGTGTAAATTTCAGATAAGGAGTGTAGTCAATAACAGCCTCAGACTTCCCATCCAGAGCCTCCCCTTTCAAACAGAAACTGACAACATTGCGTAACATTATAGCTCAGTTCCAAAACCTGCATTAAAGTATCATATGCATTACATGAGTATGGTGTGCAGAGTTTCTGCCTATTTAAAAACATTCCACATCAATCAATTATACGGTTCCATTTCAGTTTGTTTTGAATCATAGCTTGTGTGCTACTACCCCTTCTATTACCCTTCTCTTAAGGCTGGTTCACACGGCAGAATAATTGGGCCGATTTTAGCCCCGATTCAGCCCTTCCGACAATTTTAGGATGCTCCGATTATCGTAAAATAATCTGATCAAATATTCCTGCCGTGTGTGGTGTGTTAAGACTGCTCTCCTCTGCTCGGAAGAATGTCGGGACCGCTCCGATCTCAAATCGGGGATATCCAACATGTTGGATTTATTTGGCCCGATTTCTTCTCGTGTGTGGTGTCCCCCGAGGACAAACAATCACGCAGCCTCTGGACTGTGGCGTGTAGCCAATCAGAAAGGGAGGTGACAAGGCGGTGAGGAAGTACCAGGAAACAAAATCAAAACAGCCGGCGTATATAACAAATAAAGTCGATGGGCATAACTACATCCACAACTGCAGTCCACCAGAGTAAATGGAAACGAATATATGAACGTTTATTTCAACGGTTATTAATCTGTGTAGTACGTAACAACATTTCTATGAGATAAAACAACAAATTATCTCCATATCATGATATAGCAAGTATAGTCCATGCTCGCGTTTTCTCCACCTCTTTGACCATCGCCTTTTCTTGTTTTTCTTATGTTTTTTTCCGTTAAAAACAAAGCACAAACTATGGCCACTGCATCCTCTTCGTCCGCCATGATTGTTTACTCTAAAGTCACGTTTGATCTCGTGGAATTTTGCGAGATTTCCCGTCTGACCTGGCAATGCTCGGGAGTCAAATCGGTTCGTGTGTGATGTGTTGATATTGCCGTGTGGCTGCACAACCACACACGGAACGACCAAAACTGTTAGACCCGTTATTTTTTATCGCCGTGTGTGGGGTCTCTCAGGTTTGGAAAATCGGCCGACAATTTTAAAATCGTCCCGTGTGAACCAGGCCTTACCTGAAGTCAATTGCTCCAAGTCCAATGAGCATTCCGGTCAAAACAGTTGCTTCTTCTCGCAAAATTATGGCACCTTCATCATAGAACCGCCTGTAGACAAACACACACATGCAATACATGAACACAGTTACATCATATAGACGCACCATTTTATGTATTCGATAGTGCAGTAGTGTAATGCCGGTCTCAGTTGTTATGCTTACACTGGATATGTGCATTGATGACTGCGTTTGACTGCATAAAAGGATCATATTGGTAGTTTGATTAATATTGAGTTTTTTCTCTTTCAGTCTGACCTGGTGGTGCGGCTATCTCGCAAAGCTGTGGCGATGTATTCAGACAGGCGTTTCTCCATCAGTGCAACCCGTAGCCATGCTCTGCCCTAGAGACGGCAAGGCAAGCTTCATCATACGAACCATATCAAACATCTATATGCATTTACTGCAGAGAAACATTAAAGAATATTTGTAAATAATGAGAATAAAACATACCAAAATCATATTTTATGAAGAAAACCCAACAATTTTACAATCCACCAAAATGAAAATTTCCAAAAACAATCATATTTTAGTATTTCACAGCAATCTCTTTATCTCAATTGTAAGTTCATAACGGTTTAATTTTTTGTTGTTGCTTTATTTCAACAAATAAGAGACTAGTTTGAGCTCTGCATGTTAGATTACGTTTTTGTATGTACATCATGCTTTTTTATCCCAAACATCAAAAAAATAATTAAATTAATTGATTCCTAAAAGGTATTTCATCCACAAAAAATAAATAAATAAATTCCATTCAAAAGTTGATTCTGTCATTATCTATTCACATTCATGTCATTTCGTTTCTGTAAAAAAAAAAACATATTAAAGATATTTCGTACAGATTTTGAACAAAATGTAAATGAAGACAGATTTTTCATTTTTTAGTGAACTATCTCTTTGAGTATGAACCTTACTGAATGTATTCCAATATACTTGTATCTTACCATAACTGTGGCACAAAAATGTACAATGGATTTTTTGTTTGTGTATTAAATCAAAGCTTGAATGATTATGGTATTATTTACCAATTCTACTTTAACTAGGTACAGATATTTGGGTAGCACTTTATTTTACAGTCCTGTTCCTCATGTACATACTATGTACTTATTATAGTAATTACAATAACTATGTAATAACTAGGTACTAACCCTGAACCTACTTCTAAACCTAACCCTACCCCATCTAGTTACCTTGTGTTACCAGAACTTTCTTAGATAAATACACTGTAAGTACACTATAAGTACATGTTAGTACACGTACTGTAAAATAAAGTGTAACCGATATTTGTGTTCCCACCTTTGCTCGTGAGGAGGTGATGTTCTCCATGTTCTCAATGCTGCTTATGCAGTTATTGGGCACTTTACTGCAGGCCATTCGGATGAAGTCCCAAAAACTGCGCTGACCATCAAACCAGCTGCCAGAGCCTGCAAAACACATGATGTGGGAGATGGCCTTCATTTATATCACTGGCTTAAATATGTTCCTAGTGTTCTTCTACAGTTAAAATGCAATGCTTTCTTACCTTTAAAGCGGTGGCTGAGGATGTGTTCCAGAATAGCAGCAAAGTTCATGAACTCCTCAGACGAGTCATCGATGGGCTCTGCTGTGTACTTCTCTAGCAGTGTCTTCACTGAAAACCTGCCATACAAACACAAACAATACAATCTACTTCAGTATGGAAAAAATACCTGCTTTCCATTTTGCTTCAATACCTAGAGAACACCACTGATTCCATATTATTTTTTTCTTTCTCTACTTGTTTTTCCAGTTGATTTCCTCTGTATCCAATATTTCAATAAGTTCTACTGTACAGTATATTGTATTTATTGTGGACCATGACTGAAATCTCAAGTGAAAAGAAGTACACTTTAGCATGCTTCTAAAAAGTATGACTTTTTAAAAATATTTTCAGACACTTAACTGCATGTTATTTACAATTGGGTTTTGTAAAAAAGTATATTAGTTGAACTTAGGTGTGTTTTTGACCCAATTAACTATACCTTTGTAATGACATATTTTTATGATGAAGTTACAATTTAGTACATTAACAACATACTTTATTAACTTTAAATGTACTATCAAATAACATAACATATAATAACATGTGCTTTAGTATGTTGGACAACTAATAATAAAGATTACTGAACCACAAAAACCATTGCATTCTTGTGTTACTACTTTTCAATTCCATTTAAGTATTCACGAAAATTAAATACAAGATAGATTTAAATATTCAAGTTTTCTTTTTAGCATACTTTGAAAAAATGTCACTGCAGGCATTCATTAACTTAAAAGTACTTAAAAGTACCTAAAGCTCAAGTATAAAGTAACTAACAAATAAGCACAAGTCAACCTGCCTGCGTAACATAAACACCACTGGAACCAAAACATGCCTGTTTGGTGAGCATCCATTATAAAACACTCACTGTACATTACTTTTACAACTACATTAGTATAACGAACTGTGTTCAAGCAGAAACATGATGTTTTAGCGATCAGTGCCCCGAGATAGCAAATAGCATTGCACGGTTTGGTTGTGCATCAAAAATAACAGATAAACACGCCTACGTACTGTATGACTCTTGTACGTCACTGTAATCGTCTTTACCTTGATTACAATTGTCATCTATCAAAACCTTACTAGCATGACATTGGGCTGATTTATCCAGCTGAGAGCTGTAGTTTGCATATCATATGCTCATATACAGTGGTCAGGTGTTTTGATGACCTCTTACATGTCAAAAGACAATTTTGGTTTCTCAGTTCATGACCCCTTTAATTCCAATTAACAAATTATAAACAGATATATTTTCTTATTTCTTTGTTTAAATACGCAGTGCTAAATTCTAATCTTCTGCTTATGGTCATGGGAATGCTTGAACATAATCCAGTGTCTGAAATACACTGTACAGGTGACGTCCAAACATAATCATATTGAATTAATAATATTTAATGTATTCTGTTGCCATTTTTTTTAGAAAGAAGATATACTTTACCATTTACAGTGTCCATGCAAAACTACTGTACACATAATATAATTTCATTTAACACGTAATATGGCATAGTCGTACATGGAGCAACGTTATTCCTGCCGATACCAAACCAGCAGTGACTTCACCATCACAACAATGAGTCTTTCAGTACAGCCCTCCACTGGAGTACAATAGGCAGAGTATGACATGACAGCCAGAAGCTGGAGAGAAAAACCTTGGTCAAACTTTATTAGGTGCCTTAACTACCACTTATATCACAAAAAAAAGAGTACTTGTAAAGGCTACATATTGTACTGAAAAGTCTTTGCTGCTATTGTATTACAGTGTAAATATATGTAACTACAGAAATAAAATTACAAATTTGAATTGCATGCATGTATTTAAATTTCGTCAGTATTTTAATAATAAGTATTAATTTTATATTTGGACCATCGTGAGTCCTGTTCTCTGTGGAGCACAGCAGATTCCCGGCGTCCCTCGCGGGAGGCAGCAACCACATCTTCCGGGGAACGAAGACACATCACAGTGCGTCAAATATACGGTTTCAAAACCAATTTGTGTACACACATTTGTTAAAACACCCTTAATAAGTAAGAATGAGCTTTTACACACACACACACACACAACGAAGTGAACAAAACGAATGATCTTTAGCAATCCGTTGTTTACGATGTATGTCAGCCACGGACCTGACGAACTCCGAATCTACAGATTTCTGTAAGATGATGGTGAAAACGTCACATTTGTTTTCAGCAAGGCTGTTCATACAGTACACACGTTCCGCGTTTCCTGAATGAAATAAAATAGCAAATGATATTTTCGGACGCGTCCCTGTTTATGACTCCGCTGAAGGCCATAAACATTAACATACGTAACGATAACGTTATGTGGCTTCTGAAGGCTTCTCACTCACCTACAAACCGTGATGAGGTTTTTTCTCTCCACGGCGATGCTCCTGGAGAAGCCTTTCTTGGACTGTGCACCCATAGCCATCGCGGACTGCATGAAACTGTGCTCCATCCCACTGGACCCCTCCCTTACGCCACAAATACACACACAACCGCATTCAGAGACGAGGCACGACAGGTGAAGATAGTCGAATTGAAAACGCCATTCTCCACTGTTAAAGTGCAGACGAACTGAGGCTTTCTCCTTGAGCGCTGTTAAAGAGACACTGATGGCGACCGTCTGCACCCCTCCTCTATACTGACCTCAGCATTCACCGGGTCAGCTTCAGGATGGTTCACGTTTCTTTCAACTCCCAGCCCTTCATGTGGAACAACTATGAGGTCAAATTAATAAGATAAGTTACGTGGAAATGTTATTCCAGGTGGGTGAGATGCGCATGAAGGACGCACAGACATTTCCAGTGCCGCTGGGGACGCAGTGAAGCAAAGCGGCCGCTAGAGGGCTTCAGTCAATAGGTTCTGAAACCCTGCTACTATCCTGCTGCTTGTTTGGAATATCGGCTCTCCCTCTCTCTTTCTTTCTTTCTTTCTTTCTTTTTTTTGTGTATAAAACAGCATAAACAAGAACAGTAACATAACATACACTCACCTAAAGGATCTTTCTCTTTGAGTCCTCAAACCATAATATTGCTTTGTCTATTGAAAAAAATAATCTAGTCTTTTTTTTTACTGAGGGAAGCTTTATTTTGGATTATAGCTGGTATATTGGCCAGAAAAAATGGTTCAAAATGTTGAAAAGCCTTAATAATAGATTTCTTTATTACAACACATAGGCTATCTTTTTGCTTCACAAGACTTATACTGGAGTTGTGTGAATTACTTGTAGATTATTGTGATGATTTTTATCAGCTGTTAAGAATCTAATTCTCACGGTCCCCATTCACTGCATAAGATCCATTGGTGAACAAGTGATGTTATAAAAAAATATCTCAAAATATGTTCCAATGAGGAAACAAACTCATCTACATCTTGTCTTGGCAAGCCTAAGAGTGAGTAAATTTCCAGCGATTTTTCATTTTTGGGTGAGCTGTTTCTATTAATCATAGCAATACATAACCCACATGTTTTCCATAAGAAAAACTTTAATATGCAGTTACCCATATATCCACTATAGAGTTAATTTTGGCAGCATCATTCGAAATTGGTAAGACATGCAAGTATGCAACAAACTATTCTTATTTTGTTGCACTATGAACACTGTGCACACTTGATATGTAATGGAGATTCATAATGGCAAAAATATAACAGACAATGCTAATGTTTAGTTTAATGGTCTTGCGCATTTGTATGTGAAGCAGGAAGAGACTGTCTATGTCCAGAGCTAGGTTTAGACCTGAAGCTCTGCTGTGAAATTCCTGACTGCAGTGAGAGGGCATCTAGGGCAGGCTGCTGAAAGAATGTGAAATATATCGTTTTAGAAGAAAGACTGAGGGAAAGAGCGGATCCACAACAGAAGGGGAAAATGTTTGATAGCAGTAAAAATATCTGCCAGTCAAACACAAACCCATGCATTCTTTCACATCCATTTTTTAAACCTTACATCAAACATTTTTAGGAAAACTAATATCTTTTTAAAGTAAGTGCTGGTTTCTAGTGCCCTGCTGAAACCTGGTGAAGTTTACTGTGTTCACTGCCATTAATGAAGCACATATTCCAGTGACACATATTTAATAAGTTTTAAACTTGTTACAGACGGTACAGATTTTATTCACCACACATCAAAAAAATAATAGTTTTACATTAAACACCACATGGTCACAAAATATCATTATCATAATAACCATAACAATCTTATGATTTTGGTAAATAATACATTTTGCTGTGCAATAAAACAAAATATCTCCGAAATTAGAGCTCATATTCTAAATGCAGATTAAAGGAAGCATCATAATATCCTAAAGGCTTTGGCAGAAATGTGAAGAGATGGCACAACATGGACTGTCTCACAAAAACTGATGCAGGTTTTTAATGCAGGACTTTATTTTGAGACTCTGAATATTAACTAAACAAATATTTGAAATGATAAAGAGAGACAACTGATAGTCAGCATTCTTTTTTAAAGTTCATTTCAAATGTGAAGCTTTTATCATGCAAATTTCTAGTGGCCTACAGGTTCATAACTTGACTTATTAAAGGTTTCATTTTCAGACTCACAAAGGAATGACACAGGAACTAAAAAGAAATACTTAAATGACCCATCTACCCCTTTAAATCCACATCAATCTTTAAGTTATGTACAAACCATTCAACTTAGGAAAGTATAAGGAGGAAATCAACCTTTCTAGTGATATCCAGTAAAATCCTGTATCATAAAACATTTTCTCTATATGCATGACAGACAAATATAAAAATTGGCTTGACATCTCAGATTCAGACATCTATAATTACAATACTAAAAACGAAAAAAATTCTCAAGAAAATGAGTGGTGCTCAAATTCTACAATGCTACAATGTTAGTGTGCTGGGTTGGTTACTACATTGTTTTCTAAATGTTTTTTTCTAGGATGTTGCTAGATGGGCCCACGTCAAAATTGCACTCCTCCATGATTCCACCTCTAGATATCATTCTTTCTTTCATTTTTTAAGAAAATGAGAACTGAGTTGAAATTCCTGTGGTCGACAATATGCCACAAGTGCTGTTAACTGAGCTTAATTTGTATTTAATTCTAGACTATTTAATACTAAGGGCTTCTAACCATAGTAAGCACACTAATATTCAGCCAGGAGACCATCAGAGCATTGTTTCCAGTTCTTTCCAAGACATGGAACCTGAATGTTCATCATCTGCTACAAAATATGGCTCAAAATTATGCTCACTTTCCTCTGCATTCCTGCTGGTCTGCTTGCATGGAGACCTTTTCCCATCATTCTGCCTCAGAACCAGCTCATGCTGCCGCACTTTAGAAAACACAGTCTCTGTGTCGTGAGGCACATGACCTAAATTTCCTGAATGGTGGAGACGCGTTTGTCCTCTGGCCCCCATAGTGGCCAGAGGCAGGCCTTTAGTGCCGCTGACACTGAGACACACGCTCTGCGTTGTGGTGTGTGACATCATGCCTCCATAGTAGCTGCTCCCACATCCCGCGCTGCTGTTGACACGAGCTTTCTGCTTCAGGTCTATTGCAAGACTGCGCCTCAGCCAAGCCTTCTTTACCTCTGCCTGCACCTGTTAATGATGGAGGGATAAAAAAAAGAGACTAAGAAAAAGGGTTAAGACACTGGCACACACAAATTTAAAGGTGATATATGGTTTCCTCTCTCTCTCTATCTCTCTCTCTCTAAAACTGTCCGACATCATTGTTTTACCTTTTCTTGTATAGGTCGTTTGACTTTCTTTGTATGTTATATATTTATTCATTGAGCGACTTTTTATCCAAAGCGACTTACAGATGAAGACAGTGAAAGAATAAAAAAATTAAAATAAATAAAAAAAGAATAGAGCAAGTTAGTTAGAGGTCTTTACACATATACACATATATATAATTGCATAATAAATGAAAAGAAAATAGAATACAAAAAGATTAGAAAGGTAGTTAGATTTTTTTTAAAGAACGCGATGTTCATTTGCAGAACGCAAGTTTCTAGAGGGCACATAAGTCTGAAGTAACAAATTTAGGTAAATGGGTGCAGAGCCAGTGGTAGTTTTGTAGGCAAACATCAATGCCTTGAATTTTATGCGAGCAGCTATTGGAAGCCAGTGCAAATTGATAAACAGAGGTGTGACGTGTATTCTTTTTGGCTCATTAAAAATTAATCTTGGAAGACCTGCCAAGAGGGCATTGCAATAGTCCAGCCTGGACAGAACAAGAGCTTGAACAAGGAGTTGTGCAGCATGATCCGAAAGAAAGGGTTTGATCTTCTTGATGTTGAATAAAGCAAATCTGCAGGATCGGACAGTTTTAGCAATGTGGTCTGAGAAAGTCAGCTGATCATCAATCATAACTCCAAGGCTTTTAGCTGTTTTTGAAGGAGTTATGGTTTATGTGCCTAACTTGATGGTGAAATTGTGATGGAACGATGGGTTTGCGGGAATCACAAGCAGTTCTGCCTTGGCAAGGTTGAGTTGAAGGTGATGGTCCATCATCCAGGAAGAAATGTCTGTTAGACAAGCTGAGACGCGAATAGCTACAGTCGGATCATCAGGATGGAATGAGAGGTAGAGTTGATTGTCATCAGCATAGCAGTGGTATGAAAAGCTATGTTTCTGAATGACAGAACCTAATGATGCCATGTAGACAGAGAAGAGAAGTGGTCCAAGAACTGAGCCCTGAGGCACCCCAGAAGTTAGATGTTGAGACTTGGACACCTCACCTCTCCAAGATACTTTGAAGGACCTATCTGATGGGTATGACTCAAACCATTGAAGTGTGGTTCCTGAGATGCCATTTGCCAGTAGGGTTGATAGGAGGATCTGGTGGTTAACCGTATCAAAAGCACCGGACAGATCAAGCAAGATAAGTACTGAAGATTTGGATTCTGCTCTTGCCAGTCTTAGAGCTTCAATAACTGAGAGCAACGCCGTCTCAGTAGAATGTCCACTTCTGAAGCCAGATTGGTTGCTGTCAAGGAGATTGTTGTGTGTGAGAAATGTAGAGACTTGTTTGAACACAGCTCGTTCAAGTGTTTTTGCAATAAAAGGAAGAAGGGAAACTGGTCTGTAGTTGTCTAAAAGAGATGGGTTGAGGTTGGGTTTCTTAAGTAGTGGAGTTATATGTGCCTGCCTAAATGATGAGGGAAAAACACCAGTGTGGAGGGTAGTGTTGATGATGTGAGTGAGTGCAGGTACAACTGCAGGAGAAATGGCTTGAAGGAGATGAGATGGAATAGGATCAAGCGGGCAAGTTGTAGGGTGCTTAGAAAAGATGAGTTTTGAGACTTCTGCCTCAGAGAGTGAAGAGAGTTTCACTTTGTAAACACTTGCTGGGTACATGTGAGACCTTTCCAAAGTAATTACGTAATGCATGTAGTTAGGATAGTCCAATATGAGAATTTGTGGTTAAAATGTATATACATTTAATTTGACTGATCGCTTCACTAGATAAGACCCTTACATCTCGGGTGGGATGGTGTAGACTAGAGCCTTTTGAAATTGCATTGAAACCACTAAATGGAGAAAAATCCTGGAATGTATTCCTCAGAAAAGTAAAAAAACTAATTTCTTTTCAACTGAAGAAAGTAAGACATGAAGATCTTGGATGGCATGGGGGGTGAGTAAACTATTAGGAAACTTTTATTCTGGAAGTGAACTAATCATTTATACATGCATTTTTCAAAGAAAGCTTGTTGAACTGTTCAAGTTCACACTATCAAGTCACACTGGGTAAATACAGTAAGTACACACATATAAATCTAAAGTGTGAAACACTCACCTCCCCATTGCAGAAGCAGTAAATAAATGCCACAAAGAAACCCTGTGGAAATGAAATGAAAATATCCAATGAAATCATAACCACAAAAAGCCTGCAATTTTTCAGGGCAGCAACCATGTATACTTTAACTAACTTTAACTAAATTAAAGCAACAGAAAAAGCTCCATTGACAAGTCATTTGTATGTTGCATCTGTTAATTTTATTTTAAGAACCTTAGTTACCATGAATCTACAGTAACAGTAAAAAGTTTAATTTTATCGACTAATGTAAACAAATATTAATAAAAACCATAAGCAATTAATTGTTAGTTAATGTCAATTAATGCATGTAAAGTGTAACCCTGTCATCTTAATTCATCAATTCTTATTGCAAATCAATAAATTAATAAAGCTTTTATGGAAAATATAAATCATTGTCACTTTGAACATAACTGTTTCAAAGACTATTCCATTTTTAGCCATTGAATCCCAAAGTAATTTCCTTCATATCTATTACTCACATATTATAGGTTTAAAAATGTCTTCTTCTTTTTTTTAAACTAGACTATACCTGTGAAGAGTTGAAGAACATCTCATAATGCATCTGAATTTGCCACAGCAGACCTGTGACCTCAGTGTATGGAAGAGCCATGAACAGCATGTAATGAACTCCAAACAGTGGCATTAACACCAGGGTTGACTTCAGCAGTTTCCTATACAGCAAAGAAATCACTACCAGTCACATATGTGTTTACATGAGTAAACGCATGCATGTGTGTGTGTGTTTGTGTGTGTAGTAATTTATGACCTGTACTGCTGTCTAGGATCTAGTTTTCCAGTGTTTGTTTCCCACAACTTAGAGGCAAGAACCCTGATGATATTGAGGAAGAGAAAGAAGTTTACCTAGATAAATAAAACACAAAAATAAGTGACTTTTCAGTAGGGATTTTCTGATAGGAAGCATTTAGTGTTTATAAAATATGGATAATATATTTCCAGTTTTATAAAGTACATATTTGTGTTATTGCATAGGCTATGTTTACTTTAAAGATTTGAATTATTATTAGTATTTATTTGAGAAAAATATATATTTTCTCACAACAATGGCTGCCAGGATAGGTACTTGATAGATCCATTTGAGATTGCCGGCACTAATATCCCAGCACCTAGAGATGAAGAAATCCAGCATTCAATGTTTTAGAAAGCACTGTCAATCATCTATTATCTGTATTTTATTGTGTGAAATTAATATTTAATTATTTAAAACTTTTTTTAACACAGGGACACTCATTACAAAATTCAGGGTGAAACAAAATTCAAAAGATTTTCTTGAATATTTTCCTCACAAATCCTCTGTAAAAAGTCCAGAGAACATTACCTACTTTTTCAACAAACTCGATGGTCCTTTGAGAAATCAAATCCCTTCCGAATGCAAATGTCTGTGACTGAGGATATTTTATCTCAGCACTCCTCCATTTGTGTGTTTTTTTTTTTTTGGACTACACTAATCTACCATTTGCACATTAATCTTCCAACAAAAAAGTGTGGTAATATAAAACAATTCTTGTAACCATTTACAATAAGGTTAGGTTTATTAATAAGATTTATTAACATTAGTTAATGCCTTCCATTACATGAACTAACAATTAATAATATATTATTATTAATAAAATATAAAATAATTTATACTTTGTTATGTTAGCTAATACAAATTATATTAATGTTATTAGTTATTAATTCACAGTGCATTAACTAATAGTAAAAGATACAACTTTTATAAAACTATTGTTTATGTTAACTAATATAGATAACTGATTTTAACAAATTGTAAAGTGTAAAGTGTTACCAAAATTCTTAACTAGGAAAAGCCTTATTTTTGTTAATATGGTGGAAATTACTAGACATCCAGGCTTTAATCTTACCTAAACAATATAGGCCCTACTAAGAAACTAAATAATGAATAATCACTTGGAATGAGTATAATTTAAAGTTGCGTATCATCAGCATATAAATTATATGAAATATAGATTAAGAAAAAAAAAAAAAAGTAAACTAGTGGAAACATATACATTGAAAATAACATTGATCCAAGAATAGAACCCTGCAGAACACCAATGTTTAATATAGACAATGAATAAATACATGAATAAAAACATGAACTATAAACAACTGCTTGACCACACCATAAATATCTGGACTTCACAGGTTTAGCCAGAGAATTTTTTTTAGAAAGGCAAACATTAGGTCTTGCCTGGAATTTGCTAAAGACTATGTGACAAAACCTAAACCTTTTGGAAACAAGTTTTGTGGTTTGATGGGACCTGTTTGGCCTAAAAATTCAAGTTAAAGCCAAACAAATCTCAACACCCAGAAGATAATACATTTATTCTCCAAACTGCATGACCTATGTAGGGTTGTGGGGATGTTAGGGCCAGTCCCATAGTCTCAGGCCGAAGACAAGCAAATCAGTAGATCATATTCCAAAGTGTTAACATTTAGAGCTTTAACAGAAATATTAGCATGTAGGCACTGCATGCATGTGTGCCACCTGTTTGTGTGTGTGTAAACCTACTGTGTGTCTGCCAGAGACACCCGGGCACTGACCCATATGGATACAAACACTGCAGGTATTCCTATGTAAGAGGAAGCAAGAGAGACTGAAGCAGGATGTTAAAGGAGAATACTATCTACATTTTCCACCCTCAATGCAATAATGTATTGCTTTAAAAAATGTGAGTGACAACTCACCCCAGCCTATGATTGTTAAAGCCCACAGACAGTTTTTATCAGACAGGAAGGCCATGAAGATCAGACTATGCAAATACAGACCCTCCACCAGTATCCAATAATGATTGGTTGCCAAGAGATACAGGAAGAGGGTCACAGCAACCTTGCAGCCCACCTGTTCAAAACAATAAAACCAATGCTGGGTTCTGCAGACACTTTGTGTTATTTATGTATTCATCTGCAAATGTGTTTTTGTGAGTACCATGTAGGGTCTTTGTCCAATGGACCCATCTTCTAGTTTGCCTTCATCTGTGATGGTAGAAAGAACGGCGTCTTTCACAAATATACTGATTGCTCGGCATATGAATGAGGTGAAGAGGTGGATGTGGATGTAGTTACGGGTGCAATGGAGACGTCTATAGAAAAAAAGAAACAGAGAAAGGAGAATAATCAAAATGGCTTTGAAGTAGTTGTGCAAAATGATTAATTTCATTGTCTCATACTGTAGGTCACATGACAATGCAAATGCAGTACATCCAGATTGCATTCATGATGAATTTGAATAACTTTTTAAGTGCAATTAATTGAACATACGGGTGTTTCTGACCCACTTAAATTATGGCATAAGTACATCTTCATAAGAAATTTTATAATTACTTGATTCTTGTTATTAATTACTAGTGTGAAATATACAAATTATAAATCACAACTTCCTCCGTGAGCAGAGGACCTGCTGACTGTCTGGTCAAATCAGAGCAAAGATATCTCATAAGTCTGTATCTGAACACATGGATATCATATTCAGTGCTACTCGTACATTAAAAACTTGATATGTATCTTGTCTAATGGTTATTTCCTGTATTAATTTTGCACTTACTTAAAATAGCAAAGGATAAAGACAGCCACGAGTAATGCCGCCAATGATATGGAGTATCCAATAGTGTACATTAGATAAAGTCGCTCAAAGACCTCCTAAATAAACACAGCAAAATAGTACACATATTATTGAATGTATGTACATGACTGTATATTTTAGTCTATGCTTTTATTTTATAAGTTTTGGACAAAAAATAAATATATTTTGTGTTTTACTATGCTGATGCTTCTGTGTGGTTGCTATAGATGGTGACTGAACCATTTAAAAAGACTAGATATAAAACTATCTATGATATTCTGGTCTAAAGAAATGGTTCAGGTGGCTCATCCAGTTTAATCTATTGAATTTTTAATATGGAATTTTTAACCATTTTGAACAAACATTCTTAAAATTATATAGTATGAATATGAGCAATATGTAGTATAATATGAGCAATAGAAATGTAATGCATGCCATAAATTGGATAATAGCTGCCTGTGTGCTATGAAAAATACTCACCTCCTGATCGCTGTGGTTAGTGTGTAGGTACGTGGTGCATTCTGTGTAGTTAGCCCATGTCCGGTTTATAGTGGATACCTGTTCCCAGTTACCTGACGCATCACAGTGGCGATATGCATATCCTAAAATGCACATAAAACCGTAATGCTAAATACTTAAGTATATAGTGAATACACTTAAAAATGTGACAGAATTCACATTCAGTGCTTGATATGTTTCCCCTTGAAGGATGTTTAGTTGCCTGTGGTAGGGGGGTTTCCACCAAAGTTCATAAACGCAATAGCCAGTTCACAGCTTTTCATCCAATTTTAATGTTGTCTGTGTTCATTTAATTGCACAAATACCTATATGTAGTGACCTCAATACTCTTGGACATTTACAGAGATTTTTGTTGCTGTGGTTTGACAAGATGAAGGCCAGCGCAGTTGCTCTCAAGTTACAAGAGAATTTTGGCAACAGCAAGCCATGGCATAGTTTGCCCAGGCATAAGCACAATTCACCCTGTGAGACATCACTGCAGATAACGCAAAGTATTATTATTTAGTAGCTTTGCTCAACAGCTCCACAGCATTGCAAGTGGTAACGCTGTTAAACGAGCCCCTGGAGAGGGGGTATGGCATTCTAGAAATATTCAGTTTTCCTCTTTTTTCAACTTCTCTTTAAAACACATTTTACTCTCCCAGCTTAAAACACAGAATAATATAAGGCATTCATAAGGTTCATTTTCTTGAAACTGGAGAAATTACATACAGTACTTCAGGTTTAATTTCATTTTGTTCTGGGGGGTTTAGCAGACCTTTGTGGTTGAAGTCATAGATGTACTCAGGACAGAGAACTGCAACCGTCTGATCAGGCTTTCCCATGGGCCAGCAGATTATCCCATCCCATTCAGGAACACAGTGATCCTCTGGCAATACACAAGTATAATTTCTTTATCAAAAGTATAACATGAAATACATCTATATTTAACTATAACATGCATTTAAAGTACAAAATCTGTGAAGGTGAAGTCAAATTAATCTCCTCAACATGTACTGTAGTAAATCCGGTATATTTTTGAAATAACCCAACAATAGTGGATCTGCAATTCTATATCCTGCCATGAAGTGACTCATCACTATGTATAACAAAGGAACCTGAGCTCAAATCAATATATCTTATCTTAAAATCTTCATATAAACAGGGCCACAGTCTAATTTGCCATAATCATAGATCTCGCTGTCTTCAGGAAATTGGATCTGTGGGGGTAGGAAGATACCATCTTTTGATTGCTTTCAGTATAGTTGTCCATTTGCCACAACAATTCTTGTTAGCTTTATATTATGCCAAATTACACATTTAATTTAAATAGACAGAGATTGTACTGTAGATATCAGCATATATGAGGATTTTTTTTTCTGTTCTATCGTCTATCAAGTGAAAATCATAAGTTTGATGTTTTATGTGATGTTGTTTGTTAATAAGTGTTAGGGGTGTTTCTGAATTGACATTGTTGAACAGTCATTTATTCACACAATAATTACATGCACATTTCTCACTGAATCTATCGTACAATAAAGTGCACAAATCGAATGAAATACACTATAATACCTCTGACACCATCTAATTGTGCACGAATGCTTCTCTCACACCTCGCCCGTGCATCAATCAGAAGATAGATCTGTTCATCTCTGGTGATGACATCATCAGAATCAATCTGTAAGAACAGCAATACAGAAAAAGACAGAACATTACTCGCTCCCTTTCACATTTTTTCAACTGACACAATTCTAGACACCTCACCAACAGCACAGTATCATCATAATCAACATATAATGAATATTGATTCTGAAAGATAGTGGTATTTTTTTTCCTTAATGTTACTGTGCAATTGCTAGATAGCTTATTGTGCAATTGCAATTACATGGTAGATAAAGTTATATTTTGCATTATTTATTTACATTATTACACATTTTGTCCCGTGGTGTGGTTTTCTTTTTGTTATCCCCAAAGCAAGTGCATTTAACTGTACTGAATGCGCATATGTAATGTTCTTAAAATCTTTAAAATGTAAAAAAAATATATATATATATATATATATATATATATATATATATATATATATATATATATATATATATATATATATATATATATATAAACTTTAATTGCAGATAATTTAATATTCATTCAATAAAAGATACAGTTTATTATCCACTTTAGTCCAATTTGTAATAATGTGAAATCAAAAGTTGTGCTTTAAAGTAAAATCTATTTCACATTTTTAAATATGTCATCAAAGAATGCAATAATATACATAAATATGTTGAAAAACAATGGTTGTTTACCATTTCATCTACACTTGAGATTACAAAAGACTAACAAAAACCTCCCTTAGTTTCCATCCATATGGTTTATGGTTTTCCACAATCTCAGGTGAAATCATTGACATATCATCCATCTATCTAGCGCACCTTCTTTTAGGCTGATGTGCTGTCTCTCATTGTTGTGAAATATTAGCACAGTCCTGTGGTATGTGACGAGCTCTCTTCAGCCTTCAGGATGAGAAAGTATATCCAACTTTACACACCCCACACCCATGGCTATCCCTCACTGTCCCACATTATCAGCCCCTATCTCTGGGTCCTCACGAGTAGAGAAACACAGAAGGATTTGTGCCCTGAATATATTCACAACCACCGAACAAAACTACAAACTCACACACTGACCATGAGAAGAAAGAAAGAAAGAAAGAAAGAAATCCGATTCTTTATGATATTTGGGTCTCTATGACTTGTTTATAATGTTTATGCTTTCCACCAAATTGTCTGGTCACTTAGACAATCAATAGAATATCATCCCTGAACAAGCCACATGATTTCAAGAACTTTTCACAGTAGCACAGAGGATTGGGAAAGCGTTACTAGCCAAAAATTTATCATTTGGGGTTGTTTAGATCTCTAACCTTTAATTTAAGCAATAGTAAAAGTAATGCTTGCATTTAATTATAATCAATATATTGATAATTAGTATAAAATACTACATTGTGAATGTATTTATAAAACGTACTTTTTTTGTTTTTGTTCTGTAATAGCATCACAAAAATTATAATAAAAATGAAATTATAAATGCATTATTTAAATGCTTTACAATTTCATACACACACAGAGATAACATTGTAATCACAGCATCGTCATTACAGTTCACATTAGTCATTAAGGGACTTAAACTAAAACTGCAAAAAGTCAATTAACCATCTGTCTCATTTGATTTGTGTTTTTTTCCCCTTGAAGACATAGGCATTAATGAACCACACTCTCACACAATCTAATGCCATTGATTCGTAATAATTGGTTGTGTGACTGTCCAGTGTTAAAACAGTTGTAAGGATGTCATCTGATAGATAGGCTATGAGTGCATGTTTATTTCATTACACATTTAATTCATGTTGGAAGAGGGTTATTCTGTTTCAGTAGCAAAGTAAACTTCTGAACTTGCCGAATAATCTAAAGACATCAGAGTAATTCTGAAAATCATTTCACTAGGATGTTTCTTCTCCAGTGAAGGTGTAATCAGGGGAATGGCAGTGTGCTTGATCAATAGTGCTTCTCGGGGTCATGTTAATACCGTTTTTAAACTGTCTGTTTATCGAGCATTCATCTCTCTCTGACAGACTCATTTTCTGCTTCATTGAACATGTGCATGCATTAACCAGTAATTCTCTCTGAGATTGACAGGACAAACAAAGAGACACTTTCATTTCCTCAATAGCCAGACATATGCACAACCCTTAAAAATATATGAATTTCTTTGCAACCAATCTAAATGTTTTTTTTTTTTTAAGAATCGAGGTGAAAGGACCTCGGCTGTGGAAGAGGGGGTTCGCGTTATCAGGAAAATGTAAACTTCCATGTATTTTAATTCAAATGTATATCATTGGGCTATATATGGTCTCTTAAAGTGACCATGCATATAATTGACTAGCTGCTGTAGGTGTCCTTAATGCAGGGTGACCATACACCATCTTTTCCCTGGACGTGTCCTCTTTTTGGCCTAAAAAATGTGCCTGGCCAGGATTTCTTAATCGACCAAAATGTCCTGGATTCGGCTGTTTTCTTTATCCCGCTTCCACTGAATTTCTGACTTGCTGCCTGCTCCCACAACACGTGTTCCAACATTCTTATATTGTATATAATTTTGATGCATCAGGGATGCTCTCTGTATGCAGAGTATTTAAATCATTTTGGAATGAGCGTTCACTTTAGATTTCATGATCACGTGCACTCTGTCCCAGCTCAATCCCAGCAGCTGAATCCTTAATTAATCATTTTTAAGAAACGGCTGAAAATGCATCTCTTTCATCTTCCCTTGACCCTCTAACTCTAGTACTCTCTATTCTATTTCTATTTCTATTCTAAGTACTGGTTTTATTTAAAAAGAAAATAGCCTTTAACACTAACATTGTCTATTCTTTCTACTTATTTTCTTTTTATTTATAAAAAAAAACTTATGTTAATTAGTCCTCATTTTTGGAAAACTAAAATATGGTCACCCTACCTTAATGTTAACCAAAAAATAAATAAATGGGAGAAAATCACTCACTGCTCTTTACTGAATTACTTTGTAGTTTTAACAGTAACTATCTATATTTAATTTATACAGTAAAGATGATGCAATGTTTTTTTTTTTTTTTTTTTTTTTACATTTGATTATTCAGTTTTCTGTACCTTGACACCTACACTCTAAAAATGCTGGGTTAAAAAGAACCCGACTTGGGTTATTTGGCAACCCAGCGTTGGGTAATGTGGTAAATTTTCACCAGTAGTCTGTTCCCATATGGCTTGCGTCAGCACTGGTCAATGCATTGATTTCTATAAAGTGAAGAATCAGCTTCAGTTTTCCCCGAGCGTTTACCCCTCACGTCACTAGCTCTGCCCTTGCGCCATAGCTCGTGATCGGAAGAGAAAGATGAGTCGTTCTGAGGGCTTGGGGAGCTTGGGAACGTTTTTGATTAAAGATTAAGAGGGAGCATGAATTAAAAAAGAATAATAATGAAGTTCACGGATAAATTATTTATTAAAAAAAAAACACTACAGTATTCCATTAAAAATAAGAATTTTCAATTTTAATTTCATGGTGACTTTAAGCAAGAACACATGGACAAAATATAAGACATTTAATGAATTTATTCAAGTGAATTCACATTCAGTTTACAACTGCATACATTTAAACTTATATCATATAATAATTGCTGTTAATAGTGTTCATCATCTGGCTGACTACGCCTTGTATTAATTTTTCTGAAAAATCCTGTCATACGTGCTCAAACTGACAGTCACCACTTATAAGCCACTACTAAATATTGTAGAAACGTAATTTTCTGTAAAGTTGCTTTGTAATGATTTGTATTGTAAAAAGTGCTATACAAAAAATAAAATAAAAATAAAAAGATAAAAAAACTGTCAAATTTAAAAGTAGCATTTTAATTTAAGTGTAATCCACTGGTCTCTGTAATCACATTTTACAAAAAAAGCATTTATTTGCACGCCAGTGTGTCACCGAAATCAGAGCTTCAGACCGCGGCCTCATGTTTCACTTGAAACTGAAAGATGCCATAAATGACTCCATAACCTGCCCATAAACAAACAATACTGAGATTAGAGAACATATTTTAACATCAAATTAAATTAAACTCAGTATTATAACGAATAGAATCCATTTATGATATGCCAGGCAAAAGCAGTGGAAGCAGCTGACTGATATCTCATCCTTATGTTATGTTGCATAAAATAAAACAATTTACAGCACAGTAAAGTCTTTATGAATGATATAAAATGCATACAAACCTTTATTTTGCTGAAGAAGTGCACTTAATCATTAGCGCTGAGAACCGCTCTCTTCTGTAAAGGATGCAAAGAGCCTGCGATCTGACTGTAACTCAGCAGCTGGGTTGTTTCATTGGAGTCAGCTCGGCGCAACCCAGTAGTTTGGGTCGAAAAGCATAAAAAATGAGCAACTTAGTTACAGATAAACTAACCAGCAGCATCTGGGTAAAAATATTTAAAAACAACCCAACAAAATGATCCAACAGGCTGAACCCAGAATTTGGGTTTCCTTTTTTTTTTTGCTTTTGTTCTATTTGTTTATTTGTGCTATTTACACAATATCAAACAGGGCCATGGGTACAACCTGCACCAGGGCCCTGCAACCCCCAGCTACAGCCCTGGCTAAATTTGTAGTTTGCTGATACCAATTTAAGCAAAAGACTAAGATACTTTCTACCTACAGTATAATCCCTAACAAAAATGAGAGAATGAAAGAATGAAAGGTGAAAAGAGTTTTCCATTTTCCCTTTGCCCGAGTGATTTCTTAGCTGGGCAATCTTACACACACACACACACACACACACACACAGTCCTGTCGGTCTCATGGACCAATCAAATATGTATGTGGCTGATAAGCCATCGATTCAATTGGGAAAACTGATCAACTGAAGATGATCATCTGTGTTCAACCAGTCAATGACACTGGATTCTAAACTGGATTCAAAGCTGGATTTAAAGTAAAAATCCATTTACATTTTAGTCACAATACAGAAGATTAAAAGCACTAGAGATACCTCTAAAAGAGCATTGTTGATTGATATATATATATATATATATATATATATATATATATATATATATATATATATATATATATTAATTTATGCTGATCTAATAGTTTAGGTAAGTGTTTGCATATTCACAGTATATTTGCACTTAATTTGGTCTCATTCAAATATAATTAATTTCACACAAATGTATATACTTAAAGTATTTTTAGGCAATTCTGTGAAGCAAAACTGTTAACTATTGATAAAGACAAGAACAAATAGGAAGGAGCCATTAAACTAACTATATCTTAACCAAATAAACAACTATTTCATACAGTCAGGTATTAATTTATAATCTTGCATGAGGAGGCAAAGCAGCAGACAACATTATACAGCCCTTATGAAAAACAAGTAGACTTCTGCATAGATTTAAAGAGAGTAATTACTACAAAACGTATATACTTTATAAGAATATAATCGCAAAATGTCAGTGTTTTACCCACTATAGCTTTAAGTACAGTTTTATAATTTCCGTATCCTACTGTCTTTCAAATATACTTTTACATTTAGTAATTTTGATGATTTTATCCAAATCAATTTAGAAATGAGGACAATAGAAGCAATCAAAACAACAAAAGAGCAATATTATGCAAGTTGCTTGACAAGTCCAAGTTAGTCTAATACAGTATGCGTAGCAGGTTTTTTTCCTTATAATGTATAAAAAGAAACAAGTAGATAGAATAGAAAAAAAGAATAGAAAATGCTGTCTTGTAGGGTCATTGCTTTATATAATGAGTAAAAAGAAAAAAGCAAATAGAATATATAAAAAAATATTTTTTAGTTAGAGAGTAATGTTTTTTTAAAGTAAAGCTTTTATAAATATGTGACATTACACAATGCTCTTTTTAAACGTGTACATTAGTGTACTCTCTTTAAAGTGGCCTTTTATTTAAGCAATATATTATCTGAATGTAGTAATATATGAAGCAATACACTGCAAAAAAAATGCTCTTCAAGATAAGATTTTGTCTTGTTTCCAGACAAAATTTCAGAAAAACAAGTCAACATTAAATGAGTTTTTGCATGAAACAAGCATAATAATGCCAGTGGGGTAAGAAAAATAATCTTGTTTTCTGTCTGAAATAAGATTATTTTGTTTACCCCACTGGCAGGTTATTTTGCTTGTTAAAGCAAAAACTAACTTAATTTTGACTTATTTTTTTTCTGAAAACAAGACAATTTTACTAGTCTAGAAAATCCTTCTTCATTTAAGTATTTGTATCTTCACATGCACACTTGACTCAGTTAACTCTTTTTCACAAGGTTAAGTCTGGATTAATGTTAACGCTGGGAAGTAAGTTCATGCCAGTAGTCAAATACTCACCAGAGCTCTGGCTTTCATCAGCACACAGCACAACACAAAAGCCACGGAGACCTCCACTGACACCATGCTTAACCCAAGACCTTTGACCTTTTCCAGAACTTCAGCTCACCAGAGAGCTCCTGTTTCTCTTCAGGACATGGTGGTCTAATTGAGGTGCAGAGAAGTGACTTGTGGTTAAAGCTGTTGTTATTCGGATGTCGTTGCATCCACCAGCCATTCATCTGTTGGCGTGTGATCAATAGTTTGTTTTAGCTGAGGTTAATTTACGGACTACCTGGATACACTTCCATTTGAATATATTGACATATTTCAAAAGAGTAAAATCCACTTCTTAATGTTTAAAGTAAAAAATGAAGAAGGGAAAGATGACGATTGAATATTCTTTACCCATCACAGATGATATTCTTCCATTACTCCGATTCTTGGTCTCTTATCCTTGACTGAAGATGAAACTTGTTGATCCATTCGGAGACCTGTTAAGGAGAGACTCATCTGTCATTGTAGAGACATGATCTCCGGTGTGTGAGAGTGTTCAGTGAGGTTAATAGCGTGGTGGTCATCATCGGCCCTTGGCTGTTGGGCTACACCACTGTTAATGTGGGGTGGACATGAAAAATGTTAACCCTTCATTGTCATGAGAAGACACAGCCCTGACAAACCTCTTTTGCAGAATTGCTATTTTTCTAAGCCTGTTCATGCACACATAATACAAACGCCACAAATTCAGTTCGATTTCATGAACATCTATGTATGTATTTGGTATATGCTGCAGTGTAATAAGCAGGAAAAACAGTTTGACACATGAAACCAGATATATACGCTACCATTCAAAAGTTTGGGAACAGTAAGACTTGTAATGTTTTTTAAAGAAGTCTCTTATGCTCATTGAGGCTGCATTTATTTGATGGAAAATACAGACACAAAAACAGTTATCTTGCAAAATGTTATTACAATATAAAACAATGGTTTCTATTTTAATATACTTTAAAATATAATTTTTTTCTGTGATGCAATGCTGAATTTCCATCAGCCATTACTCCAGTCTTAAGACTCACATGATTCTTATAAAATCATTCTAACATGGCGATTCATTATTAGAATTATCAATATTGGCAACAGTTGTGCTGCCATGCAAATACTTTTTTGGAAACTGTGATACTTTTTTCAGGATTTTTTAATTAGTAAAAAGTTTAAAAGAATATAAATATAAATCATTTCTAACAATATAAATCTTTGCTATCATGTTTTATCAGTTTAACACATCCTTGCTGAATAAAAGTTTTAATTTCTTTCAAAAAAGAAAGTAAAAATGACTGACCTCAAACTTTTTAACAGGTGTTGTTATAAAATATCTATATTTTCATTATTTATGATTTTTTAAAAACTTTTATTCATCAAATAATCAGCTTTATGTAATGGGAATGAATTTGATTTTAATGTATATTAAAATAGAAAAACGCTATTTAACATTGTAACAATATTTCACAATATAATATTTTGTCCTGTATTTTTATCAAATAAATGCAGCCTTGATGAGCACAAGAAACTCCTGTAAAAGACATTAAAAATCATTAAACATTAAAACATATAAACATTATGTATACATATACATATACATATACATATATATATATATATATATATATATATATATATATATATATATATATATATATATATATATATATATATATATATATATATATATATATATATATATATATATATATATATGTATGTATATATATTTGTATTTGTATTATCTTTTTTTTTTTCATCTGTTATAACCCTGGAACACAATATACTGTGTATAATAATAGTAAGCTAGCATTGAATTAAACACATAATAAATTAAGTCCACTTTTGTAGTCCAGAATATATATATTGGGGTGGCGGAAAAATTTGCCTTATTAAATTAACTATTATTTATAAACTTTTTTTTTTTTTTTTTTTGGGCCTGAAATGGAGGAAATTTCGGTTAATACTGATAATTAAACTATATTTTGCTAAATGTGCTTTTGTGGTGAAACCTGGGTTGGTTTTGGACTGTCATGGATAAATAATGATGACAATAAAACCACCAGTAGGTGGCAGCAAGCCCCTTTTTTGATAAATTATTTATTGAATCGTAATATTAATAATTTTCAATACTATTTAGTGCAGATAGGCTAGATAGTATGCACACTGGGACGCAGGGAAAGTGTCCATCTGAATGTGCCGTTGAATCACTGGCTCACTTGATTAATTAAAGGAACAAAACACTGTGTTACAATGCACTGTTGTATAAAATTAATAGGCCATTTGTGCTCGCGCATGTAGGCCTACTGATATTCAGAAAAGTACATTGCTTGTGCGATGAATATAAAAACAAATTCATAAGTGGGTATTTTTTATTTAATTGCTTGTATTATAAGGTTATTCTTCTAATAGGCTTCATCGAGCAAAAAATGCTTTTGGACTCTCAAGACGTGTTTGGTTTTACTGAAGGGATGCTTTTGTCTATTTCTTTAACCAGGGGGATGCCATTCCCCTCATCCCACCTCAGTTCGAGCCCTGAGTGTATGTATATATCTGTATGTATCCACTTTTGGTGCCCCCACCTAATAAAATTCTGAGAATGCAGATTTGTCAAAACTTTATTATAATAAAACATAAATACTGATAAGTATTAACATAAAAAGTAGTAAATAAATTGTGATAATAAATAAATTGAGATGTTCAAGTGGTATTTTATGAGTGAATCTGTTGAAATAGCCTATTGCAGAGACCAATGAACTACTCTCACAACTATGACCATGAGAAGTACTTATTACAACATAGAGAAATATGAGCAATATATATGAGGATGTACCTATTATAATTAGTCTATGTCATGACACAGAAAGGGTTTAAATTATACCAACATGACGTCAAATCGTATTCTTTTTCGCTTATGTCTATTTTATTTTATTCTAACAATTATTTTAATCAGTTCGACGATCGAGCAGTACTAAAATTTTGTTATTTGTCAGAAATTATTTCCTTAATATGTGGGTGTAGGAGCGCAAAATGGTCTGCCTATGCCACGGCCCGTTAATCATATACCATTTTTCTTGAACCTTATTATTTTCATATATTTCACATGAAACTGAACATTTTATTATCATTATCATCGTCATCATGCTGTTTTTGATTATATTATATTATATTATATTATATTATATTATATTATATTATATTATATTATATTATATTATATTATATTATATTATATTATATTATATTATATTATATTATATTATATTATATTATAGATTTTCAACATGTTGCAGAAAATACAAAATACTGAAAATTTTACTGAACAGAGATAAAATAATTCAAAATACATTCAAAACTTCAGACCCATCCGCCTAAGGACTTTTATTTTGGCATTCGTTTGGTCAGCGGTAGTGACGTTTATAGTGTTGCTGCTTCTTGGGCTCGTGTGTCATAAATTAGCGCTGCATTGCAAAATAACTACGGTATAAATTGACTTTTTTTTTGTCGTTGTTCATTTTCACAGGTAACAATCACGGATTATATTGAATCATGGTCGTAAACGTGTTCTTGAAACAATCCGATTGAAACGTGCATGCTAGAAAGTTAAGACTTGTAACGTAAGTCAAAGACATGACATTTTAACATTTGACCAAAGTCATTTGCTTTGGTTACTTGCATAGCTACTTATCTGTTTAGTAAGGGTCGCGCAATGTTAGGAGACATGATTCTGAGGGCTTTCAGACTGACAGTGAGAGTGTCTGCAGTGGTTCAGTGTCCAGCTCTCCATTCACACAGAGCACTGCACTCCAGCTCTGCGCTCTGGGCTGGACACAACAAATGGTCCAAAGTGAAGGACATTAAAATCCCCAAAGATGCTGCTCGATCCCGAATGATTGTCAAGTACACCATGATGATCAGGATTGCAGTAAGAGGTGAATGCATAAAATCTGACTGAAAGAAGTGAGATTATCCGATCTTGTACTAACCATCAAATATGTACCATGGTAAAAAAAAAAAAAAAAAAAACATGTACCATGAAAAACAACAAAGTATTTACTATGTTAAACATCTGATACCCTGTGACCTTGTGCGTATGTTTCAGAGGGAGGACCCAATCCAGAATTTAATGTTGCTTTGGCACAAGTTCTAGAGCAGTGTCGGAACAAGAATGTACCCAAAGCCACTGTAGAAGGAGCTATAAAAGGAGCCGTAAGTTTATAGCCCATCTATTGCTAATGAAACTGTCATTTTTTACAGAATTAACAATGGACTTACTCTACATGCTTAAATTGATACACAGACATACAGGGCTTGGAAAATGAAACCGAAACGCGTGCCAGTATAGTGCTGGAGGTTTACACTTGTACATGAACGGCCTGCCTGGTGGCCAATCTCCACTGATTTCACATTCCATCAGTTAGAGAGGATTGAAATATATCAAACATATGTTAAATAACGATATAGAAAATATGTCAGTAATATTTCTAAAATAAGAAAATTAGCCAATTTTGTTCAAATGAAGGGTTGCAGAAATGAGTACACCCTTGATTCAATTCAACAAACATTATATTTCTTGTACTTTGAATGTCCTCTAAAATGGTTATATTCCAGCATTATGTCTGTGAATGATTCAGTGGGCTTGGTAAAACTTTTAATTGTCAAGAATTTAATATTTAAATATTTTTGTCAACATGCCTGCATGTTGAGAAAAATTGCCTTCCAGCTTGCACCAAAAAAATGTTATCTTATTTTATAACAAGGTTTAAGCCTACTAATTTTTTAACATAACATTTTATTTCCTTGATAATACATTTTTTTATTTTCCTGAATAATTTTAGCATGCTCCTAGTTAGTATTTTTTGTATTAATATTAGTCAACTAAAAATGACTTTTGCTGTAGTGTGTCAGTAGGAAATATCAGTTTACATTTACAAACTTTTCTTTTTGCCATTAAATGTCATAATCCAGTACGATTTCTGTTTGCACAAGGAGTCTGTAAAGGGCCAGTGCTGCACACAGAGATCTGATCTCATCCACACACCTCTCCACAAAAGGCCTAACCGCTGAAAATGCATATCGGAGTAAAAACCAAGCAAACAAAAAAACATGGAGGGGGAGATCAAAAGAACTGCTTGTAGAGCTCAGAGACAGGATTGTGAAAGACAGATCTAGGAAAGAATTATCTTTAATGAAAGATGTTTGGAATAACCAGGACTCCTCCTAGAGCCGGCCTCCTGGCCAAACAGAGCAATCAATGGAGAAGTTGCTTAGGAGTTACTAGTTAGAGGGGTGACCAAAAAGCTGAAGGTCACTTCAGGTGAGCTCCATGATCATATATGAGGATGGGTGAAACTTACAGAAGGGACTCTTCAGAGAAAAAGGAAAGCTCAATGCAGCAGTATGTACACAGAGATAGTCAGTTTATGGACAACTCTGTGATGTCCTTGATAGTCTGGGCTTGAACCCAATCAAACATTTTTGGAGAAAGCTGAAACTTTCTGTCGGTCTTCTTCTGACATGACAGAGCTTAAGAGGTGAAGAGATGAGGAGAAGAATGTGAGATAATTGCCAATCGCAGATATGGAAACTTGTTGCATCATACACAAAAAGTCTTGAGGCTTGAAAGGTGCTTCAACTACTGAGTTAAGGGTATGAATACTTATGCAATGTACTGTTTCCAGTTTTTTTTATAAATTTGCTAAGTTTTTCTCCTTTGTAATTATGGTATATGGTATATGGAGTGTAGATTGTGGAGGAAAAAAAATATTTTAAAATACTTCAACATGAGTGACTTTCGCAAGGCACTGTGCACACTGCCTTTCAAAAGTTTGGGATCAGGAAGATTTTTTTTTTTTTAATAAATAAACTTCTTATACTCATCAACGCTGCATTTATTTGATAAAAAAAAAAAATACAGGAAAAAAACAGTAATGTGAAATATTATTACAATTATAACAAAAATATATAAAATATACAATATATAATATTATAACTAAAATATATAAAATATACAATTATAACTAAAATAATTAAAATAATGATTTTCTATTTTAATAGACTTTAAAAGGTTATTTATTTCTGTGGGGCAAAGCTGCCATTATTCCAGTCTTCACCGTCACATAATCCTCAAGATCATTCTAATATGCAAATGTATTATCAATGTAAAAAAAAAAAAAAAATAGTTGTGCTGCTTAATTCTTTGGAACTTTTTCAGGATTCTTTGAAGTAAAAAAAAGAAAGGTATTTATTTCTATTAAAATAGAAATTCTTTGAAAAAATATGCACTACCCTTCAAAAGTTTGGGGGCAGTATATATATATATTTGAAAGAAATTTATACTTTTATTTAGCAAAGATGTGTAATATTAATGATATTAAACACTTATATTGTTAGAAGAGATTTGTATTATGAATAAATGCTGTTCTTTTTAACTTTTTTTTTTTTTTCATTTAAGAATCCTGAAAAAAAAAAATTCTCAAAAAAATATTAACTGTTTCCGACTTTGATAATAAGCATGTTGGTAATAAATCTGAATGATTTCTGAGGGATTGTGTAACACTGAAGACTGTCATTATTCACTCACCTGCATACAGTGTTTTTTATATATATATATATATATATATATATATATATATCGCCAGTAGTTTGCAGTCCATACAAATTGTATATCAGTGGACGGAAGATAGATGTGTGTTATTATATATATATATATGTCTTCTCAACACTTACACACTCATATCATATGATTTCAGAAGATGTTTGAAGACATATGACTTTTGTTAATCCTTAAATATTGATATGTCATTTTTCAGCTTGACAGGTCACCATAAACCATCACTGAAAAAATCTTGGACTATTGATGACATATAATTATTAATAATAACACTCTTTTTTATGTATAACAGAAGTCAAAGCCAGGAGTACAGTATGTTTATGAGGCCGCGGGACCGGGCGGGTGCACGCTGCTCATTGAGGTTTTGACTGATAACAACACCCGGTCCCATCAAGAAATCAAACGGATCTTGATGAAACATGGGTTCGTACTGTTATTTACTAGATCAAGGTCAAGATGTAATAGTATTTAGGCACTACTTAGTGTACAACTTTTCTCTGTTTGTCCACAGTGGGGCGCTGTGTGAAGGAGCACGCCGGAACTTTGACAGGAAGGGTGTTGTGGCCGCATCCAGAGATGGGATCTCCTCTGAGAGAGCTCTAGAGCTGGCCATTGAGGCAGGAGCTGAAGATGTGCAGGAGATAGAGGATGAGGAGGAACGACCCATACTACAGGTCTGAGCACTCTCTCTTAGTGGGATCATGCAAAATTCCAAATACTGTATAAGCATTTTATTAAGCCTTTTAGTTTTCAGAGTATGAGTTTGAGTTGACTTGGCAAACATGCTCTGAAAGCATGCAACTTAAAGTGAATTTTGCTCAAATTTCATATTTTGTAGTTTTGTAACAAAAATTATTGTCAATGATTTTGACTAATTATTATACAGATTTTTTTTTTTTACAGAGGGGGGTATATGATCAAAATACTGAAATATACTATTACCGTATTTTTTTGGACTATAAGTCGCACCTGAGTATATGTCGCATCAGTCCAAAAATACGTCATGATGAGGAAAAAAACATACATAAGTCAGACTGGACTGTAAGTCGCATTCATTTAGAACCAAGAGAAAACATTACCGTCTCCAGCTGCGAGAGGGCGCTCTATGTTTTCAGTGTAGACTACAGGAGCACTGAGCAGCACAGAGCGCCCTCTCGTGGCTGGAGACGGTAATGATTTCTCTTGGTTCATTTCTCTTGGTTCATGTCAAATAAATTTAAGTTGCACCTGACTATTAGTCGCAGGACCAGCCAAACTATGAAAAAAAAGTGTGAATTATAGTCCGGAAAATATGTTAATTTAATTATATCACACTCTTAAATGACATTCAACTGAGCATGTGTTTCTCACAGGCAAAAAAAAATACAGTGTACAGCCCCCTCTAGAATACAAAAAATGGTAATGCCATATTTTGCAGTTAAAAAGTGCACTTCCTCTGAGTCTGCACTTTCGTGACGTTATGCCGCTTGACTGTCGGGTAGAAATCTGCTGCGGACCTCGAAGAAGTGTGGCTCAAGGGCGCATACCAGCCGCAAATGGGGCTCTCATGGGCACCCTTCAGAAAGCTAAATGACGATTGGGACAGACTACTGTCTCGTTAACAAACGCGCACGCAGCAGCCATTGTAAGTCCGTAAGAGCACAAGTGCATATGAAGGGTTACATTTTGGACCAAATGGCGCCCTCAGCTGCATCATCCACCTATTCATTTTACAAAGTGCTCATCCACAGCGTAATGCAATAGAGGTATAAATGAATTGTAAATGTATTATTAAAATGGTTTAGCTAGGGTTCATACATAATTTCCATGAAAGAGTTTAAGATAGATCCTCCTACCGGAGCTGCCAGTTTCAAATGATTATTAAACAGCACAAATCATGCATAAGCGGCAGTCCACTCAGGGTCTGAATCCACTCACATCGTTTTCATTCACTCCTTAACATGAACTGAAGTAGTAACTAATGTAGGGAGTAGTGAGTGAGGGTACGGGGTGACTTTGGATACAGCTAGTGAGAGATGTTAAGGCATACACAACGCTCACGCACCACGGGATACGTGCTCAATTATGGAATAGAAGAGAGGAAAGAATATTTAAGGTAAGATGGCAGATAGGTAGGTTTAACAGTGTAGAAGGTGTTTTTTACTTTTAATTTAACTTGTAGAATCGATTTTAAGAAATACTCTCAATTGTTAACCCTTCTCTCCCTTTCAGTTTATCTGTGACATTGCGTCCATGAAGGCTGTGCGGAGCGCTCTAGAAAGTCTGGGGGTACCCACACTTTCATCCGGGCTGGAGTTTGTTTCTCACACCCCGTCTCTCCTGACTCAGGCTCAGCTAGAGACCGCGTCCTCACTGCTGGAGGCTCTTAGTGACTGTCCTGATGTGGTCCGGGTTTGGGATAACATCCATACACAGACCTAGAGTTCACAATAAGTCAACTGACAAATGGAAGAACACACAGATAGATGGACTAATTAGTGATCTACATGCCTTAAGAGCAACTAAAAGAAATGGACCACTTGGCCAAAATTTTATTGGACTTCACTTGGATTTTTTTGTGTGATGGTAAATAAATAATGATATACTGTATCTTCATCGTGGCAATAAAGAAGATATTCATAGATGTGTATCACTTTGATTAGCATTCTGCACTGAATGTTGTGATCATAAACACCTTTTTTATGCAGATCTGGACTTTTTCCCACATTCTGAAAAAAATATATATATAGCTGCTCAGTGTAAATGTTTAGTGAACAGTGCGAGTCACGGTTAGGTATTCATTGTTTAAGAGCAAAAAGGACACCGAAAGTAAAAAAAAAAAAAAAAAAAGCCGGATATAAGTGTGGGGGAAAAATGTCCCCAGGTTGAATTACTCTTTTAAACATTTGATATATTTCATTATATTATTGGCCTGTCTAGTTATGAATTTACCAGACAATGTAGGAATATGTAATTTCTAGAATGTATAATTAATATTAATTGGTTTTTGATGAGCTTTACATAAAAACTCTAAAACCATTGAACGTAGGGGAGAAAAAACCCTCGGAATAAATGTTTTTAAATTTAAATAAAAACCTAACATTATCAGCAGGCAATTATTTCGATTCTAGCAGATCGCTTACCGTTATATTTTTTTTCCAGCAACTTTTTTTTTTCAATGTTAGTTTCATTATTTGTCAGACATAATTGTTCTAGTTGTTTATATTATTTGAAATAATTTAAGTAATTAACAATCAAATATTACTCCTTATCTAAAAAAAAAATACAAATAAAATAAATTTACATACCAGCTTTGTTTTAAAAGAACTCACCGATGCTAATACTGTGTTCAAGTGTGTCATAAAGATCGTATTTACAAATTGAATGCAAATTAACAGCACAATGTGTAATTACAAATGGAAAACATAGAACTTTCTCTAAGCCCATAAACAGGAGCATGTCTTTGAGATATGTTTAAATTAAATTAAGGTAAAAAAAATTTAAGGTCCAATTCTCACTATTAACAAACCATTATGACTTTTGTCTTTTAATGCAAATAGTACTATATTTGCACATACATAGCCAATGTCATGGTTTTAGGTCAGTTCTCATAAAAGCCTGTTTCATAGATCAAGCCCACTTCCTGTCTTTAATCACTGACCTATGGATAATTAATCATAATTCTATGTACAGGCCTGGAGTTCAGTCTATATGTGGTGTGAACATTGATCCACTGACATATTCAATCTTTTCATTAAAAGGTTAGTCCTGAGGGCAAAAGTACTCTGTTGATTCAACAGTCTGAAAACGCCAATAAGAAATAATTGTGCCTTCATGTAATTGATTTGTTTCTAAGAGTTTATTTCACTGTGGCAGCTGTCTGGTTCACACTGACAGGGTTTTGTCCACGTGAGACTTTGTTTGTCAATGTTCTGGGTCGAGTCATTAGAGGATGACCCTATCAGACATTTCAAAGTGTTTGTACATGGAAGGGCATTTGGATTATGTACCATATAAAGCCGGGCCAGTAACATAACTCAGCGGTAACTCGGCGGGAACGGACAGAATGCAGCACTTGCATGGTAAGAGAGAGTTTATACTGTAGTGTGCAGTGTCTCTCAGATAAGGTCAGATGTAGAACAAAAGCAAGGATGGAGACATCAACAGTGACGTAAGAGAAGCTTCCACACATCAAGACAATGTTTCTTTAAAGGATTTACAGTGGATTTTAGGTATGTTTTGAAAATGTATAGCAAGAAATCTGCAGAACATTGATACGATGACCATAAATAGGAAATCTGCAATAAGTGGACATAGAAATTGGTGAATAAAAGCGACAAACATTCATTTGGGCAAAGATCTGCATCAAGACTACACAAGGAATTTGAATCACATCAGGATATTTACAAAAAAACGTATTTTTGCCTGGAGTTACAAGCCACAGAAACTGTTGAAAGTTCACATGATATTCGGTTTTTAAATAATTTTGTCCGTAAAATGATTGTGTCGTTGTTTTTTCTGGTTGGATGCTGGAAGCTACTTCATGTTTTGGAAATCAGGAATTTGCATTAAAGGATTTGCTTTCATTAGTGGAGGATTAAATTAAATTAATGCATTTAGCAGACGGTTAGCGACTTATTCAGGCTAATATTTTTTACCTAACATGTGTTCCCTGGGAATCGAACCCACAACCTTGCGCTGCTTACATAATGCTTTACCACTTGAGCCACAGGAACATAAAAGGAGGATGTTATCATTCTAATATTATTAGATGAGAAGGTGCTATTACATAACACTATTCTGGACAAAAAGCAACTATTTGGGTTCCAAAGCAGTGCAGAATCTCTTTGGTAAAGAGGAGCAGAATGGATCTTCATATGAATGAGGAAAATTATTTATGTGTCTACAGGTCATCTTTAGGAAATAAAAATCACTAAGATATCTCCATAATATCTTAATTGTCTCTCCTAGGCAGTAATGAGATTAAAAAGAATGCAAACTGCTTTCAGAAAATTCTCCTGCTTCTCAGATGTTTTCCCTAAGACCCCAGTAATCACATGTGTATCCAGTACATTTTCAGAAGGTTGTAATAACTTGTCAAAATGTGCTTAGATTGCCAAGATACCAAAGCCTAAGAACAAAAGTCAGAGATTTCAAACATGTCTCATCAAATCGTTAAAAATATCATATTATCTGAGCCATGCAATCTACATTAATGTACTGTAGAGGTGTATAACAATTAACCCATATGTCTATTGTATTGTTACTTCTGGAGAAACATCTGAGACACATATGATACTTAAATGAACGTAATAAAATGCAATCCATTAAAAAAATGATCTGGTTTGTAATCAATTTTTTTCTTTTATCATAAAGAATTGAAGTCCAGTTTGTGGAACTCTACCTCCAGATCTGAGCGGATGAAAGCTTTTTCTTCATTCGAACTAAACCTGCGTCGACCCAGGCCATCCAATAACTCAACAGCAGCCTGCAACATCGAGCTTGTTACTCCAAGGGTGAAGGAGCGCACACAAAAAGTGACAGAGAAGGTCACGCAGGTAAGATTCATTGTTCGGCTTCCATTTTGGATGTAGATTTGTGGCTGGATTACATTCTGTAGTTTAGCTTAATATTATGTAAAGTGGTATAAAAATATAAGTATAACCACAAATAATTTTGTTTGTGTTAAATTGTTCCTTCATTTTTGTGAAAACTTCCAGCTATTGTACTGTTAAAAAAAACAAAATAATAATTCAGGTCCTCACACATCCAAAAGTTGTAAAAAATAAAATATTAAAAGAATCATACTGTGCGCTTGAAAGTGGATGTTGGAATAATCATGGCAGGTGTCACATGGAAAAATAAAAATGTGGCCAAAAACTCATGGAAAGATCGTTAAGACAGAGACATGAACCCTCAGTGCAATGCCAAAAATCCATAACCCCTGTGGCCCTTGGTCCAAAACTGTGGAGTGTCATTATACACACCACATGTTGTTTTGATGGTTATTTCGGGAAAGCTTAATGTGCCAGTCTACCCAAACTCTAAGCACCTTACCCTAATCATCACTTATCTTCCTGTCTGTTAACCGGTCACATTTCCAAGTGTTCAGTTGACAATTTCACCTTTTTGTCTTTTATCTGATAATAATATAAAGACACTGCACATGCATAGATTGTAGTAAGTTTCCCTTCTGTTCTTGAAAAATTGAAAACATCACATAAAGTTAATGTTAATTTGTGTGATTTTACTCCATGGGGAGAAGTCGTGGCCTAATGGTTAGAGCGTCGGACTCCCAATCAAAGGGTTGTGAGTTCTAGTCTCGGGCTGGACGGAATTGTGGGTGGGGGGAGTGCATGAACAGCTCTCTCTCCACCTTCAATACCACGACTTAGGTGCCCTTGAGCAAGGCATCGAACCCCCGCTGTCCACTGCTCTGGGTGTGTGTGTGTGTGTGTGTGTGTGTGTGTGTGTGTGTGTGTGTGTGTGTGTGTGTGTGTGTGTGTGTGTGTGTGTGTGTGTGTGTGTGTGTGTGTGTGTGTGTGTGTGTGTGTGTGTGTGTGTGTGTGTGTGTGTGTGTGTGTGTGTGTGTGTGTGTGTGTGTGTGTTCACTGCTCTGTGTGTGTGTGCATTTCAGATGGTTAAATGCAGAGCACAAATTCTGAGTATGGGTCACCATACTTGAATGGAATGAAGTGAATGTCACTTCACTTCACATGTCAGTTGAGTTCAATCCATCAGAGCAAGGGTTGGGCAATTACCCTTAATGACCTTTGTTTCATGCCAACTTTATATATGTTAAAACTGTATTTTTGAGCTGTAAAACTGTTAACAAATCTATTTTTAATTCATTTTAAAGCTACACTGTGACTTATGCTCTTCTACATGTATGTATGCAATTTCTTGCAAAATCTGTCCAGATATCTCTAAAATATAAACCATTATTATAGGTTTACCAAAGTGTAATTTGGTTGAAGATATGGTTTGGAAGATTTTTTGCTCTGTCATTAATTGTTTTTCAATAATAGTTACATGGTGTATCTTTAAGCATTAGGGTTCTATAGTGTTAAAGGGTTAGTTCATCGAAAAATCAAAATTATATCATTAATAACTCACCCTCATGTCGTTCCAAACCCGTGAGACCCATCTTCGGAAAACAGTTTAAGATATTTTAGATTTAGTGCGAGAGCTCTCAGTCCCTCCACTGAAGCTGTGTGCACGGTATACTGTCCATGTCCAGAAAGGTAAAAAAAAACGGTTACATCGAATGATTCGTTCGCGAACCGGATATCACAAACTGCTTTGTTTTGAACTCTCTCACAACAGACACAAGAGAAGACAATGCTGAATAAAGTGGTAGTTTTTGGACCAAAAATGTATTTTTGATGCTTCAAAAAATTCTAACTGACCCTCTGATGTCACATGGACTACTTTGATGATGTTTTTCTTACCTTTCTGGACATGGACAGTATACCGTACACACAGCTTCAATGGAGGGACTGAGAGCTCTCGGACAGTGTTCCGAAGAAAAAATGGAGGTCTCACGGGTTTGGAATGACATGAGGGTGAGTTATTAATGACATAATTTAGATTTTTGATGAAGTATCCCTTTAAGGTGTGGTCACATTTGTGGAATTTCATGGGCAGAAAGCAGTTCCTTTTCCATTGTCAGTAGTGTAGTGACTTATTAAACACTGCTCACACAATAGCCACTTTCAAACCAAGCAGTTTTCTATCGGTCAGAGCAGCAATTTTGCTTGACTGACTTGAGTGAAACTTGCATGGGGAGCTTTTTTTATTTGTCCTTGGATTCCTATTGAACTCGCCTCTAAATTTTGCAGAACTACATTAAATGTGACGCGCATTTACTGTGCATTGTTTAGCAACAACGTTTGGATTTTGGATATAACTTTAAACAGAAAGAGTAAGAAAATGATAAAGTTGCTTTTTCCAACCTAAAAAACATATTAACTTGCTTCTTTTTTGCCTTGTGGCTATACCTGATATATTCCTTTAAAACTACATGAAATCCCACCTTGTTCTTTCTTGTTTAGCTTAGAGCAAAAGCACCTGATCTATCTCCATTTGTTACAAATTCTTGCTAATTATCTCTTTCCATGACCAGGTCCTGTCTCTAGGTGCAGATGTTTTGCCCGAGTACAAGCTCCAGGCTCCAGACATCCACAAGTGGATCATGCTGCACTACAGTCCTTTCAAGGCCATGTGGGACTGGATCATTCTTCTGCTAGTGCTCTACACAGCAGTCTTCACTCCGTACTCTGCAGCTTTCCTCCTCAATGAGCTGGAGCAGGAGAAGAGAAAAATCTGTGGTTACACTTGTAACCCCTTAAATGTAGTAGACGTGATTGTGGACATTCTGTTCATCATAGATATCGTTATTACCTTCAGGACGACATACGTGAATCATAACGATGAAGTGGTGACCCATCCCAAGCTCATCGCCATCCACTATATCAAAGGCTGGTTTCTCATCGACATGGTGGCCGCGATTCCATTTGATCTGCTCATCTTCAGGTCTGGATCAGATGAGGTATAATGAACTACAGACCCTTCTTTAGACTATGTGGCTATTAATTGTGGCTATTAATAACAGAATTGTTTACATCTCCCAATTCTTTAGCTTTGTGTCTGCACCAGAATACAAAATAGAAAAGATAAAAGATCTCTTTTTCTCAATTCTGACTTTCGCAAAAGTTATTTATCAGTTCCAACTTTTCCTGAAAATTGCAAATTTACATCAGAATTTCAAGAAAAAGTCTTAATTGTGCTAAAATCAGAATTGTGAGTAGTCAGAATTGTGACAGATGCTGCAATTACCCCCTTTTTTATTCCGTGATGAAAAGAAGCTTCCGCATGATAATGGTATCATCCAGAATTTTTCAAGAAGTGAGATCTTCAAGGACAAGTTAAAATGTCTCCCTTTTTTGTATTTGAAAAGTTTAGATACCAAAGCCTTTAAGTGCCATTTGAAATATCTTCTAAAATTAGCCATTTATCAGACTCCTTTTTAATAACAATGAAAATAACCTACGTATTGCCATTAACGTGAGATTACTGAACCAACATATAGGTTCTTTTTCGTTGTCATTTCAAATGAAATAACTAGACCTAAACATAGGAGCCTGAGAAAAATGCTAATTTTAGAAACTTTCAAATGGCACTTAGAGGCTTTTGCATCTGAACTCTTTATTTGTATCAAATGTTCAACTTTATCTGCATACATACAGTATACTCATGGCAATATACACCGTGTATATACAGTACTATATAGCATATCTTAATTGCTTGAATTGTTGCAAAATGTAAGCTATATTATCGTCCAGTTTTAATCTGCATGTATTCAAGTGTATGAATTTTGCTTAATGAAATTTATTAAAGGGGTCATATGATGTGATTTCAAGTTTTGCTTTCTCTTTGGAGTGTTGGTGCATAAAGAAGATTTGTAAAGTTGCAAAGACTAAAGTCTCAAACCCAAAGAGATATTCTTTATTTAAGTTAAGACTTGTCCATGCCCTCCTAAAATGCCTTGTTTAAAAGCACTTCCACATGTCTACGTCACAATTTGGGAAGATTTGAATAATGTCACCCAAATGTTCACGCAGAGAAAGGAGGTTTAACATTTGATTCTCGCTGTTGCCGCCAGTGCCATGTCATGAAGACGCTGTTTCAAAGTATTGAAAATACTTTGTTTGGCCTTCCAAGAACAGATCAACCCAAATATTTAGATGTATGCAACACATTTTATGGAGGACCGTTTCCTGATCCTGGGAGAGAGGACTACAATGCCGGCTGTTCTGACTCAAGTCTGTAAGTACGTTTACATATGTAGATTTGCCACTGATGATTCAAACGAGTTTTGAGCAGTAGTGCTTTTTTTTCTCATCTTTGATCACAAATGCAGACATGGTTTTATGTTTACAAGGCGCGATGCAATGCATAAAAACACAGTATAAGTCATAATCCATAATTATGTCCCCACTGGATGCAACAAATGGCTTGTTTGTAATGGGTTTTATTGTTTTTGTCTTGTCGCCAGTGTTTTGACCAAGTCATGCATCACAGTAAGGCAAGGGTCATAACATTTCCGTCACACGCTTGAGGTATTTGGCAAATCACAAAGCACTGGATAGCTGGCCAATCAAACCACACCTCACTTTTCAGACCGATGAGCTTTGTAGAAAAAACAATGCATTTCAGAAAGGCGGGGCATAGAGGAGAAACAATAATGTACAGTATGTGATAATGTCTTTGTAAGCTTAAACTGCATAAACACATTTCATTACACCAAATGCACAAAATGATGTTCTTTTTTGAAACCTCATATGACCCCTTTAAGACTTAAAACAGATTTTTTGTATAATACAGGGTTTAATATTAATTTAAAGGGATAGTTCACCCAATAGCAAAATTATGTGATTAATAACTTGTCCTCATGTTGTTCCAAACCCGTGAGACCTCCGTTTATCTTCGGAACACAGTTTAAGATATTTTAGATTTAGTCCGAGAGCTCTCAGTCCCTCCATTGAAGCCGTGTGTACGGTATACTGTCAATGTCCAGAATGGTAAGAAAAACATCATCAAAGTAGTCCATGTGACATCAGAGGGTCAGTTAGAATTTTTTGAGGCATCGAAAATACATTTTGGTCCAAAAATAGCAAAAATTATGACTTTATTCAGCATTGTCTTCTCTTCCGTGTCTGTTGTGAGAGAGTTCAAAACAAAATAGTTTGTGATATCCGGTTTGCGAACGAATCATTCGATGTAACAGGATCTTTTTGAACCAGTTCACCAAATCGAACTGAATCGTTTTAAACGGTTCGCGTCTCCAATACGCATTAATCCACAAATGACTTAATGTGGCTGACACTCCCTCTGAGTTCAAACAAACCAATATCCCGGAGTAATGCATGCACTCAAACAGTACACTGATTGAACTGCTGTGAAGAGAACTGAAGATGAAAACCGAGCCGAGCCAGATAACGAACTCGTTCATGAGTCAAGAATCGGTTGCATTGGTTTTCGGATCACCAATACTTCTTTTGGAGAGTTCGAGTGATTCGTTTGCGAACCGGATAACACAAACTGCTTTGTTTTGAACTCTCTCACAACAGACACGGAAGAGAAGACAATGCTGAATAAAGTCGTAGTTTTTGCTATTTTTGGACCAAAATGTATTTTCGATGCTTCAAAAAATTCTAACTGACCCTCTGATGTCACATGAACTACTTTGATGATGTTTTTCTTACTTTTCCGGACATGGACAGTATACCGTACACACAGTTTCAATGGAGCGACTGAGAGCTCTCGGACTAAATCTAAAATATCTTAAACTGTGTTCCAAAGATAAATGGAGGTCTTACGGGTTTGGAACAACATGAAGGTAAGTTATTAATGACATAATTTTGCTATTTGGGTGAACTATCCCTTTAAAAACTGACCATATCAGACTGAAACGTATCTGATAATATTCTTCCCTTGTCCTCCCATCATCCAATTTGCAGACGACAGCCACTCTCATTGGCCTACTGAAGACAGCTCGTCTGCTGCGCTTGGTCCGGGTAGCCAGAAAATTAGATAGATACTCAGAGTATGGAGCTGCAGTCCTCTTCTTGCTCATGTGCACCTTTGTGCTGATTGCTCATTGGTTGGCGTGTATCTGGTATGCCATTGGTCATTTGGAGAGGCCTTACATGAAGACAGGCTGGCTGGATAACCTGGCCGACCAACTGGGGAAGCATTACAATGACAGTGATGCCAGCTCGGGACCCTCCGTTCAGGATAAATACGTCACTGCACTATATTTTACCTTTAGTAGTCTGACCAGCGTGGGCTTTGGGAACATCTCTCCAAACACCAACTCGGAGAAGATTTTTTCGATCTGTGTCATGCTCATTGGCTGTAAGTTACTGCATAAAGCTTGTTCTCTTTCAGTCACGTTCAACGTTACTTCGACTGACGTTAGGGGTCTCACTCGAGAGCTCCAATCACTGCTGAGCTTTAGAAGAAAAGGCCAGTGAGAATTGGCAAGTGGAATTTACATGCCAAGTCACTCTGCCATACATACGGGTATATAAGATGGTGCCCCCCCCCATGCATTTCAGTGGAGAGATCGCCCTGTTGTGCTATGGTCCTCCTCTGGGCACACCAGCTAAAAGAGCAGTTTCCTACAGCATGGATGATTGTTGAGAGTGTCTTTTGAGATGTTTTTCCAACCCTCTGCTAGTGCGGTAATTTCCTTACCTCTGATGATGGTCACAATCGCTGTCTCGCGTGTCAGGGCTGTAAGCATGTTCAGACGGCATTCCTGTATGGCTTAAGCCCACATTGTGAGTGCGTGTTCATGGCTACACTAAGGTCACGTCTCTCTTCATAATGAGGCTTCCCTCTGGCTATACCCAGCCCAGTTTGTAGGGTCCTGAAGATTCTGGGGCTGTGTTGGTTAGGGACAAGGGTGACCTGAAGATCATGGTCAGGAATGGTCCATCGGGCCAAACACGATGAATGTCCAGCCCCTCTCAGTGTAACCCTGTTAAGCTCCTGGAAGATGGCGCCGGTTCAACTCACGGAGGATAAGATGTCTAGCGCTGCATCAGAGGAGGGGTTATCAAGTCAAGTCACCTTTATTTATATAGCGCTTTTTACAATACAGATTTTGTCAAAGCAACTGTACAGCATTAATTAGGAAAATAGTGATCTATATCAATAATCCAAAATGACAATAGTAAATTTTTTCAGTTAAAGGCAGTTCATCATTGAATTCAGTGATGTGGTCATCATCCAGCTCAGTTCAGTTTAAATAGTAAACGTGTCTTTGGAAGCTGAAGATTCTCCTGATCAGATGCTCAGTCGGAGTTCAAGGCTTAGTTGATGGCCTTGCTCCTCCAGGTGGCCAAGAGCATCGGGCTGGAGGTTGACTCTCCACCTTCGAGCTGGGCATTCTGTTAACAAATTGTGCCTTGAGTTTGGTCCAGCTAATTATCATGTTATCTTGAGACCCCAGCCTAGTTATGTACCCAAGGTTCACACCACTCCCTTTTGTGACTAGGTTGTGAGCCTACAAAATCTGCCCTAGGATGAAGCAGACATTGCCCTTGCGTTGCTGTGTCCTGTCCACACCTTGTGCATTTACATAAAACGCACCCAGAGTTTTAGACATCAGAAGTGGACTGCTCTCTCCAAAAAGAGGTTGGCTCATTGGTTGGTGGATGCCATCACCTTGGCATACCAGTTCCAAGGTGAGCCATGCCCCCTGGGAGTGAGGTCTCATTCCACTCAGAATGTTGCCTCCTCCTGGGCGTTGACGCATGGCACCTGTCTTGCAGACATCTGTAGGGCTGCAGGTTGGGCAACACCTAATGCTTTTGCAAGATTCTATAATCTTCAGGTGGAGCCTGTGTCCTCCGGCGAGTTGGGTAATATCAGGTAATTTGCAGGAGGCAGGCTCAGTGTTTAGCTTGCGGCACCATTCCAAGTTAGGATACGTGCACTTTTCCCAGTTGTTCTTCGCCGGTGGACTCTGGGACCTCCGTTGCTCTGCAGTTACAGACTTGGCAGAGAACTCTGTTACTGCGTCCGGAAGAGAGTTCTTCTCTCTGTATCTGGCATTGATGTTTCAGATTCTGCCAAGGCTTGATTCCACCATGTTCCCTTTAATTCCTTCATTCAAGTTTTTCACATGATCTTACTTTTTTGTCATTGTGCTCTCCCCAACGGTTGACAATTAGGTTGTTGGGCCCCCTTATCTGGCTGACAGTGCGTTGGGAAGGTTACGATTTGAGATATATTTGTACTGACATGCATTTGTATCCTCAAATGACATAACCGAGATCGGGTTATGAAGTTTTCCATAGGGACCCCTAACGTCGAACGTGACTGACTGAAAGGGAATGTCTCAGTTACATATGTTACCCTTGTTCCCTGAAGGAGGGTACGAAGATGTTACATCCATCATGCAACAACATCGAACTGCGCTAAATGCCGGGATGCGTCTTGGCTCCTCAGCACAAATCTGAATGAGTGGCTGCACGCCGCCATCTTATATATACGTAGGTAATGGGGAGTGGCTTGGCATGCAAATTCAACTCACCAATTCTCATTGGCCTTTTCTTCTAAAGTTCAGAGGTGATTGGGGTTCCAGAGTGACACCCTTATCATCTGTCAACGTTACATATCCATTTGCTGCTTCAGGGAATGAGGGTTACATGTTTAACCGAGACGTTTTCCTATTAAAATAGAAAGGCTGAAATAATATCGAATATATATATAATATTTAATATGTATTTTGTATTTTGTGCTACTGTCCTGAACATTCCCACTAATCATTCTGGCTAGTAACATTTAGACCTCAAAGATCTAAAAAGCTAATGTCGGTGACCTACCCAGAGTTGAGGAGGATCTGAACTATTCTCTTATAATCTTAGCCTAGTCGTTTCTGTTTTGTGAACTTTTTTTAATTTTAGCCATAGTGATGTTTATGGCAAAGTAAAACACATGCTGGATCTAATATCTAAAAATCTAAAATCATATCTACTTCATTTGATGAAGAGCTTGAAATATCAAGCTCACCAAATGTTGTACATATGATTACATAGTACATATAAACATATTTCAAATAATTATTACAAGAAAAATTATCCTAGATTGTCCAAAAACAAACTAAAGCATATTCAGTTATCAGACATTACTGGAACTTCAAATGGGACTGGCTTCTTGGGCCAGATGGACATCTTGTTAAGACATATGGCATCATGGTTTCTATCAAATACCAACAGATAAAAAAATCAGTAAGTGACTGACTCTGTTACAAATCTTATAATGGGCCATGTTTGGATCCTCCAACTGTACAATAACACAAACCTCAAAAACAAAACAGAAATGGGTCACTGACCTCAAAACCAAGCTTCTGCGATAGCCATTCCAGTCCTCTGACCTGAACCCTACAGAAAATCAGTGTGGTGAACTGAAGAAGAGAAGCACCAACATGGAGCTGGGAAGTGATTCTGGATGAAGGAATGGTCTCTGATCTCTTGTGAGGTGTTTTCTAACCTCATCAGGCATTATAGGAGAAAATTTAGACCTGTTAATTAAACTGGCAAATGGAGGTTTCAAAAAGTGTTGAATAAAAGGGGGCCATTAATTGTGGACAATGTGTATTAGAGAAAAACATTTATTTCATAATGATATTTTCCCCCATTTTAAATTCTTATTATCCAATGAAATGATACATTTTTTAAAAATGTTTTAAATAAAAGATTCTATATTATATCTTGGCTACTAGCTGAAAAATAAATACATAAATAAAAGTTTTACTTCATTTTACTTTTAATTAATAATAATAATCCTCTTACCTCTATGTCAAAAAATTCTGCTGTTGACAAAATATTTTCTATTGATTTTGTCTTAGCTCTTATGTATGCCAGCATATTCGGGAATGTCTCTGCAATAATTCAGAGGCTTTATTCGGGAACAACGCGCTATCACACCCAGATGCTGCGGGTTACAGAGTTTATCCGCTTCCATCAGATACCTGGAGAACTGAGGCAGAGACTGGAGGAATATTTTCAACACGCCTGGTCCTACACCAGTGGCATTGATATGAATGCAGTAGGTCACATACCTGAGCCGAAATGAGTCAAGTCATAACTCCAATATCATTCCTGTCTATATTATAGATAGATCTGTATAAAAGGAACGTACTGTACGTGTGTAGTATAGTACTTCTTTTTTTCTAATTGCAGGTCCTGAAAGGTTTTCCTGAGTGTTTGCAAGCTGATATTTGCTTGCATCTGAATCGTAGTCTGCTGCAGAACTGTAAGGTATTCCAGGGGGTGAGTAAAGCATGTCTGAGAGCTCTTGCTATGCGCTTCAAAACCACTCACTCGCCACCTGGTGACACCCTCTATCACCACGGCGACGTGATCAAAGCCCTCCACTTCATCTCCCGTGGTTCCATTCAAGTGTCTCAACATAACATTGTGCTGGCTATCTTGGGTGAGATCAAAATTAAACCTCAGCAAACCACTGATCCACTGACTGAGTTTTATTTTATTTTATTTTTAAGATTGATTTGTCTTTTTTAAAGGCTAATAAAAACGACTTCCTGTTTCACATACAGGGAAGAATGATGTCTTTGGCGAGCCTATAAATCTTTACACAGATCCTGGTCACAGTAACGCTGATGTTACTGCACTCACCTACTGTGACCTTCACCGTATCCAAAGAGATGACCTTCTAGAGGTGCTGGACATGTACCCTGCGTTTGGCGAGAGCTTTCGGAGGAACCTAGAAATCACCTTTAACCTACGAGACGTGTGTAAACTTCACACCCCACACACATTTATACATATCCCTCACTGATTATTGAATACTGAGATAAAATAGACCTTTATGTATCAAGAAATTGCCTTAATTAATTATTAATTTGAATTAATTAATGCTAAATATGTTCAGAGGTGCAGTATTGTCTGATATCTAACATTTGACAGCACAATACTTTTGGAGTAATGTTTGTTTTAAAGGTAATTTAGCATCTAATTAATGTACATTTCAATTCATGTGAAGTTATCTGATAGGTTGGTTTTGATCAAATAAAGTGAATGCATTTAGATGAAGAGCATTCAAGTGTTCAAATCCAAACCATTGAGTTCTGCATCTCAAGAATCACACATTCTAGTCACCATAACAAATGTCAGCTTATGTGATTAACAAGTTCAAGCTCTTTGTTCAGTAACCATTGTTTTAACTGATATGTAATCAGGCTGAACAGATGATGACCAGTGAAAATCTGGACTGTGGATACCATATGAATGGCATACGACACCACCAAAACTCACTAGACAGACGCAACAGGCCAGGTGAGTAGAACATTCAATTGTTAAGGTAAAAGGACCTTAACTGTATATAGCAAAAAACTGAAACATTACATATTTCAGCATAATTTAATGCACAGTTTGCCATAGTTCACATCTATGCTTCACTACAGGACATATATTGAATTTGCAGAGAAAATATTAAAGATCGTGTTAAAGCTAAAGCAGTTAATTTAGTTGAAAAAGGATGAATTCAGGAAATAGATCATGAGAGCACACGACTTTTTACCTAAAAATTGCACTTGTCTTGCTATTCAAGATGGAATGGACCAGAATGACTCGTACCCATCTCAGATGTGTTTGGCCCTGGGTCACCATCATTCTCCAACCGCTCACATGCACTGGGAGGAGCTGTGGAGCTGTGGAAGCTCTACACTGCAGTCCAGTGAAAACCTCAGCAAGTCTCCCATCAGCCCCTGTGAGCTGTACACCTCAGATGCAGATCATCTGGACTACCCCTCTTCTGTTGTGAGACTAATACCACTGCGAGGTGCTTCTGGGGTCAGCAGAGAGCCTGGCATGCATATGGGGCATTTGGGTGGGTATACAGTATTTATTTAAATATTAGCATTAAGGTGCTCAAAAGCCTCAAGAGATATTTAATATTTAAAGGTGCACTGTGTAGGGTTTTTTATTTGTTTATTTTTTTGCATTTTGCTCTGGTCTTGGACATTATACTGATTATCTATTGGTGTGACTCCAGCATTACAACAATGTCAAATCTAAATCCCAAAGCCAAACCATGGTGTGCTGCAAGGAGACATGTTGCTATAGTCCAAAACGTCTCTAGGTTAATTATGTAACCCTAGTTCCTCGAGGGAACGAGACACTGCGTCGAACAACGCTTTGGGGAACGCGCTTAGTGTGAGCGACTCTGAATATCATATGTAATCAGTCCAATGGAAGAGCGTGACATCACAGACGGGGTGATGTAAGCGACCAGGAAGCTATAAAAGCACGTGCTGTGCAGCTGGCGTCAGCTTTGAGTACCAGCAAGTGCCGGGGGTATGGCTCCGAGACGTGGCGTCTCGTTCCCTCGAGGAACTAGGGTTACATACGTAACCTAGAGACGTTCCTCTTCAGGAACTTGAGCTGCATCGAACAACGCTTTGGGGAACGAGTACCAATGCCGCCAGACTACCAAACCCCTGCCTAGTGTGTATCCGAAGAGCACAGCTTAGGACGAGAGGACAGAAGCGCCTGGAGTGACTGGCATGTCTAGGCCATAGAATTTAACAAACGTAGAAGGCGTGGACCACCCCGCAGCATTGTCCAGCATGGATACACCTGCTAGGAAGGCCTTGGAGGCCGCCATACCCCGAGTAGAGTGAGCCTTGGCTCCCGACATTGAGGGACGACCAGTGGACTCATAGGTGGCGTTGATAGCTTCGACTATCCAACGACTAATAGTCTGCTTAGAAGCAGGAGAACCCCTCTTGGGGGGACCGTAGCATACAAGCAATTGGTCAGTTTTTCTCCACAGGGCAGCTCTGTGGACATATGCGTCCAGCGCTCTAACTGGACACATACAATTTAGCTACGCTTGGTTGAGCTCCCGAAAGGGAGCAGGACAGAAGGCCTGCAGCACTACAGGTCGTGGTGTAACAGAGGGAACATTAGGAACATATCCTGCTCGAGGGTATATGAACGCTTTGGTCATACCAGGTGCAAACTGAAGATAATTGGGGGCCACAGAGAGGGCCCTGGAGATCTCCTACTTTCCGCAGAGAGGTGATAGCCAACAGAAAGGAGGTTTTAAGTGTAAGATGTCTGTCTGAAATATCTTGAATGGGTTCAAACGGGGGTTTGTACATTGTCTCTAAAACCACAACCAAGTCTCACAGGGGAATACGGGACCATACTGGAGGTCTCAGCCTCAGCGCACCGTGGAGGAAACGTGTAACTAGGGGGTGTCTTCCCAAAGACTGGACATCGAGAAGGGCGTGGTAGGCCACAATGGCCGCCACGTAAACCTTCAACATGGAGGAGGCAAACCTTCAGAGAGCCTGGCCTGTAGAAACTCCAGAACTGTACCAACTGGGCAGTTTGCTGGGTCTAGCTGGCGGTCTCTGCACCATGAGGTGAAGAGTTTCCACCTCAGGGCGAACAGTTTCCTCGTTGAGGGAGCTCTGGATTGGAGGATGGTCTCAAGAACCTCGGTTGAGAGATCAGCTGCTAATAGTTGTGCCCCCTCAGGGGCCACACCCACAGCTTCCACAACTCTGGGCGAGGGTGAATTATCGTGCCCTGCGCCTGTAAGAGTAGGTCTGTCCTGATCGGTATCTCCTATGGAGAGCCGTCGAGGAGTGAGACCAGGTCTGCGAACCATACTCGGCCCGGCCAGAACAGGGCTACTAATAACAGACGGACCCCGTCCCGGCGTACTCTCGCCAGAACTCCCGGGAGCAGAGCAATAGGGGGAAAGGCGTACAGACCAAGCCTCGGCCAGGTCTGTACCATAGCGTCCAGTCCCAGAGGAGCTGGATGAACTAGAGAGAACCAAAGGGGACATTGTGATGTCTCTTGAGTCGCAAAAAGGTCTACTTGAGCCCTGCCAAACACTCTCCATATCTGCTTCACCACCTCTGGGTGAAGCCTCCATTCCTCTGGCCTCGGCCCCTGCCTCGACAGTATGTCTGCTCCCATATTTAGTTTCCCAGGAATATATACTGCTCTTAATGAGAGGAGTTTGCTCTCGGACCACACCATGATCTGGTGCACCAGCTTGTACAAAGGGCGCAAATGCAGACCTCCCTGGTGGTTGATGTAAGAGACCACCAATGTTTTGTCGATGCGCACCAACACATGGTGACCCCTTAGGTCTGGGAGGAAGTGCTTCAGTGCACGATAAACTGCTAGCATTTCTAGACAATTGATATGCCATGTTAGATGGCGACCGCTCCACAGACCACGGGCAGGGTGGCCACTCATGACTGCACCCCAGCCGGTGAGAGATGCATCCGTCGCTAGTATTACACGGCGACAAGGAGCTCCCAGCACCGGGCCCTGATTCAAGAACCAAGGTTTCTTCCAGGGGAACGCTGGCGAAGGCCCCCTCCTCAAAGAGGGCCCTCCGGGAACGAAGCAGCTGCACTGACATATGCTCACTGTGCGGGTAGTCGGCCCCCTCAAGAGCCGATTCAGCATGCTTTGCTCCCAGGCAAACCACACGAAAGCTGTGTGTATCCCCACCCGTTATATATCGCGAGCAGGGAGGAACACACAACCTATAACGTGGAATCGCCATCACTATGCTTAGATTTCAGTTAGAGCTTTAACTGGACAGACAGCAGTATATAAGACTCACAAGACAAACACACACACTGTGCGCTTGCTGAAAGACGCGAAGCTGACGCCAGCTGCACGGCACCTGCTTTTATTCCTGGTCGCTTACGTCACCCTGCCTGTGACGTCACACTCTTCCATTGGACTGATTACACACGATATTCAGAGTCGCTCACGCTAAGTGCGTTCCCCAAAGCATTGTTCGATGCAGCTCGAGTTCCTGAAGAGGAACCCAGAAACAAGGTAGCATTTTAGTACTTCCAATTCCGTCATCCTGAACTCAAAGGTCCTTTGTTAACACAAGCTCAAGAAATCTTTGCATTTTATTCTACAACATAAAATATATCAGTAAATCACCCTTGTTAATTTCATTTTTTGCTTTCATGGAAAATGTTTTTATAACGTCTGAAAGAGTTTTTGAAAGCTTAATCGTGATGATGTTGACGTCATGTGATCATGTAGTTCATTTACAGCCTTTATTTTTGCTTAAATTTTACATTCATGGTGAACAGACGAATCAAACTCTTGTTGGTCACAGAGCTCAGTTTCTACAATAATTCAAAAGCCGGTGAAAAAAAATAGGTGATGCAAATTTCTAGGTTGGCCTAAAAAATACATTACTGCAGCACTGGAATGGAGAACTGGGTCATTTTAGGTCATTGCAACTACTGTTTAGTAATAACATTTTGACAGATGAAAGTGTGCATCTTTAAAATCTAACAGACCTGAACTTTAACTGGAATACTGTAAATCCAGATGCCTTTCTTTATTTGTTGGAATGTTATTATTCAATATCTCCTTTTGACACAAGCTCCTCCTCCATCTGGATTGTACCATTACTGGCCTGACCACCAGGCAGCTCATTTCACTGAACAGACTCGGCGCCCCCTATCTGTACGGACCTCATTCCCATCACCGCTATTTGAGCATCAACCCAGTGAACTTGAGTCCAGACTGGAGCTACTGCAGACCCAACTCAATAGGTAGATGGTGCAAACACTTTAACTAAATAAAACTGACAGTTCTGTTGTCATTTATTGCCCATCATAAGAAACGAGAATGAAGAACGTTTTGTTTACGATGCTCTCTTCATTTCATTGACACATACAGCTACCAGGTGCTGTCACTTAATGATATTTGAATGGATGAAGGTATCTAGTAAATAGCTACTTAAATGCTGCAGTGTCCTGCTCTGATTCTCCCAGACTGGAGACCAGAATGACAGCAGACATCAGCGTGATCCTTCAGCTTCTCCAGCGACAGATTGCTCCAGTGCCCCCAGCATATAGCACTGTATTACCTGGGAAGCACCCTCCTGACCCTGCTGTACTGTATGGAAGAGGCAGCCCAGTACTTCACAGCATGTACCCGATCCCAAACATTCAGCTGGACAGTAGAAATGCCACTATTCAGGTGAAAATGCTGTCCAGTAAAGGTGCTTTTCAATGCCACACAAAAAGACCTGTGTTATTACACTGAATGTGCTTTTGTAGTGTACTTCATATCTTAATTTTTTTTTTTATACTGTATTTGCAGATAATGTTTTTTTTTTTATGGTTTGTATGACCTTAACCCTTAACTCACATAAGTACACTTTTAAATAGTCAAATTGTTACAATTTAATTCATTATAATTATTACAATTAAAAGTTAAATTAAAATCATTATTTTAATATTTTGTCATGCTTTAAAGAAGTACACATTTTTATGTGTTGTGTAGTACTAAAGCACAAATGCAAAGAAAAATATATATATTTAAGTTCGCTGTAAATGCTTGTCAGTACCATAATTTAAAGATATTAGAATAATTGTAAAGTTACATATTATGAAGTTACCTACTGAAGTAGATCAAATATATCCTCTTAAGTTCAAATAATGATATTTAATGTAAATTTAAATTAATACAATAAACTGTAACTGAATTTTAATAGCAAGTGTATATAAAATAGAAGTTTGTATATGTATATATAAATATATGGTGGGAGAAAGAGAGGGGAGGGATTAGGAAAGGTCCTCGAAGCAGGATTTGAACTTGGGTCGCCCGTAATGAAACAGAACTGCATGTCAGCTATCAGCACCAACCGTGTATATATTTTTAAGTATATTATTACATACTTTTAAAAGTATGCTCAAGTGTACTTCTTTTTAAAAAGGGTTGCTTACTAACAGAACTTTTAATTTGTCATTACAAAACCATCCTGATACTAAATACTAACCTTTAGCTTTAGCTGTATTCACTAAACTGATGACAATCAACAGTGTTATTGGTTTATAACTATCATTAACTCTCTGTTTCCAGAGTTCAGCCCAGCCAGATTCCATATTCAAGTCAAATTCCCAGGGTTCTCTGTCCAGTGGTGTTCACATGGGAGCTGCGTCAGACGATTGTGTACCCGATAAACTGGAAACGAATGCTGTTTCAGCCCCAGCCCTTCAGCCCATTTTGATTGATGCACCACGCCTCTGTTCGTCCCTCCACTTTCCCTCATTGCCTGGCAACCTGGACACTTCGTCACACCTGGAAGAAATTCCCAAACACATGTCTGACCCTGCCTTACCAGTCAGCTAAAATCACAACACACCATCAATCGGATTATCGT